>NW_004567153.1:102126-136801 GCF_000260355.1 Condylura cristata | reverse complement strand
AAAAAAAAAAAAAGAATAACTCTTTACTGGTGGAAAATGGACCTCGTTTCATATTTCCAGCAACTCCTGTCCTGACAGGCACAACTCTGCTGTGCTGGGCCTTTTAGTCAACTTCAGTTGACTAAAGTTTACTCTTTAGCAAACTTTTTTTAGTATTTACGTGTAACAGTGGAGAAGTAGACGTCTCCCCAAATAGGTCACATTTTTTTTTTTAAGAGAAAGAATGGCATCTTAGTTCCCTTTAAACACACAGAGATGTTCAGCTACTCTTTGTTACAACTACTTGTAGTAGCTTATCCTGATTGTAGAGTGATTAATTTTAATGAGCTGCATCATTACCTGAATGTATGTGTGAAACTTTATGGCTTGAGGAAATCAATCCATAATATACTTCCTGCCAGCCCCACCACATTTTGAAGCCAACAATTTCTATTTTTCAACCCTCGTAGGGCAGGTGAAGTTATTCAGGAGTCATCTGTTAACACTCAGATAAATCGGATTGATCGTTATTTAATTCTTGATCTCAGGGAAGATTGTTCTAGGTGGCTAAAAATAAGGACCTTTGTAATTTTGCGGATACTGATTGGTGTGAGCAGGAAGGAGGCTTAGGAAAACACTAAGACTCCCGAGCACTAAACAGGCAACGAAAAAAAAATGGCCAAGAAAAATCCACACTAGCTGGCCTGCAAATCGTTCTTTAAAATCTCATTCTGCTAGGTGCTTTGTTTTTTTCAGATTTATTTATGTGTGCATACAAGACTGGGGCTCAGGCCAGAGGTGGGGGGGGTGAGAGGATTCAGTAGACACAGAGCGGGGAGCAGAACAGGCGGATGGACTGGAACTCACTGCTGAGGGGGCGGCGGGGAGACAGGAGGGGTCAGCTGCGCCGTGTGGGTCACGCCCTGGCCGGGATCGAGCTCCTGCTGCAGTGGCTGCGGCGGCTTCACAGTGCTGAGACTTAACCCCTGCGCCCCCAGGGAGCCCTGCCAGCTGTTGAACGTGGGCTTGGGCACAGAGGCGCAGAGCTGTCTAGATAACACCGGCGACCCGCGGGGTGCAGGAGCCCTACCTTGTGGAGACCCCATCACCGTCGGTGCCATGACTGGGCTGCTTTTTATCTGAACACGCGTCCTGCCCCGAGACGCTTGCCGAGTCTCCTTTTTTCCCAGCTTCTCTCCCACTCTTCTCCTCGGAATCCAGCCTGTTTGTCTCCTCTTGGAGCAGTGCGCCTTCGCTGGCGTCCACAGCAGCTGGCTGGTCGTCCCCAGCGCTGCTCTGTCCTTCTCTGTTTGAAGCGTCTCTTCTGTCTGTGTTACCTCTGGGCTCTAGAACTTGTCTTGGACCAGAATCTTCTACCGTACCTTGGGGTCTTTCTGTTGGAAATGCAATAAAACCTCTCTCAACGAGAGGGGTGCTGGACTTCTGGACATTCTTCTTGTTGAGCTTGTGAACTTTTTCTTCCTCCGAGGAGGGTTGCTTCCTCTGGGAAGTTCTCTCTAAAATCCACCATGGCATACAAGAAGCTTTAATGGAGGAGTCATATGACCAGTACAATTTTGGTATCACCATTCACGTTTGTCATTATCAGCAGCTAGAAGCTTTTAAAAAGCAAAACCAATTGACTGACAATTGCATTCCCAAAGATTTTTCTAGTCTGTAACAAGTAGCATCCAGAGCCAATTGAATCAAGGTGTCTGAACCACGCTGCTCACAACACAGGACATTGCGAACACCTAACTTCCTCTAAAACGCATTAGCTTCACTAAGACTTTTCTTTAGCCATAAATAGCGAACCTCCTAAAGACGTTACCTGTGAGGGGTGAAGTCCTTGTGCCTTTGACACACACAGTTTCCTCCAGGCTGGGGTGGGGCCAGAGCTTCTCCTTAGCCTGTGGATACACAATTGAGTCACTGAGGTTACCTATGACAACAGGATAACGTCAGCCCTGACGACACTTGGAGCCGGGTAATCCCTGGGTGTAGGGGATTTCTCAAGTATTACAGAATGATGACCAGCAGCCCTGGCCTCACTCCACCAGATGCCAGTAATGCCCTCCAGCCCAGTTGTGACATCCAGAAACATCTCCAGAAATTACTCAGTGTTCCGTCAGGGAAAAATCAGCCCCGATTAAGAACCACTCTGTTCCATGATTCAAACAGAAAGCACACACACACACACATGCTCAAGAGGCGATAGTGAATGGGGACAGCCCAACTGCTGACACCTTGTATGGACGACAGTGTTTGAAAACAGATGAACTCGCCATTTTCAATGAAATTTTGTTAAAACTCGGCATGGTTTATGAAAGAAAACCCATCTCCGTGAATAGATTAAAGGATGAATGTGGTTCTCACCCTCGGCCTCGTTTATGTTGCCTTGATATGGTTCACATATAAATCAAACGAAAAATAGAGGGTTTATGGGAATGGAAACACAGAAAGTGGAGACTGAAGTTAGCTTTTATAAATGGAGCTTTTGCTTCTCTTAGCACAGATGGTCCTTTTCCTAAGCAGATAAACATTCTTCTCCAAGCCCTGGCTTCTCTGAATTAGCTGAGCAGACCCTTTTAAAATACCACAGAAAAGGTAAGCACAGTCCAGGCCTCCCACATTATCACAAATTCTACGACTGTGCACTGCAAATTAATGCAATGAATAGATAGCCGGAGGCACTGGCCTTTTTGTTTCCCTCTTGGAAGGAGTTGCCTTCAATTTGCCCGAAGGTGACTTGCAAGAAGGAAAGCCTAAGTGCCTGCAGAGATAGCAAGACAAATTGCAAATGTGCTTTTAAACAATCCACAGGGGAGTCCATTGGATTCAAAGCTTTTCCATTTTTCAGATAGGAACCCTGAAACACAGAGGCATGTTTAGTAAATCTGTGGAAAACCAAGATTAGCGGCTAAGCATTTGTAACTTTCTCTTTTAAGTGAAAGTGTGGGGGAACATTCAGCAGCGACCTCAGACTAAGGCAGTTGCGCCTTGATCTCTGCTCCCACAGTGCTCAACGTAAGTCACCCTGTAGCACTAACTGCACTTGCGTATGTATCACAAGTCAGCAAAAAGGTTGGTTCGTCCTTGAATCCCTGGCACCGAGCCCAGAAATTGGGATATAGTGAAGGGGTGGATGGTGGTGTTAATGGTGACAGTGATGGAGGTGATGATGGCGATGATGATGATGATAGTGGTGATGGTGATGATGATGATGATGATAGTGGTGGATAATATGTTCTAAGCACTGACCATGTACCGAATGCTTTTCTGAGTCTGCTGCGTAGTTAACTCAGTTTCATCTCATGACAGCTTTCTGGGATAGATGCTCTTAGCCTCATTTTAAAATGAAGTTGAGTGATTTCCCAGTTACATAGTTCAGAAAAGGTAGAAGCAAAATTCTAATTCAGTTTCCCATTCTAGTCTGTATAGGTCACTGTAGATAGGTCACAGTAAAAAATAAACAAACAAAAACTAAATAAATAAGGAAGATATTGGTACCAAGAAGTAAAACCAAGGTATATTGTTAACATTTCTGAATATCTGCCACATAGTCAACCTCACAGTAGATAAGAAAAATTAAGAAGGCAGGATAGAACGTGAAAACAAGTTAGTAAAAAAAATAAACTTAGTGGTCAAAAGGCTGGAATTAATGAAAGACAAGCAACAGAGAGAGACTAAATTGAAGTCTAATTTTGAAAACATATAACCAAGTCCAAATTAGTTAAGATAGTTGAACAAACTGTGTTTATTTTATAGCCTTGTCTTTCACTGCGTCTCTTTTGAAATGAAAACTTGTGGTGGACAGAAATTGTGCTCTGGATGGTCGGACCACACCAGTAAAAACACGTGGGCTTAATAAGAAAAACTTGCATCCATCAAGTTCAGTCTGTCGAAATACGCAGAATCGAGAACTTAGCTAGCTGTAAGTCTCGGAGGCTGCTGATATATCATCATTTGCTGCCACGGTCATCGGAGCGTCACAGCTAAGTGTCCGCACACTGTCCTGGTGGCCTTTGGGGACAGCGGTCCACAGGAGAAGTGTCCCTCGCAAGAAACAAGAAACCAGTCCCCAAACCAGGGAGCTTTTTTCCTTTGTCAACTGTATTTCCCGTACGTCTTCCCAGTAAAAGTAGGTGAGGTCTTTCTTCCTGGCCACGGACTGTTATTTTTTCATTTCCCTATGAAACACTGACATCTAGAGGAACTTGAACAAAGAGTTTCCAAAAATCAGAAGTTTCTTTCTCCTCCACTGTTTCTGAGCAGCAAATGCCAGGGGAGGAATTTTCACTTTGTCTTTCGAAATGATGCAAAAAGCAGTCGCTGAAACAGGAAGCCTCAGTCTATGGGCCTATCCTGTTGTCCAAAAATGAAAACATTTCCTAGTGACTGGAGGGCACAGGACTGGGCTGCATAGTGGAAAGAGCCTGAAAGCGTGTGCTTACCATCTGGTGATGGAGAAAGGGTGTCAGTTTACGATCCTCAGTTGGATTCACGCTGGTGACTAAGTGAGCAAGGGAGATCCCTCCCATCAGGCACACTCGTTTCACCATTCACTTTATAAACCGTGATCGCTCTCCTCCCTGGCTGCCTGAAGACCCAGCACCGTCACAACAGACACAGTAACTATCAGGACCACGATGTTCATGGCCCACCCACCGCTTCAGCAGAAATAAGTGGTCATTGAAGTCAACAGCACCCAAGACAGAAGCTTGGGAAAAACTGGCCAAAATGTGCAAGCGTCGCTCGGCTGTCACCTTTGTGTTTGGGTTGGGAACCCATCATGGAGGTGGCAACACACCTGGCTTCGGCGTGATTTACAATCCCCAGGCTGATGCGAAGAAGAATGAACCCAGACAGAGACATGGTCCAGAGGAAGAGAAAGACCTCAGGAAAACAGCGAAAGGGACACAAGAACAGGATAAGGAAGTCGGGGGCCCCCAGAGGCCTCCACTATCAGATTTCTAAAGTTTGTTTTTTCAGTTTCTTTGTTTCGTTTCTCTCTATTCCAGATAAGGGTGAAACCATCTGGTATTTATCCTTCTTGTTCTGACCTGTTTAATTTAACACAGTCCCTCTGGTTCCATCCTTGTTGCAAATGGCTAGGGCCCATCTTTTTCATAGCTGAGTAGTATTCCACTGTGCGTGCCTTCCTAATCCATGCATCTGTCCTTGGGCACTTAGGTTGTTTCCATAACTTACTATATACACACACATATACACATACATTATTATAAATGGTGCTGTCACGAACACATGAGTGTATCTGTTCCTTTGAATTAGTGTTTTTACATTACTTTGGTACATACCTAGGAGTAGAATTGCTGGGTCATATGGTAGATCTATGCTTAATATTGAGAATCTGCCATTCTGGCTTTTTTTTTTTTTAAGAATTTATCTTACTTATTTTTGCATAGGAGAACTGAGGTATAGGCCAGCAGTGTGGAGATAAGAGGATTCACCAGAGACAGAGTGGAGAGCAGACAGGTGGATCTACTGAAACACACTTCTGAGGGGAGCAGCGAGCTAAACAAGAGAGATGTGCTGCTGCATGCGGGTCAGTCCCTGGCAGGGGAGTGAGCTCAGGCCATTACAGTGGGTGGCACTGAGACTTAACTGCAGGCCACCAGGGAGGCCCCCTCCACCATACTGTTTTTCAAAGAAGCTGGACCTTTTACTTTACCACCAGTAGTGTACGTGGGCTCAAGATTCATAGCTCCAATGACTATTTTGACAACTTAAGCCAACTGTATGCACTGTATACACTTGTTTCAATTTTACTTATTGTCACAGAATCAAGACTGCATCAAGAAGGCAACATCGGTCCTGCATGTGCTGGCTGGGTTTCCGATGTCACTCACACCTGTACCCCAGCCCATCCCAGAGCTATTCCAAAACTCCACTCTTCATAAAAGTGTTGAAATAATTGAAAGGGGCAGGAATTCAGCTGGGCAACTTTTTCTTGTCCTTCTTTCATTCCCATTCAGTCAGTCTTAAGAAAATCCTAAACTAGGGCCCTCCCTGGTGGCGCAGCGGGTTAAAGCACAGCACTGAGAAGTGAAAGCCGCTTCCGCATGAGTTCGATCCCGGCCTGCCCCAGGGGTGACCACAGGGCGCGGCAGACCTCTCCTGACCCGCCCGCTGCTCCCCTCAGCAGCGTACTTCATCGATCTGCCTGTTCTGCTCCCCGCTCTGTCCCTGGTGAATCCTCTCACCCTCCGCATCTCTGGCCTGTACCCCAGTTCTGTATGAATGAATGAATAAATCTTAAAAAAAAAAAAGAAAGAAAGAAAGAAAATCCTAAACTAGACTTAACCATAAAGAACAAAGACCGCGATACTGGCTGCTCCTCCAGGCCCCAACAATGCTGTCACCATTTTCTAGGTTGTCCCACCATCCACTGACACGCCTGCCCCCTCAGCAGTGTGGACCCAGCTCTTCACTTCTGCTGCCTGGAGACAACACACAGGGCGGCCAGGAGTCCAGAAGTGCTTAATGAGCCCATGAGCAATAAAGGGAGACTGGCCTCCGCCTTGGGGACATTCCCTCATCACTGGAACATCAGACCGAGAGCCAAAACATGGAACATTCTATGTACCCTTCATGGGCGAATGGGAGAAGTTGGGGCTTAAGCTTTGATTCGGCTCCTCGTGAGAGAGAAGAAAATGAAACCCTAAAAGAACACAAAAAGGAGAATTCTCAGAAGGAATATTCAAGCTGTGTTTCATTGCCTGAGCACAGAAGACCATTCTGGACACTCCTGGTACATAAATCTATTTCTTCTCATCCTCAGCACACACTCAAATTCTCCGTGCATGCAACAAGAAAGCACCCTTAAGTCCCTGGCTGATGAGAGGAATGCTCGTAAATCATCACCTGTTTCACAGCGTGTGGGGTCTGGCATGAAATAAGGCAGGACAGGATCTGAGAGGCCAAAGCCAGGAAGGGAGAGTGTTGGCTTTGACCTTGGACCTGAGCAGTCAGCCCTCCTGGGAAGCTGAAACATCAGAAAGGACCAGTCACCTGAGAAAATAACCCCGCCAGGAAAATGGAAGCCTTCTGAGGCACCCACAATCACATAGACAGTGCCTCATTCAGAAGCCAGAGACACGGACTCCCCAGAATAGAGATCAGCAAAGAGCCGGAAATAAATTACTGATTCCAGAAGGTCTAACTGGGCCAGCTGGAAGGTGAAGACCCGTGGCTGACGCTGCTTCTCTTCTATTATAAAATGGATTGAGCAATACCAATTCAAAAAAAAAGTATGCAGCCACCTCCAGCAGCCTCCTCTTGCGAGGAAAGACTAAGAACACATCAGAGCTACTCAAGTGGAAGCAGCGGGCTTCCCCCACCCCCATTTTATTGACTTGCCACTAGTCTTCATAGGTATCTAACCTGGGGGGGCACAACTTCACCCCCCAAAATATGCACACGCTTCACGGCCTGGCCTCCACCAGAGCCCCAGAGCCCACGCCCAGACCCTGCCCATCTTCCTTTCTCTCCTCTCTAGTAACCAGGCTGTCGTTCAGAGTCTACAAACGATTCGCGTTTGCAGTTTGCTCTCCTTGGTTATTTACATCCTGCGAGTGGGGGACTCAGGCAGGGACCTGTATCACTGGGCGTCACCCCCGGGCCCACCGTGCTGCTCCCACACGCTCGCGGGGTGTCTCATCCCGAGGGCCGCTGTGATGGCAAGCCCACGTGGTGCTGTTGAGTTCCCCAGGAGATGTGGAAAGGCCAAGGTCAAGGGGAACATGCGGGACAGAGGCACGACCCCCGCCCAGCGGGCGCCAGGGGCCAGCTGCGCATCAGAGCTCCAGATTGTGCAAAGGCCCCACCTTCCTCCACTCTGCTCCCCAGGCTGCCCTTGTCGACTTTAAACCAACTAATTAGATTTTACCTGGGAAAAGCTAAGCCTCTGCACCGAATGGTCATGTTAGGTACTTTGGGCATCAGTAGGACTCTTCCTGCATCTTTTATCAGATGATGGCCTTATTCATGAGGTCTTCTGACACATTCATATCGCTTTCATTCCTGCTTATTGATGCCTTTCCTTTCCTCCCCAAACAAAATGCTGAAGCCCCTGGTTTGCAATTGCTTTTTTGCATTTCCCACTTTTTTTTTTTTCATGCATGACTTGGCCTGGCCCGGGGTCCACCTTGCCACCCACATTTCGGCTTCAACTCTCCTTCGCTCTGACATGATGGGTCCCCACTGCCTTGGAGAGGGGGTACCCTGGGGAGCCACTGGTGCCTGAGCTCCACCCCTAAGGAACAGGGGGTCCTGGATGCTTTCGAAAGTAACATCGGTTCACACCACTGTTTGTTTCCAAGCATAGGGTCTCCCCTCTCAGGTTGGACATGATTTTTTAAAGATTTATTTACTCATGCACACAGAAGTGGGGTCCAGGCCAGAGGTGCAGGGAGGTGAGAAGACTCGCCGGAGACAGAATGGAGAACAGAACTGGCAGATTGACTGGAGTACACAGCTGAGGGCAGCAGTGAGCGGGTCAGGAGGGGTCTGCTGTGGGTCACCTCCTTGGCCAGGGATCAAACTCTTCCTGCAGTGGCTGCGGACAGCTTCATAGTGCTGTGCTCTAACCCCTTGCACCACCAGGGAGGGCCCTGGACACATAATTTTAAGGCTCTACACCCAAGTGGTTCTAACTAAAAGAACTGGAGCTCTGGCTTCCATCATTTTGGTGGTATCATCATCATCATCATCATCACCAATTACTATGACACTTGACAGCCGTTTGGAATGACAGTAATAACACTGAAGACACCTCTATGTTTCTTAGTCCTTAGCTCCTCCCACCCACCAACAAGGGCCCGGGGTGGGTTCTCCAGCCAGTTTCCGTCTTTACTCCCCAGGGACACGTGTGAGTCTCAGGCAGACTGCCCCCACAACCACAGCATCTCCCGGAATGACCCCAGACAAACCAATAACATGCCAACCACACCCTGGAGTTTAGCCTGAAATTCTCTGCCTACCTTGCAGGTCAAAATGTAGTGACTGAAAGCAGCTTCATTCCTCCATCGAAATGGAGGTGAGCAGGGGACAGGAAGACTCGGGCTAAGGTGGAGAAATGCCACCTCCCAATGCATACGAGTATTTACAGCTCTTGATACAAAAGCGTGTGTCGAAACCAGCAGTCATGACAAGCCACTTGGCTTTCTTGTCTCCGTAATAGTCCCTGAGCACTTCAAAATGCAGGCAGCCAGGTTACTAAGAAATGGCAACTGTGTGTGAGAGAGAAAAAGAGACAGAGACAGAGAGGCAAAGAGACAGAGACACACAAAGAGGCAGAGAGAGAGGACCCAGTTTCAGGTGTGGCGAAATGGGGTTACAGCTCCTTGATACTCATTTGACTCCAGTGAGTTTGACTTGGTAAAATTCCTCTTTTACACCATACAAGACCAAACCTTGGAATGTTTGCACATGAAATTTACAGTGTTTTCTCATCACCTAATAAAATGCTTTGATTTCTTCCCGCCGCAGACAGTTTTATAAGCATTCATTTCACATGGTGTTCTCAGTATGCTTTTTAATTTTTATTTTAAGTTCACTTTTATCACTCCATCTCCTGTCTCCTGCTCCAAGAAAGTCACCAGGGCTTAGTTCAGCCTCGCCCTGCAGGCTGCCTTGTGAAGGTGGTAGGGAGGCGCTGGGGGAATTCAGTGTTTCCTAAGGTGAGGTGACAGCAGACCTCGTGGGTTGTAAAGTGCGTTCAGAGACTTGAACTTTGACTCACTGAGCCAATGTTGAACCCCCTGATGATTGACCTTCCCACGTCTTGCCCAGTACAGCACATGCTGTGTACACACTGCACAGCACCGGCACTGTGCTCCTAGGAGCTTTCTCTGAAAAGTGTGAAGGTGCTGAGCTCTTCAGAAGTCTCTACATGTGGAAAATGTGATACAAACTCTGCAGATAGGAACTAATCAGGTGTGCCTATCCCCAGATACCTAGCTAGGTATTCTCTTCTCAGAGTACCACAGCATCTGAGCGCTTGTGAAATATGTCAGCTCCTCCCCTCCATCTAACCAGCTGGTGCCATGCACAGGAACATTCCAGAAGCACTGACCTAGATTAATATATGTAACCACTTGGTATGAAGGGATATTTGCCAGGGCCCCCTGTGTCTCATAAAATCTTGCCTCCATCCACTCAGGTTTCTCAGGGAAGGACTGGGGAGCGAGGATGAAGGAACCAAGGCAACTGAGCTGGTCTGGAGGTCAGCCTTAGGGGCAGGGCAGGGCAGTCCCACCATGTAGACTGCCTGTAAGCATCACAGAATGCCCAGGATCTTGACACAGACCCAGGAGGCCCACAGGGGCTCAGAGAAGAACGCAAGACTCGATATCATGTACCAGACAAGAACTCGGGCCTACCAGTTACCCAAGCTCAGCCCAAGAGAATTGTCTTTGAAGGTGGGGCCCTTAGGAAGTCATTAGGTTTTTATGAAGTCATGAGGTTGGAGACCCTATGATAAAATTAGTGTCTTTATAAAGAGGAATAAGAGAGACCAGTGTGTCCTTTCGTGTCTCTCCCTCACCCATGTGAGGACACAGAGAGAAGGTGACTGAGCCACCTCAATATCATGGATCAGAATTTTACATTGCTCTGAGTCTCCAGTTGCCCAAACTCAACTTCCCTGAAAATGGCTCATTGTTTGCTGGTTATTGTAGTCTTAGTGCCCCAGCCGGTGAGGACTCTGCAAGGTTATTAGAGTCTCCCTACAGTGCTGGGTGCTGACAACATGGAGGGAGTCCTCTTTGGGACCCCATCATTGTCCCCCGATTTGCCCTTACTTCAAGGGGAAGAGGGTGTGATGGGTGTAGTCTTGGGGTCCCTCCACTATTTCTTCTTGGAGCACGCCCAGAGAGAGTGAAAGTGACGGGGGATGGGTTAGAAGATCTGGCTCTCCTGTTCCCTTTCAAATTCATGGTCTGGAGCTTCCCTACGACCCAGCAGCCCCACTCCTAGGGATCTACCCAAAAGGCACAAAAACACTGATTCAAAAAGATCCCTGCACCCCCATGTTTACTGCTGCTTTATTCACAATTGGAAAGACATGGAAACAGCCCAAATGCTCAAATTCATGGTCTCTGGCAGTTCCCACCACCGGTCTGTCCTCCTCCTTTAAACAGGGAACTTTCCTTGTTAATTCAAATAAAAACCATCTCTCATTCGAAAGCAAAACAAAGCAAAAAGGCTAGTGTTTTAATGGTGGAAATCAGCTATTTACTTTCCATGCTGACTGGACACAGAACAAGAAAAACATCTGAAAAATCAGCTGAGACTTAACTCCACAAATTGAGATTAAGCTTTAGGAAGAAAAGATGATAAAGGGAGAAATTTGCCTTCTACCCGGTGAGTCAGATACATACCTAGTTTTGGATCGCCACCTACACATTTTACCACAAAAGAACACACTATTCTAAAGACTCAAAATCAAAGAACTAGAAAAACTTCTAAACCATAAAAACCCTTTTGAATTTGAACAACCATGAAGGGTGTGTCGCCCGAGCAGCTTCACCCATGAGATGAGGGAATGGAGTTCAACCCCACTAATTGGCCTCATTACAGGAGATTTTAACAATGTTGGAAAGGTCTCTCCTAATGGATGTTGCTAATCCTGGTGGGTTTTCCCCCATCACATCTTCATCCTTAAAAATATAATAAGGGACGGCCCTCCCTGGGGGCGCAGCGGGTTACAGCACAGCACCGAGAAGCTGAAGCCGCTTCCGCACGAGTTCGATCCCCGCCTGCCCCGGAGGTGACCCCAGGGCGCGGCAGACCTCTCCTGACCCGCCCGCTGCTCCCCTCAGCGGTGTGCTTCCTCAGTCGGCCTCTTCTGCTCCCCACTCTGTCTCTGGGGAAGCCTCTCGCTGCCCCTGAGCCTCTGGCCGGTACCCCGGTTCTGTATGCACCAATAAATAAATCTTTAAAAATACATATATAATAAGGGAGTTGGGGGCGATGGTCTAAGGTAGAGCACAGTGGGGTGCCTGGTGTGGGGTGTGCTTAAGGTCAATCTGAAGAGATGTGATCCTTTATCTCTAAACCTCATACAGTGCTGCTGCAATGAATTTAATTATTGGCTATGTCAATAAAAATGTTAATTTTCATTAAGAGAAATATAGACAGACAAGACAGTGGGCATACATTCTCTGGTATGATTTTCTCTCACTAGACATAGACCCATCACAATACATTTTTGAAATGTACACATTACTGCTCAACAGTCCCTTTGTGTTCCAGACTCCAATGATGTTTGGAAGAAGTAGGCAACTATTCCTTTATATTAGATTTTGGTATAAGTGGAGTGTAAATCTATTTTTCGGTTTCGGGCTGCTATAATGAAAAGTGCCTAAGTCAAAACCACAATGAGATGCCGCCTCACAGCAGTGAGAATGGCACATATTTTAAAAACTGGTAACAATAAATGCTGGCAAGGGTGTGGAGGAAAAGGAGCCCTCTTACACTGCTGGTGAGAATGCAAACTGTCACTGTCACTATGGAGAGCTGTGTGGAAACCCTCAAAGCATGGAAAATGGAGCTATCCCATCACCCCACTCCTGGGAATCTTCCCTAAGGACACAAAACACTAACCCAAAAGGAAAGCTGCACCCTCTACCTATCGCGGCAATGTTTACAATAGCTGAGCTACGGAAACAACCTGTATGCCACAGTTATGAGTGAATCAAGAAGATGTGATGTAGCTATAGAATGGAATATTGCTCAGCAACCAAAAAGATAACTCATAGCGTTTGCAGCAACATGGATGGAGCTGGAAGAGAGATGCTCAGTGAAATAAGTCAGAAGGAAAATTAAAAGTAACAGATGGTTTCAATTGTAGGAGGGATATAGGGAAACTGAACAAATAACCAGGAAAAAGGCAAAACTTGCAGACAAACTATAGATCTGGGAAAGTGGACAGAATAGGAAAGGAAGAGCAGGAGGGTCTCCGGTGATGGTCACAGGTGCCGTGGTGATGTGAGAATTACAGGACTACACCTTAGGGGAGAAATGAAATATTGTACAAAAATGAACGATGATGTGAGAAATAATTAATTAATTCATTAAGGGGGGAAAGAAAACTGTTAGCACCTGCAATAAGTACCTAGAGGATCTTTAGCCTGAGGCTCGTGGCACCTGAGAACTAGGAGGGCTGGCTCATTCTCCTTGGCTTGTGGAGGGCACCACTTGCTGTTTTCTGAGGAGGAGAAAGGAGAACCCACATCTGCATGGCCACAGAAGCAAGAATAATGAGGACGAGGAGGAGCAGGCTTGCTCTTCTGCCTTCCTGGGGCTGTTTCGAGCCTGCACTCAGAGTGGCAATAACTAAGTGTCTGCCCCCGGTGACAGCTGGCTTGGCAGCAGGAACTCACAATCACAGACGCAGCAAGTTCAACCGTGGGTATTCCAAGAACAGAATTAAAGTCTGCTTTCAGTTAGGGACCGCCTATAAAACCGCGCTCCCTCTCTGTTTACTACATGCAGCTGTGCCTTTCTCAAAATGCTTAATGAACTTTTTCTCCTCTGCAAACATTGGCGTGCAGGCGGCGGTAACCACGTTCAGTAAATACCAGTCAAACGCTAGGATAAAGCAACGAGGCCCACCCTTGCTGACTCCGCCCTGTTCGATGGGCAGGAGGATGTACTGCATGCGCAGGTGCTGAGCTGTCTCATCACATTCCAGAAAATAGAGCTAACCTGTGAAACGAGAAACAGTTCAAAGAAAAAAAGAAATCTCGAAGTAACTTTTTCCAACTATTCTGGTCCTATCTCATTATTTTCGCGTATTAAAATGTAGGTGATAGTCTAAATATACTTGAATTTCACCTTTAATGAGATCAGTTCAATTTGGTATTTAACAATCTCTATAAAATATTTCATTTTGATTGAATTCATTTATAAGCAATATATTTTTCGGACTGACCTCATTACTGGTGGAGTAAATTTACACAACTACGTAGCTTACTATAGCAACATCGGTCCGATCAGAACATAAAACATGCTCTTACTTTGCTGCTGTTCATTTTCTGGTCACTCACACGAGTCCTCAGGTTGGCTCCATTTTTTTCCCTAGATGCCACAGAAGTAGCGTTGTTCAAAAACAAATCAGTTTGGTTCCAGGTAGATGTTAGGAAAAGTGTGAAGCATATTTCACGAATTCTACTTGTAATTAGTATCCCCTACTAAAATTTTCCTCTACTAAAACTTGTGACAATAAATGTGAAAGTTAATGTAGCTAGTTTCTGCCTTTGAAGTTTAACCAGTTGAGGATTACAGCTTCTATAATAGTCTACGTTCTATAAACTAGGGATGAGAGCTGCAAAAAAAAACTCTCCTCGACTCAAAATCCTAAAAATCTTTATTTTTTCATTGTTATTAAAAAGGACTGATTTATTACATAATATGGTGAATATATTCTTCATAAAACAGCATGCCATTTAACTCATTTTATACTCACCCATATATTTTATTAAGTATCGTTCCCATCAACACTGATTTAACCAAATCCATATCGCAGAGTGTACATAGTCCTCTCCCCAAATGATCTAATAGCTTTATTAAAATTGAAAAACAGGAATTTTGGTAGATTAATCCCAACTTTATATCTAAATATACTTGCTCTGAGCTGTGTTTTCGTTGAATAATTAATAATGGTAAAATAAGTTTCCTTACTAAACTCAAGTACTAGCCCAGAGCACCAGCTCCAAAACAAAAGGAGGGAAAGTTGACAGTGAGTCAATGCAGACTTGGGCTTAGAAAATAACAGAAAAGTGCGCTATCAGGGAAAGACTCCATTTCTGAAAACTGGCCTTTAAACATCCTATTTTGTTACATCCTTGTCCAGCGGTTCAGTGAATCATTTCTTAGAGGATACCAAAGAGTCACTCTTGACTCATCAGAGTCAAATTTCATAGATTTGTCCTGTAATGTAGCCCTTCATTGCCATGAACTTTGTCTGCATGAAAATACGATGGTTCACCTTTCCACTCCCTCTGTTAGCAAAGCAGAAAGGAATTGTCCGATATCAAAAAGGAATGTTGGCTTGGCCTCCCTGGGGGCCCAGGGGTTCAGTTTCAGGGCTATCACTGACCAGGGGGTGACCCACAGGGCGCAGCAGACCTCACCTGTCTCCCCACTGCTTCCCTCAGCAGTGAATCTCAGTAGATTTGCCTGTTCTGCTCCCCATGCTGTCTCCAGGGGCCTCAGGCACCTCTGACGCCACAGCCCGAGCGAGCAAATTCCACAGGGTGGAACATGCATGGGCTGCCATGTTTGCAAATAGCTTGATGAGTTTTGTCTATTTCCAACATTTAAAATCCAGCAAGAAGCCACCCATCACCCCAAGGACATCATCAGCAACGCAAAATTCCAAATGAACTCCCAAGAGAGTACACTAACAAAAATCCACCAAACTGGACGCTCCCTGGTGGCGCAGCGGGTTAAAGCACAGCACTGAGAAGCTAAAGCCGCTTCCGCATGAGTTCGATCCCCGCCTGCCCCGGAGGAGACCACAGGGCGCAGCAGACCTCACCTCTCTCCCCACTGCTCCCCTCAGCAGTGGACTTCGTCAGTTGGCCTGTTATGCTCCCCACTCTGTCCCTGGTGGATCCTCTCACCACCCCTGCTCCTCTGGCCTGTACCCCAGTTCTGTATGCACAAATAAATCTTTTTTTAAAAATCCACCAAACGCCTTCATGTGTGACACTCACATTTGCATCGTTAACAATAACGACCGTGAAAAGCATAATCAATGGCTTCCAAATTTAAGCAAAATGAATCTCTAAGGGCTAGAGTGGCACTGAGTGGTGCCCACGAGGACCCAGAAAGCCCAGCTGGCACCGGTTTCATAGAGTAGGCTCCTGAACTGGACTTTGACCACGACTTTATGGAGAAAGGGCCAGACACCAGCTACCCTTTGTCACTGCCCAACAGAGACCTCACTTCAAGTCATAAAACATCCTGACGGGCACTGTGGATTCAAATCCATGGGACAGCAACTCCGAGAGACAGAAGTCTAGCACGATGGACTTGGTGGACAGCCAAGATGGCGGTTCTGCTCCCATTTCTACTAACCAACCATGTGCCCTTTGAAGCGCAGTTAGCACCTCAAAGATTCCATGGTCTTACCCTCCACCCTGCTCAATGCTCAACATGAGGCTCTGGCACCATCACCAACGTGGATGTGGTGCTGGGATGAGAAATGCAACCAAAACACCAGCTCAATTTCACTGTCCTCCATCAAGGGTTTTCAAGTATCTGCACAAGTGGGGTCATTCAGGATCACCTTGCAGCCAAAGGAGTAGGTCCTTCCTATGTGTCTCTGAGTCTGTCACCACAGCTGAAACATGAGGACTGTCCGTGCCTATCCCTGACACTTGCAGGAACATAGTCCCTTTTACGTAAGACTCAGCACAGAGCTGCAGCCGGTGTTAGGTGTTAGGTTAGGGAAAGGCATGCCTCACCAATAGTCAGGGCAGGGTTTACCCAGCAGGAATCCCCTGGAGAGAGCACTGGGGACCAGCAGGCCAGGCAGTGCAGGGTTTCCCAGCCAGCGTCTCTGAAAGGTCAGATCCCGTATTTAGACCCAAGCAGAGACTGCAAGGGATTCCTGAGCTGTCACCCAGTAGAGAACTTTGCTTCTATTACATACCTCTCCCAAACACAAATAACTCACAGCCCCTTTCACCCAAGTCCAGGGTGAAGAATGATTTTTCTTGAATGAAAAGTAAAACACACACACACACACACACACACACACAGGACCTTTCCTGGTGGCTAATGGGTTAAAGCACAGCACAAGGAAGCTCTGCAGCCACAGCAGCACAAGTTCAATCCCTGGCCAGGGAGTGACCCACATGGCACAGCAGACCTCTCCTGTCTCCCCCTCAGTAGTATATTTCAGTAGATCTGGATGTTCTGCTCCCCACTCTGTCTCTTGTGAAATCTCTCACCCCCTGCATCTCTGGCTGTACCCCAGTTCTTGTATGGGTAAATAAAAAAATCTTTAGAAAAAAACACAGTAAGATGACAGCTATCAAAAATTATAACTAACAAGTGCTGGAGGATGAGGAGAAACTGGAAATTTTATGGGAGCATGAATTGGTACAACCACTGTGGAAAGCAACATAGTGGTGCCTCAAAAAATTAAACATGGAATTACCATTTGTTTTCATTCCTGCAGCTTCTCTTTGGAGTATACACTCAAGAGTTAAAGGCAGGGACTCAGACATTTCCAGACCCATATTCACAGCCGCCAAAAGATGGCGGTGACCCACACGGCCATCAACAGAGGAACAGATTGATAAAACTCGGCACATGCATACAACAGAACAGAGTTCAGCCTGCAAGAGGAAGGAAGTTTCGACACAGGCTACAACATAAGTGGACCTTGAGACTACGACACTGAGAAATAAAGCAAACACAAGAAGACAAATACTGTGTCATTCCCCTTATAGGTGACATCTAGAAGTGCCACGTTCATAGAGACAGAAGTAGAATGATAATTATCAGGGGAGGGGAAGGGGAAGCCAGGGTCCTGAGGGAACAGATTTTCAGATTTGCAAGATGTGGTGGTTTCTGGAGGTGAACTGTGGAGAGGGTGCACAGCCATGGGACTGGACCCAACACCACTGCACTGGATGCTTAAAGTATGGTCAGGAAGGCAATGTGGTTGCTGTATGTATTTTACCCCAATTTTTGTAAAAGTTTTAAAAACTAAGTTCATTTACGTTGATGTCTGGGTCGTTCTGAAGAGAAAACAGGATGATTCAGATACTTGCAGCAGAGAAAAAATGGCCATGTTAAGATTTCCCTGCTGTATTAAGACCCACAAACAAGGCCCTCCCTGGTGGCACAGTGGGTAAAGCTCAGTACTGTGAGGCTGTCCAAGGCCACTGCAGCACAAATTCACTCCCTGGCCAGGGAATTGCCCCACATGGCACGGCAGACCTCTCCTATCCACTGCTCCCCTCAGCAGTGGACTTCAATAGATCTGTCTGTTCTACTCCCCACTCTGTCTCTGAGTGAGTCCTGTCACCCCCCCCCACACCTTGGCCTGTACCCCAGTTCTTGTATGCATAAATAAGTAAGTCTTTCTTTAAAAAAAGGGGGGGGAGGCGGACCCAAGTACAAGAGATTGTCCATACTCAGAAGAAAGATCTATGTTCCTATAGGGTGTTTGAGTCAAAAGCGTTCTGCTGACTGCTAAGAATGAGCTAGGCCTAAATGCAGATGGCCAACAAGCATATGAAAAAATGTTCAACATCACTCGTCATAAGGGAGATGCAAATTAAAACCACAACAAGATACCAACTCACCCCAATGAGAATGGCACATCTTCAAACAACTAGCAACAACAATTGTTGGCGAGGATGTGGAGAAAGGGGAACTCTCCTGCACTGCTGGTGGGAATGCAAACTGGTACAACCACGAAGGAAAACTGGAGTTTCCTCAAACTGCTAAACATGGAGCTTCCATAGGATCCAGCGATCCCACTCATAGGTATCTACCCAAAAGACACAAAAAACACTGATTCAAAAAGACACCTGCACCCCCGTGTTTATTGCTACTTCATTTACAATAGGAAAGACATGAAATCAACCCAAAAGTAGATGACTGGATTAAAAAGATGTGGTCCATATACACAACGGAATATTACGCAGCAATCAAAAAGAGAAACACGTGTCTTTTGCAGCAACATGGATGGAGCTGGAAGGGATCATGCTGAGTGAAATAAACCAGAAAGAAAAAGAAAAATACTGGATGATTTCACTCGTAGTAGGAGTATAAAAGATCAGGGGAGAAAATAATAATAATAATGAACAACTATTTACCAGAGACATTTTATGGGGGTAGAGTGTGGAATGGAGTCAAAAATTGGAGGGGGGAGGGAAGCGCACTCGGCTATGGTGATGGCACACGGGTGATTTGGTGATGGGAAGCCCACGGGGATTACAGCTGAGATAGAAAAAGGCGCAAAATGATGTAAAAATAAACTATTATATAGTCCTGCTCCAGTTGTCCAGCCAGGAGGTGAGAATCAATAATCACCAACAAATAAATTCTCTTCAGTTTCACCTGTGTAGGAAACTTGCTCTCTCTGCTTCCGAGAGGTTGCATGTGTGAACTATGTGGAAAATGAAGGTGGTTTCTCTTGCCAAAGGAGATGAAGCTTTTGCATCGGAGAACTCACAGTACGTGTGAAATGAAATTTCCCTGGAAAGTGCAAGATCCATGAAACTTTTCTGGGGGATCCAGGAGACCCTGGTCTGCAGACACCCTAACACCCAGGTTTCCAGGACAGCTGCTTCTGTGGATTGTAAAGCCTTCACCCTCAGCTCCACTTACTTGCCCTATTTGTAAAGGACTCCAGCAAATGCTTCCTTTCAATGCAGAAGAGTGACAGAAACAGAAGGAGGCTGAGCAAGGCTGTGGGACCAACCATGGGTGAGGCTGATAACCCTCTTCTCTCCCTGCTTCTCTCCTTCCACGTAAAGGATTTGAAGTTACTACCATGTGGCTGGAACCTGATTCGGTGCTATGATTGCCCATTTTAAAGCACGAGCCGTTTTAAGGACATAAAATCAACAGCATTATCAAGGCATGGCAGTTAGTTAAAATATCATAAATCTTCCCTATTACTGGTTTTTCTGAAAATAGGCTGGTGCACACCATGGAAGAACAGAATGTGCTTACTTGTCGTCCGGTAGAGACAAATCCTTAAGAGTGTCTACGTATGTGCCTGCCTGTACGTCAAAACACCCAGAAGAAATCCCAAGGGGCAATGGACAGTGCATTGGGGCCACAAATGTCTCTGCATTTTAGAATCTCCTGTGCAGTGTGGACAGGCCATGCACACTGGGATGTGTGCACACGGTCATTCATTTGTTCCTTCACTCATTCACTCATTCATTCAAGATAAAGTGCTGGGTGGTGCCCCGAGGGCTAAGGCAGAACCCCTGGTGGCACAAGGGGTTCAAGTGCAGCACTGTGGAGCTCCCCACAGCCACCGCAGCACAGGTTCAGTCCCCGCCAGAGGTCACCTGTGGCACAGAGGACCTCTCCTGTCTCCCCACTGCTCCCCACTCTGTCTCTGGTGGTGTACTTTGGTAGATCTGCCTGTTCTGCTCCCCACTCCACCTCTGGTGAATCTTCTCACCTCCCGCACCTCCGGCCTATACCCCGTTCTTGTGTGCATAAATAAATAAATCCTTGAAGAAGAAGAAGAAAAGACAGAGCCCCCTCTGACTTAGAAGAAACTGATAAAGATGTGATTAGGATTACTACTATCATGTCTGTACTATAATTCCTTAAAAAGCTGACTTCTAATCCTGGCTCTATTCTAGCTGTTGCTTAACCTTTCTGCCCTTCGATTTTCATCGTAGAATGAGCCAATACTAGGCCTATCTGGTCTAGTTTTTAGTGAGCATTAAATATACATATAGAAAGAGCATAGTCATACAGAAAGTGCTCGACCAGTAGCTGGCACATAGTAGGTGCTCGGTAAACACGTGACCAGAAGGGGGTCTCTTCTGACTGGGTGCTAGAGATGCTGCTTGAACCAGGACTTAAAGGATCAGCAGATATTCGCCAGATGACTAGGACAGAACAGGAACAGTGGCCTGAACAGCAGCCCGAGAGACCAGGTGAACTCCTCAACTTTCCTTCCAGGAACGTCTCCAGAAAATGAAAGAAGAAAGACTGACGGCTGGTTTTTCGAGTCCAGTATATAATATGTGTCAAGTCTGACCCTTCAGACTCACTTGTTAAATTCCTTTTTTATAGTCTTCTCGGTAGAAGTTCACACCTGATCAAACACCTGTAAACGAGCTAGTATAACAACCGAGACTGCTGAAGTCTACAGCAGATACCTGTGCAGACCGCCAGGGAGGCCTCGCACCTCTCCCATGCCGTCACCGGCAGCCCACGGCTCGCCTGCGGGAGCACTGGTGACGCGGCCCTCGCCTGGGGTTCGCCTATGGCATTCCCCTGGCCGTCCCCACCTTTGAGATCAGATTGTGTAATCTTGGACTTCTCAACCGAAGGTCATGGGACATTCTGTGGCCAGAGGCCTTCGCAAACCCCACCTCATCCTGCCCTCTCTGGGAGGGCATGAGCCGACGGTGCTGTTTGCATTTTTAGAGGAAAAACTGAGCTTCTGAGAAGCGAGGCAGTTTTCGAAGCCCCTGGCCCATGGACCAGGATTTGTATTTCTGTCTTCTTTTTTGCTTAAGATTTATGTGTTTATGCATACGGAACTGCGGTACAGGCCAAAGGTCAGGGGTGATGAAAGGATTGACCAGGGACAGAGCGGGGAGCAGAACAGGCAGATCGACGAAGCCCACTGCTGAGGGGAGCGGCGGGCAGGCCAGGAGAGGTCTGCTGCGCCCTGGGGTCACCTCCGGGGCGGGGATCGATCTTGCAATGGAGCTGCTGAGGCTGGCTTGCAGTCAGGCATCCTGCCCCGCTGTGCCACCAAGGAGGGCCCTGAAGCTCTGTCTTCGAACTCTCCATTCAGCTCTGTTCCTTGCTATGAGCTGCCTCCTCTCATAGATGATGCTCTCCCTGGGCTCCAGGTTGTCAGCTTCATGGAAGCTGAGTGTTAGTGATGTAAAAACTCCCGGATATCCAGCCCTGGTCTGCAGCCCACGCACGGAGCACCCCCCCCCCCCGCCGGCGAGCCAGACACACTCTGCGCACTGCCAAGAGGCCGCTCCCGGAAGGAGCTGCCCGCGGCTCCCCCAGACCCGCTCCACCTTCCACTCTTCACGGGTGCCTGGCCGCTGTGCTCTGCTCAAAAACCAGTGCTCCAGCTCCTTTGCAGATGAGGTGGTGTTCTGTGCTACTTTCAGCCTACTGATAATTTTGCTGGGGGGGGACACCCAGTGCCGACGGGGTACTCGTCTGGCCCAGGCGAATTTCCTATAGACATTTCCCCTTTCAAAGCCATGGCGGTGCTCAGGGTGGTAAGATGCCCTTCAACAACCACCATCAGGAAACTCTGGAAAAAGTGAGGTGAATCACCCGTAAGACCTGAAAATCGCCACAGTGAGGGCAGAGGGAGAATGGTCCCGGGTCCTTCTTTTTACTGGGGTGAGGGTAGCGGGAGGTAGGGCTTTTGTGGATGCAAATCGTAAGAGTGGGCATTAAAGTACAGAAAGAGAAAACAAGGGGAAAAAAAGAAAAAGACAAGTCGATCCCCACTGGCCAGTCACCTATCAATGAGCAAGAGTCACAAAGGCCTGAGTCGGGGGCGCCGGAAGCTTTGTCTAGTCTGCGTCTGCCTGTGTACTGGAGTCGGGCGCCCGGGAAGGGGGTGTCTCTTTCACACACTGGGGGTGTCTCTTTCACACAACTGGAATCAGGCACTTGCAGCCCACAAAGGGAGTAGTCAGCTCTGGGAGCTGTAAAAACAGGAGGGCACTGAGACATCAGCACAGGAGAATAAAGGGCGTCAGGGCAAACGTCCATGGCCTTCCACCCTCTTCCCTTCTGGCTGCAGGGAAGGTGAGTGTCTAGCAGGAGCCGCAGCAGCCGCCTTGGGTCAGGAAGCCACGACCAGGGGTGCCAGCGCCCGGCTCCACGCCAGTGCCTCGGGCCTTCTTTGCTATGAGGCTGCAGAGCTTTATGCATTTGACCCACCAGAGTTCCAGTGCTTTTATTCCAGAGGCCTCATGCGACTCCTAAGCCTGAAACACACTGGCAAAATATTAGCACGTGCTGAATGTGCAGCTGTTGCTCAAATGTGTGTTTGTACTGGTGTGGCCAGTTAGATTCACACTAATTTGAAAGAAGGACTGAATTTAAAAACAGCTCAACAGGGAAAAACAGAAGTGTGGCGGTCGTTATTGAAAGGGAGGCTGTGCAATGCCTTCTGTCGCACGGGTAAGACCGGCAAGGACTGTTCCCACTGGACCTTGCAGAGACTGTCTGAGGCCAGTTCTCTGTCCTTGTCAGGTGGTTCTGTTTCCATCATCTGCCTGATACTGCTTTGCCCTGGGGTTGTAGACAGGACATCCAAGCCGGGATGAGCACAAATCAGCGGCTTACTTTGTCCGAGGATTCCTTCAAGAAAGCCAGCTCTTGGGCCCTCCCTGGTGGCACAGCGGGTCAGGACGCAGCACTGCAAGCTGGCTGCAGCCGCTGCAGTGCGAGTTCAATCCCTGGCCCTGGAGGTGACCACAGGGCGCGGCAGACCTCTCCTGCCACCCCGCTGCTCCCCTCAGCAGTGTATTTCGTCGACCTGCCTGTTCTGCTCCCCACTCTGTCTCTGGTGAAGCCTCTCACACCCCACCCCCCCGCACCTCTAGCCTGGACCCCAGTTCTGTAGTATGTATAAATAAACAAATCTTTTAAAAAAAAAAAAAAAGAAGAAGTAGGAAAGGAAACCGGCACTCTTCACCCCAAAATGCCCCTTCAAAAAGCAGAGGTGCTACTGACTCTTGGGCTTCGGCCTTGACTCATGGTGGGGAGAAGACACCCCGGTACCTTCAGACTTAGAGACCAACATGCGGAGTGTTTATCGGACAGGAAGGGAGGGAGGGAGAAGGGAAGACAAGACCCATGGGCAGTACTGAGAAGAAACAGCCCACACATCCCTCAGCTGGAAGGCTGGGCCCCTTCTCCTCTCTTGGGGCAGCCCCTGAGGGCATCCAAAGAGGATCACAGGGAAAACTGTGAACCAGAAAGCCACTAATTGGGCCTCCCTGGTGGTGCAGGGGGTTAAAGCGCAGCACTACGAGGCTGTGCAGAGACGCCACAGCACCAGGGAGCCGATCCAGAGACCCCTGTCTCACCCACCCCCCGCTCCCCCCAGCAGTGGATCTCAGTCCCTCTGCCTGTTCTGCTCCCCCCTCTCTCTCTGGCGAGTCCGCTCACGCTGCACACGTCTGGACCGTACCCTAGTTCTGTATGCATAGATAAATCTTTTTAAAAACAACCCCCTGGTGGCGCAGCGGGTCAGAGCGCAGTGCTGAGAAGCTAAAGCCGCTTCAGCAGAGTTCGATCCCCGCCTGCCCCGGAGGTGACCCCAGGGCGCGGCAGACCTCTCCTGACCGCCCGCTGCTCCCCTCAGCAGTGTACTTCGTCGATCTGCCTGTTCTGCTCCCCGCTCTGTCTCTGGTGAAGCCTCTCACCGCCCCTGCACCTCTGGCCTGTGCCCCAGTTCTGTATGCACCAGTAAATAAATCCTTAAAAAAAAAAAAGAAAGAAAGCAATTAAAATACTCATTTCCCACAGAGCTGAAAGTGGAAGAAGAAAAAAAAAATAGTATTGACTTTCCTGCCTGTGTTTAGCAATTTATTATCAATGACACGTTATGGTTCACAGTTTGTCTTTCTGTTGTTATCACAAGAGTAAGCCCTCAGCACATCCAAGTGCAGGTAGACCAGATGTCTGCACACACAAAAAATAAGAAATTTGTTTTAAAGGAAGCACACATTTTATTCTAGCTCTTCATGCGGAAATACACATTAACAGCTAATGGGGTGAGGTTATAAATGGGTGCCCTGTCAGGGGCGTATTGACAAGCGGTATTTGTAATCGGAAGAGCGAGTGAGTATCCTTAGCTATGAGCTCTAATAACGCCCTTGGATATTTCCTCTCTGGCCTTGTTTACCAATTTGCAATCTTGTTTACGCTAATTTTTTTAGTCGAATCCTCTCCCTGCCAAATAGAACAAAGGTAAACTTGAACCAAGTCCAGTATCACTAATTATAAATTAGTTAAGTCGGTGTCATGAGGTTTAACTATGTGACTAGGCTCTCAGCAACACAGTGTTCATGTTTTCTAAATCTGGGCTCTTGTTCAGCTCATAGGTCTGTTTTGAAAAAAGCGGAAATTACCGTGGCTGTATTTTTTTTTAATATTTATTTATTTATTCGTACAGAACTGGGGTACAGGCCAGAGATGCGGAGGGTGAGAGGCTTCACCGGAGACAGAGCGGGGAGCGGAACAGGCAGATCAACGAAGTCCACTGCTGAGGGGAGCAGCAGGCGGGTCAGGAGAGGTCTGCCGCGCCCTGGGGTCACCTCCGGGGCAGGCGGGGATCGAACCCAAGTGGAAGTGGCTTAAGCTTCTAGTGCTGTGCTTTAACCCGCTGCGCCACCAGGGAGGGCCGGATTTAGGGTTTTTAAAGATTTCCTACATGAGTCTAATGTATGGCCAACTCATTAAAAAGACAAAAATAAATAAAATGAAGCAAACTGGAGAAAAGAGATTACTCAGAGAAAAGGAAAGAATTGTAAACTTAGTGTCTCCTGAGAAATAAGAAGACTTTCCGAATGTATGTAACAAGAATGGGTTTCACATTAAAAATAAAAACCCGTAATAAAGAGTTCTTGAAAATTAAGAGTACGGCAAAGAAGTATCCCTGAAAGCAGATAGAGGGAAGAAGAGAGGGGAAAAGATAAGACATCTACGAAAGCCAACAACACTCATACAATAGAAGTTCTAGAAGGAAGACAGAGGACATGCAAGCGAGCACAAAAATCTCCCAAGATGAAGGAAATACAAGCCCAGCAAATGTCCTGGTGTGGGAATAAAACACACACGAGGTCTGTCATTGTGAAATTTCAGAACAACATAGTCAAATAGGTCTCAAGCTGTAGAGGAAAGACTGCATCTGCCATCTACGCGGAATCAGGCCGCCGAGCCACGTGGAAGTCAGAAGCCGATGGGACAAAACAGTCCAGATTTGCAAAGAAATGATTTGCAAGCTCACATCATTCCAGCAGAGAAATTATTACCAAGTGCATGGCTTCATGAGTCCTTTCCAGGACAGGCACCTCCACGGTGGCAGATCTAGCCTTACCCACCAAGGTTGGCACTGTGGGTCTCGGACCTTCCAGGCACGACGTTATGTTCACCCCTACTCCTGGCTCATCTCCAGTTGCAGACAGTCCTGACTGTCTCGTGCAGGAAAGGGGAACTCAAGGAATTCTAAAAGGCTGCAGATAATCAGCACCCACACTGTATTCAGGAAATGCCTTCTGCTTGACAGGTTCTTAAATGGTCCCACTTACAGGAGGAGGAATGTAGGGAAAAAAGGAATCAGGAAAACAAGTCACTACACTAAAGCAAAGATCAGAGTGACCGTCAGCCGTAGATGAGAGCCATGTTGCAGGGGAGGCGGGGGAGGGGCGGGCCAGGGCAGGGGTGGGAAGAGCACCGAGGCTGTGGGGTGCTGCACGGGAGCTGGTGGTGGGAACTTCACAGGGAGCCGCACATTGTGCAAAGACTGAAGCGTGACGTAATGAGTGAGCTAAAAATTAGGTTCTTCAGTGGCGCTGAGACTAAGTAGCTGCAGAACTGCAAAGGGAAAGAAAGCGAAGTGTTTCAAGCGTAGGTGTGATGAGAGGCTGGGGGACGCAGCAGAGACAGCGGACGCAGGGGCTCTCCACGCGCCTGGTGCTCGGGGACGTGTCTGCAGGGCGTCTCGGGTCATCTCTGACGCGCTCTCGTTTCAGGCCTCCAAAATGGCCTCTCGGGCACACCAGGCCACAACCCCCATCCCGAATTTAGGCACGACTCGCGGGACGACCAGAGAGAGCCCGCATCCTCGGAGTCGCCTCCTGTAGAGTTCACCCAAGGGCAACTGGACTAAGACAAATGTGTCTCCAAGCCGGAAGACGCCTGGCAGCAGGGTGTGTGGTGCTCTGGGCCGGTGCCCACTCGCTGCGTTTGGCGCGATCCGAGCAGCGGCCCGGGGAAGTCCAGTCAGTGCCGCGCCACCCTCACGGCGCCAGAGCTCGCGTCCCAGGTCAGGCGCTGCTGCCCTTTAACAAGACAGATCCACTGCTCCCCCGGTACAGGAATACTTGACCTACATCACGAAGATTCTCTTGTGTGTGTGTGTGTGTGTGCGCTTAGAAGAACTGGGGTACAGGCCAGAGACACAGGGGCAGGGGAAGGGACTCCCCAGAGACAGAGCGGGGAGCGGAACAGGCAGATGGACTGAAACACACTGCGAGGGGACAGCGGGAGTCAGGAGAGGCCTGCTGAGCCCTGTGGGTCCCTCCCTGGCCGGGGATCACCCGAGCCTTAACGGTGATAGTGCTGGACTTAGCCCCGGGGCCACCAGGGAGGCCCCTTCACTGTGAAGAGTCCGACCTCGAGGAAGGGACATGACCCTGGAGAAGCTCCCCCAGGCTTTCAGGGTAAACAAGGAAATTAAGGAGATGGGAAAGGCGAGCCTGGAGAAGGGGCTGCCCCTGCCCACGGCCAGGGGGGACAGAGACTCCCCTCAGTTCCGGTGCACAACCCCCCCCCCCATAGTGGGCAGGACCATTCTCCCACAAAAAACAGAAGTCAGTGTTTCCAAGGTTTCGGGAAGCCTAAGAGTCACGGGCTTATAGCAGAACACAGGAGCAGGACTCTTCTAAGGGAGCGGGGACTCAGAAACTTCAAAAATATGGTGACAGGTTGGCCCACATCCTTTTACCTGGGTTAACTCTAGCGCCAGGGCCCTCCCTGGTGGCGCAGCCGGTCAAGGCTCAGAACCGCAGTCGCAGCTGCAGTGCGGGTCAGTGCGCAGCCCCGGAGCCGACCCCCAGGGCCGCAGGCCCCTCCGGTCTCCCCGCCGCCCCCCTCAGCAGTGGCTGTCAGCCGATCCGCCCGTTCTGCTCCCCGCTCTGTCTCCGGGGAGTCCCCTCACCACCCACATCTCCGGCTTGCATACCCAGTTCTGTATCCATAAATAAAATCTTTAAAAAAGTAAAATAAAACCTAGCCCCAACCTGCTTTCATCCACTGCAGCCTTCTAAGTGCTCATTTTTCCCTCCCCGGTAAACCAAGGTACAGAAAGGCCGCGGGGACTCCAAGGTCCCAGTCAAGGACAGCAGAGCTGGCGTCTCTGAACCCCCTTTTCAGGACACGGTAAAGCGTATTCTAATTGCGACTGTAACTGTCTGCAAATCAGTTCACAAGAGGCGGTGGCGGGTCTCCCACATTTGCACAGCTGACACGTCCCTAAGTCTCAGTGTGGTCAGCTGGTGGAGCGCCAGCCCCAGGGCGCACAGGAAGGCATCCCCCCCCCCCCATCCGTGCGTTGCCCTGGGAGATGTTTTTGAATTTTGCACCGGGACTTGGCCAGCAAGGAGTGGCTCCCGCATGCCCAGAGAATTACCCAAGACGGGAAGAAAGGCTGAGAAAACAGGTAGGAGCCAACCCAGAACCTGTGTTCCTCGTGCAGCCCTGCCCAGGGGACTCTCAGCAAGCCAGGGGCGGGCCTCGACGTGATTAAAGACTGGCACGGACCGAAGAGGCTCATTTTCAGGCCACACTCTCTTACTCAGCACTTTTTCTCCGAATAAGCAGGCCAGTGTCTGAGGAGGCACAGCGATGAATAGGGCACTGTACGGACCCCCTGACGCTAATGAAATATTTAAAAATCCGGGACAGGGATGGCCTGTCTCACTGAATACCGAGGAGACCACTTACCATGCCTCCCCCCTCCCCAAACACACACCCTGGGGTGTTGGGGTTTTTTGTTTTTTTTTTGCAAGAGGAAAAAAAATAGAATTTATGCGCCTTAAGAAAATACGAAGTGAAAAATTATCCATTAGCACAGCAAAGACCCATTTCCAGGAAACAGGTTTTAAAAGCGAGTTCTTGATGTCTTGAGGTTAAAGCCAAGAGGTGTCACGACTTTGAAAGTGACCGATGAAAGAGGTTCTGTGTCCAGCTGCAGGCTGGGTCCCTCGTTTCATGTGAAGGGAGGCGGGTTGAGCCCCTGGTTGTGGTCCAAAAATAGCCTGGCAGCTAGCATCCTGCATTAAAATTTATAAACCACGAAAGGCCTTTTCTTACAGAAAAGCTAATTCAGGCTGGGTAGCCTGGAAAAAAAAAAAAAAAAAAAAGGACGGTCTGTAAAAGGGGCAGTCAGTACGGCTTCTCTGGAAAATGAAAGGTAAGCCGTGCTTTCTGCTCCCCTAAAACATACTAAAAATACAGCCATAGTAATTCCAGAAGGGAGGGAAATGGCACCAAGAATAATTTCATTTCTAAGAAGTCTCAGGTTGAGCCTGGACCCGCCAGAATGAACGTGGAGGTGACAAAAATAATGGCGGTATTTACAGGAAGCCAGACCAGCCAGAGGCGTGGAAATGGGCCCCTCGGGGTCCGCACCCCAGGGCCGCTGGGGGCTGGCCCCGGGCTGCGGCCGGGCGCGGAGAAGGCCCCGCTGCCCAGCCGGCTTCTCCCGCCTCGCCCAGCTCCGGGGTGAGGCTGCCCAGCAGCCCTGGACGGCGCTGCCCCCCGCAGGGAGAAGCGAAACCCCCTGGCTGAGGGCCGCAGCCCGGGGGCAGGCAGGCAGCACCTGCCCCTGGCCCGGGCATCCTCTCCGCAACCCGTTCTCTTCACGCGGCTGTTTCTATTCGAAACATTTTTTAATTTGTGCACATAAGAACTGGGGTGCAGGCCAGAGGTGGGGGGCAGTGAGCGGAGTCACCAGAGACGGAGTTGGGGGGCAGAAGGGGCCGATGGACTGAAACACACTGCTGAGGGGGCAGCCGTGAAGGGAGAGGCCTGCTGTGCCCTGGGGGGACGGGAGAGGCCTGCTGTGACCTGGGGGGGACGGGAGAGGCCTGCTGTGACCTGGGGGGGACGGGAGAGGCCTGCTGTGCCCCTGGGGGACGGGAGAGGCCTGCTGCCCCTGGGGGACCAGCCACTTCCTCATGAGTTCGATCCCCGCCTGCCCCGGAGGTGACCCCAGGGCGCGGCAGACCTCTCCTGACCCGCCCGCTGCTCCCCTCAGCAGTGGACTTCGTCGATCTGCCTGTTCTGCTCCCCGCTCTGTCTCTGCTGTTCTTGCACCCCTGGCCTGTACCCCAGTTCTGTATACCTAAGTAAATACTGAGATATTTTGAAAAAGTGAAATAAGTCAGAAGGAGAAAGACAAATACCAGATGGTCATGTAAAGAAGGTCGCACAAAGCAGTAACAAACTCTATAAGCCTGACTCAACCTGAGGCGGCCAGAGGGCGAGGGTGGTGAGCAGGGGTGGACCCCAGAGGTGGACCCCAGGTGCCTGGGTGCTGGGTGATTTCACAGGCATCTGAAGAGGGTGACCCCACACCCCGAGATCACATGCAATGTTACAACCCAATGTGACCTCAAATAAAATATTTGTAAAGGCTCTTAGAGTAGGTGGGGGTGCAGAGAGCACACCCTGCATTTTCCCCCGGTGCCCTAGGTGACCCTCACCCCTGCATTTTGCCCAGGTGACCTCATATGCACTGGATTTGAGGGACGCTTCCTGAGCGCTTGGTGTCTCCCCCAGTCCCAGTCAAGGGCACTGGTCACATAGGACCAGCAAGACCCCGAGGGACCCCCAACTCCAGCCACAGGCGACCCTTCCACTGTACCCTGAGTGTTTTGAAACAAGAGCAGCCCTAAAACCCACAACAGTAGACATGATGGGTTCAGCCCCTTGGATTTCAACACAGGTCTTAGTGCTGCAAGGGACCAGCAGAGCGACAGTCATCAGGAGAATCTCAGTGTAGACCGGCGCTGGCCCAGCAAGGACCGAAGAATTTCCATGATGCAGCATCTCATCCCAGGCCACCGCCTCCCATCGGGTGAGGAACTCAATGTCCAGGCCCGTCTGGAACAGCGTGGACGTCACAGGGAGGGAGGGCCACGCTGGCACTTCATGTCCGCTCTCACCAGCTTATCTAGCTGGCCAGGGCTCAGGTTTTGTATTTTGTCTGCCCGAGAAATCTAACAGAAAGAACTATTCTTAGACATATTTATTTTGCCAAGGAAAATAGGTTCTTAAAAGGATACTGCCTGGTTCCCAAGGAACAGCCTGGGAGATGCTGGGAGTGTGTGTTCAGCCTGTGTATATACAGGACATATACAGACACACATACACAGAGGATATAGAGAGAACATATATACACACAGAGAATATACATAGAGAACAGACCATATTTATACACACAGAGAATATATATACAGAAAATATAGAGGGGAACATATATACACACACACACACATATATATACACACAGAGAATATAGAGAGAGCACATATATACAGATCATGTTTATACACACGGAGAATATATATACAGAGATTATAGAGAACATGTATATACACACATATATACACAGAGAATATAGAGAGAGAACATATATACAGATCATATTTATACACAGAGAGAATATGTATACAGAAAATATAGAGAACATGTACACACACATATATATATACACAGAGAATATATATATAGAACGTATTTATACACACAGAATATATATACAGAAAATATAGAGAACATGTATACACACAGAGAATATATATACAGAGAATATATATACACGCATAATACACACACAATATGTATACAGGAAAACTATATACAGAACATATGCACATATATGCACACAGAGAATATATATACACACACATATAGATATACACTGAGAATATATATACAGAAAGATACATCTACAGAACTATAGACATATATACACACAGAGAATATGTATAGAACATATACACACCTATATACACAGAGTATAAATTCAGAAAAAATATATACAGAAGAAATAATATAATTATATATATATACATATATATATCTCCTGTGTGTGTGTGTATGTTATTTTATATATATCCTGATGTGGGTGTATATAATATCCACATATATAACTTCCATAAACATTCACCAGTCCAGCAGTGAATGCTGAGTTTTCTTTCAATGACTTTTTACAGTAAATCTGAACTAACCCTTCAGTTTTCTTTCTTTTTTAGTTACACAGTCTTTCCCGTGTACATAGTACATGTCAACCAGAAAAACTTTTTCAAAGCAGAGGACAGCAGAGGAATAAACAAAACCCCCCACATCCTGCAAGCGACAGCATTGCCGGTGTAGAACACCCTGACACCGCACAGCCTGTTACAGACAGAAGGGACGCCAGCTGCACAGCCCTCCCTCTCCGAGGCAGCAGGCAGGAGCGTGTTAGCTCTTCTCAAGGAGAGAGGCCCTGGCTCAATGGCAGCTCCCTGCGCCAGGTCTCGAGGGGCCCCGGGGGAGGCCGCCCAGTCCTAAACAGCCTGGGCGCGAAGGTGCTCGACCCGCGAGCTGCCTCTCACAGAAAATGAGCCCCTGTCCAGGGCGGGAATGTGGATGAAAATAAGTGAATAGAAACCATTCTCACACCAAGTTCTTCTTTCTTGGATAATTCTAGGAGTGACTTGCGAACCCAGTGTCTCTGGGCTCTGTGTGACCACGACTGTCACAGAGGACAAGCCCGTGGGCCTACTCTGACACGGGAGAAAGAGGAAGCTGGTTGGAGGGAATCGGGAAAGGCCAGGCTGCACCCAGGGTGAGGATTCTGCTCACTGCAGGAGTTGCAGTAAGCGACAGCTGGACTCACAGATCACGTCGACCTCTCAGACCGACTCTACCGACCAAGAGATTACTAAAATGTCATGCAGGTACATCCTTGTGGAGATGGGGGTTAGGGAAGGCTCAGTGCTGTTATTCCAGACGTTCTGCTCGTTGCAGAACGAGCAGCCGCTCCTCTGCGTCACTTTACTCAAATACTTGAAATCCCACGGCTTGGCAACACTAGAACGCACATGAAGTGGACAGGCCAGGAGCAGAGGGTGTGGGCTTCCAGAGACGGGCTCCAGGTCTGTGATGATGGTTCCAGAAAGGAAACCAATGTCCTGTGCACAAATGGCATGGAAGGATGTACCCGGTGTCCCAAGGCAGAAGCAGTCTGGGAGGTGAGATTAGGGTCAGTGGCTGTGGAGCCAGAAGAATTCCAGAAGGGGTTGGGGGGAAGAGTGAGAAAAGGTGTGGTGGCGCTATAGAAATTGGAATAGAAATTAAATCGGGCAGGAGGGGGCCCTCCCTCCCTGGTGGCACAACAGGTTGAAGCACAACACTAGGAAGCGGACCACAGCCACCTCACCACGAGTTCGATTCCTGGCCAGGGGGGTGACCCACATGGCGCGGCAGACCTCTCCTGACCCGCCCGCTGCTCCCCTCAGCAGTGGACTTCATCAGTTCTGCTCCCTACTCTGTCTCTGGTGAATCCTTTCATGACCCCCTGCACCTCTGGCCTGTACCCCAGTTCTGTATGCATCAATAATAAATAAATCTTAAAAGAAAAAAAGAAATTAAATCAGCGGTGACCTCGCTATGGCAGACCCGTGACCACAGCGGCCTTAGCTGATTTAATCCTCCCAGTTACCCCGCAAGGCCGGCACCATTACAGCATTGTGTAAACCAAGCAGCACGACTACATTAAACGTTAAGGTCCATCCCTGCCACCATTAAACCAGCACCCCCAAAACGCAGCTCCCGAATCCCTGGGATGCTCATAGAGCCGGGAGACAGAAGAACTCCATGGTCAGATAAGCTTTGAGAGCTCGTGGAGAGATGATCATGCTGATGATGTTCGGATGTGAGTGCATGCTCGCCAGACACTTTCCCTGTGCCTGGCTAAAATGTCTTGTTGCTAAACTTGTAGTCAACCATAGATAGGAGGCCTAAGGTGGGGGCGGGGGTCGAAACAGGGGTGGGAAGAGCACAAGGGACCACGGTGACGGTTCACAGGTGATAGATACGGTGGTGAGTTTTTCACTGGGACAGCGCCTGAGAGGAGAAAGAAGTCCTGTGCAAAATGGCAGCAATATAACCCAAACTGAAATTGATAAAAGGTTTTATGGGCCTCCCTGGTGATGCAGTGCGTTAGAGCACTGCACTATAAAGCTCTCTGCAACCACTGCAGCACCAGTTCAATCCCCGGGAGCTGAAGCACATGGCACAGCAGACCTCTCCTGACCCATCCACTGCTCCCCTCTGCAGTGGGCTTCAGACGGTGTCACAAGGACACAGTGCAGGAATCAACTGTGTGACCCTCTGGGCTTCTGGCAGGGAGCACTCTCCGGGAGCCAGGACAGAGGGGGAATGGGAAACTCACCCAGCCTGGTGAGGTGGGACTGCAGATCTGCCTGTTCTGCTCCCCGCTCTGTCTCTGGAAAATCCTCTCACCTCTCACAGCTCTAGCCTGTACCCCAGTTCTTCTGAGCATAAATGAGTGCATCTTTCAAAAAAAAGAGAAAAATAGCTTTGTCGTTGCTATACCAGGGAGTTCCTCGGACCCTTCCCTATTGCAGTTGCATTGAGAATGTGCAATACTGTGTCTTGGGGAATCATATTGGTAATATTCATAATCCCACCTAAAATCATATTAAAATAGAGTCATCAGAAGTGAGGGGGAGCTTCAGTGCTCTGGTATCTGGTGGGCTAAGCAAGACCTTTTCCCTTACACCTGCGACTTTCTGTTCCTCCTTTAATCCCTAGCCAATGTCACAAGGACACAGTGCAAGAATCAACTGTGTGACTCTATGGGCTTCCGGCAGGGAGCACTGGCAGGGAGCACTCTCAGGAAGCCAGGATGGGTGCGAAGTGGGAAATGCACCTGTCCTGATGAGGTGGAACTGCCCGTTCCTCAGTCGAGTTTCGTCACCCCCCCCCACACACACACACACACACTTGAAATAAAAGAGATGGTTCCGAGAGGGCATGAAGAATGTTTTCCTGCCCTGTGTCCACTTGGGACAGTTTTTGTGATTTGAGAGTTTATGGCTCTTCATTGACTCTGGTCACCTTGAGCTGGCTGCACTGACAGTTCCGAGGCACCTGC
>NW_004567153.1:99922-101871 GCF_000260355.1 Condylura cristata | reverse complement strand
TCACATTGTCTCGAGCCGGAGCTGCCAGGGTGATCGCACTTCGGGTCGCTCCTGCACAGTAAAATAAGTCGTCGCTCTCCTTCTCTCGTGTTCTGTTAAGCCCTCGTTACCACTTCCTGCCGTCTATCAAACAATAAGACCCCACGATTAAGCATCGCGTGAATCTTCCGATTTTTTGCAGTTCCCATCGGAGAGGGACTTCATCCCAGACCAGAAGGATCGCTTTTCTCCCTCCTAAGCGTCTCCCAAGCTACCCCTGAGGAGACCCATCACCCCACTGGGCCCGAAGCTGCGTGCAGATTTTGGCGCCTGAAGCACTTGGTGCGGGAAGAAGGGCCGGCCCACAGGCGCGAAATCAAGGCGGTTCCCCCTGGGTGCGAGGGAAACGTGGAAGGAAATTGTGGGATGGAAAGACATGAAAGAGAAAAGTCCTTCAGGAAGCTACATCCGAGGGGACGGGGGTGTCACAGTAGGGCGGGCACGGGCAAGATGCCCGGGCTTGCGTGAGGGTTTAGATACCACCAGGGGAGCACCTTAGGCCGCTCCAGTCAGCGGCCCTGTGGGGGCGGGACTGGGAGACGCCAACTACCGATGCCATGGGCGTCACAGAGGCCGTCAGAGCCCACGTGTGGCCTGACAGGATTCTCTGTCGCACAGAAAACACCTTTCGCCGTCCATCTCGGTGTTAGGTGAAACAAGTGATTGCGCGAGCCTGCAGAGATGCCTCGGGAAGGTAGACAAGATGGCGTCTGCATGGAAACCAGTTCCAGATAGTGTAGGAAGTGTACATAGGAAGGGAAAAAAAGAAGTATTTTACAGATTTCACGGCAGACTAACAAAGATCACTGTTTCCAATTTGTTATCATAGGAATATATAAATAAATATATACTTTATAATGCATAACTATGATATATATATAACTATAAAGTATATATTTATTTATAACTATATATGCATAACTATGGTATGTATGGGAGACGCATTCGTTCCCCTGTATTTTCTCCTGGTCTCTCCCCCGCAGAGAGGGCTGGCTGTTTGGATTCAAGAGCTAGGCGTTCATGTGCAGCCTGTCCCCATTAGAGGGCGCTGTTGCCTCGCCCATGCAGGGATGCGCCTGCTTCGCTCTCGCAAAGAACCTGGAACAGTTTTTCTCTCTGAGCAGCAGCTCTGTGTTTGCATAAAGAAACAGAACAAACAACCAACAGTTTGGAGCACATTTCAGATAAGGAGGAAACAGCACTAACTGTCCTTAGCAAATTCATCAGATATAACTTGCTGATCAGATACTGGATGTTTGAGGGTTTTTTCAAGCAGATTCCAGGAACATTTTCTACAAATAAGTGCCATTACCTCTTTCAAGTGAAATAACCTAATCTACTCAAAAAGAGATAGCGTGACAAATAGTTGCATGCAGGGGGTCAGATTCCTGGCCTCACGAAGCCTCCGATGATTTACCTATAAAACAGGTGATGATTGTACTAACTTCGTGAGGCCGTTGGGAGGATTAGCTGGGACGCCTGGGAAAGGCTCAGCACAGGTCAGGGACACAGAAAGCACCGTGTGACCGCCAGCGAGTCCCATTACAAGCCGTGGCTGTTTCTGCGGGAAGTGCCTCTGGCATGTCTGTCAAAAGAAACGAGTAAACGCATAGACCCTGGGACGAGCCTGAAGTCCTGTGCACGTGCACGGCGGATCTCCTGTGCACTGTCGTGTCAGCTCAACATGCTCATTCCAGATGGCTGTGAAGAACGGAATCGGTTCTCATCATCAGTTTAAATTTACAAACGACTGAGTGCCGAGTGGTGTAACACAACGCTGAGGTAAAATGCCTGTGAATTCCTACGTCGGGCTGTGGGTTCGAAGGCCGACAGCCATCTAGGCGTGGCCGTACTGGGCACGCTGCGTATGTCATCTGTTGCCTTTGGAACAAAGGCTGTGTTTCATCAAC
>NW_004567153.1:97811-99532 GCF_000260355.1 Condylura cristata | reverse complement strand
AACTCATGCAGAAGTGGCTTCAGCTTCTCAGTGCTGCACTCTGACCCGCTGCGCCACCAGGGAGGGCCCAACGTGGCCTCTTTTTAAAGTCACCAGCACCCCCAATGAGTAAAACTGCCTACATCTTTGGGGTTCAAGGAGCTGCCCGCCCCAGCAGAGTGGGGCGGGGTCACAGTATTAGCTTCTCACAAGGACCCCCACAGCGTCCCTCGTGCCTGGAACTCAGCGATTCTTCATTGATTAATGTAAAATCTACTCAAGAAGACTTCCCGGGCCCCCCTCCCGGTGGCACTCCAGGTTAAAGCACAGCACTACGAAGCCAGCTGCAGCCATTTCAGCAGGTTCGAGGCCGGCCAGGGAGGCGACCCCAGGGCGCGGCAGACCTCTCCTGACCCGCCCGCTGCGCCCCTCAGCAGTGGGCTTCGTCGATCTGCCTGTTCTGCTCCCCACTCTGTCTCTGGTGGATCCTCTGACCTGTACCCCAGTTCTGTATGCATAAATAAATCTTAAAAAAAAAAGATAGGAGCTGATGAAAGGCATTTAGGAATTAAAATCCCGTCTGTCTAACTCATTTTTCTATTGGCTCCTTGCCGTCATTTAGCTCAGAGAGCCCTAAATCATACAAAGCATAAAACGTGTCGGATCAGGAGTAGTTTGCACCTTTGTTCAGCACTCACGTCTGCAAAGCAAGACTAGAAGGGAAAGGTCAGCTGGCCCACTGGACGCCCCAGAGCTTGGGTCCACACGCCTCTCCCTTCTACTGGGTCCCTGCCTTTCACAGAATTTGGGGGGCTGGTTCTCAGGGGTAGAGCCCAGGTGTGAGGAAGGAGCTGTGCCTGCCAGGGGCCAGGCACCCCGAACAGTCAGCCTCATCCTCGGCGCCTGACCTTGACGCCGCCTCCGAGCTGTGTCCACGTGAGAACAGTGAGGAACCTGGACAGAAACCACGCAAAGCACCACCTCCGGTGAGGACTGATCTGGTCACACAAAATGTGTGCAGAGCAGCATGGAAGACGAGGTCAGATGGTTGCTTCTGCAAGGATTTTGAATTCTTGCAAGAAGCATTTGGAGAAGCTGGCAGCCTCCCCGGTGCCCCCCGAGTTCTGAGCCCCCAGGCTCTGAGTCCCGCCACGCATGCATCAGACGATGCCGGGTGGTCACCCCTTCGTCAGAGGGGACGGCAAGGTGGGTCAGTGTCCCCTTCAGAACTGCGGTAGACAGCCCTGAGGGCCTCCTGCCCTGAAAGGGTCACCTGGCCGGTGCAACTGTGTTGGGACCTCGCTCCTCCCCTCTCCACGTTCCTCCTCCTCCTCCTGTTCCAAGCACAGACCGCCTGCAGGCCCCTGCCCCGCGCGTGTCACCGTGTCTTCTCTGCTCAGCTCCGCCTGTTGATGGGTCCTTACTCATGACCTTCAGACAAAACATCCCAGGCCCATAAGAGCCACACCGAAGCTCTGCTATCGGTGTTCTGTGTATCTGCTGTCACGGTGCAAACAATAGATCTCTCTCCTCTCCGCGATGGTCTGCGTGACACCTGTGCATTTGTTACTGTGACCACGAAGTGACAGAAAACGAGAAACTGCACGGAGCAAAGATCTGAAAATAGCTTCCTGAGTCTGGCTGTCCAGAGGCTGAGGTGGCCCCAGCTCGTTGCTAGAAAGTTTGGGTGATTGTAGATTGAAAACTAGTGAGCCCTTTAAACAGTGCACGTGTGTGTGTGT
>NW_004567153.1:94439-96966 GCF_000260355.1 Condylura cristata | reverse complement strand
ATGGTCTTGAGAGAAGTACTACAATCCCGACCTCTGCATGATTTTCTCTCCTCCCAGAATCCTACTTTCCTGACTGAATTCCAGTCCTGGAATAGCTACCCTCTCACGCGAACGGCGTACAGGCAAAGTGCAGGAGAAAAGCACAGGAGGCTGTTCTGGAGAGCTTCCTCGGGAGACGAGGTCACTTTCCAGATACTATTTTTGCCTCTGTCCTCTCAGTAAGGGGCAGACAAGTTTCGTTTTAGTGCTCTTATTCGAGTCGTCAAGTCTTACAAGGAGCAGGCGAATGGAGAAACATAGACATTACCTGTAGCTCTCACAGAGAGAGACCACCCGCTTGAGCCTGCCCAGGAGGGCGACTGAGAGGTTCCCCCAAAGTTGGTGCAGGTGTCTGCCCATTGCCACATGCCGTTGTTACTGCCCCCCCTCGCCTGCGGCTGGCGCCCTGAGCTGGGAGGAAGAGGCTGGGCAGGCCTTCCCTCGGCACAGCCTGCTGCCTGGCTGCAGGTGCTGGAGGACACCGTCAGGTGAATCTACGTGCGTGCAAAGCAAGCTGCTACCTGTGCATCCTGGAGCGCGGGAGCCTGTGCGGGGCCTCCGCGGGTCACCAGGGTCCGGAACACCAGCCAGAGGAAGGAGGACGAGAGGAGACACACGCTCCCTATCAGCCAGATGTCTTTTCTCCTAGGGGAGACGTCCATTGTCAGGGAGCAGTTGCAGAAGCCGCTGGGCCGGTGGGCTCCTTCCCACCCCTGTTCCAGGGGTGCCCCGTTTCCGAGCATAAGCTTGCTCTGCGCCGTGCCCTGGGCCCTAGGTGCTGCGGAATGGCAGAAGACTCTTGCAGGGTCCTGCCATAAATGCGTCCCCTGGCACGATGGACACAGAACCTGCTTCTTTAAAAGGAAGAATACGGTGGCCCGTGTGATAGAACTGGACGGGTGTGAGAGCGACCTGGCGGGACAGCTCACAGCAGCACCGAGGCGCTTGTCCCAGTTCAAGGACGGTTGGCACCTCCAGCTGGCAGCCGCCTCCCCCGCTGGGACGCCGCCACGGAGCGCTCTCTCCTGCCCGGCCGGGCGAGGAGCCAGGGCACAGGGCTGGAGGAAGACAACTTGAAAAATCTCAAAACCTCCGCCCTCAGCGAAGTTATTTTGAGACCTGAGTCGGAGCCATTATGAACAGGCGCGGGTGGGGCCATGTCAGAGGTTAGGGGAGAAATGCCACCTGCTGTTGCGGGCACCAACCGCACTCAGATGGGAAGAGGCAGGCGGTGCACCTGCCCACGCTCCCCGCTCATCCTGCTCATGGAGATCCTGTTTCACTTGGTCTTCGGCACCTCTGCGCCAGGAATTTAAACAATGCGGGAGCACTGAGCCCCACGCCTGTGTGGGTGGTTCCCACCATGGACCCCCCTCCAGCTCTGCCTGGTGCCCCTGGCTGCACCGTGCCTGCGGGAGAAGGCTGGGGGGGCACAGGAAAGGGAGGGAGCAGGGACAGGTCATCTACGTGGGAGGTAGGTGCGCTCGGGTGAGCAGAGGTGAGCTTAGGTATAAAAATCGGGGTGTGGGTAATGCAGGTTACATACATGGAGCGTGGAGGGAGGCAGAGGGGGGGATGAGAGATTGGAACACCCCTGGTTGTCTGAAAGCATCTGGCTCTTTTGTCTTCATTAAGCATGAGTGTGTGTGTGAGTGTGTGTGTGAGTGAGTGTGTGAGAGTGTGTGAGTGAGTGTGTGTGAGTGTGAGTGTGTGTGTGAGAGTGTGTGAGTGAGTGTGTGTGAGTGTGAGTGTGTGAGTGAGTGTGTGTGTGTGAGTGTGAGTGTGTGAGTGAGTGTGTGTGAGTGTGAGTGTGTGTGAGGGTGTGTGAGGGTGTGTGAGTGTGTGTGTGAGTGTGTGTGAGGGTGTGTGAGTGTGAGTGAGTGTGTGTGAGTGTGTGCGTGCGTGTGTGAGTGTGTGTGAGTGTGTGTGAGGGTGTGGTGAGTGTGTGTGTGAGTGTGTGTGAGTGTGTGAGTGTGTGAGTGAGGGTGTGTGAGTGTGTGTGAGTGAGGGTGTGTGAGTGTGGGTGTGTGAGGGTGTGTGTGTGAGGGTGTGTGAGGGTGTGTGTGAGTGTGTGTGAGTGAGAGTGTGTGTGTGAGGGTGTGTGAGGGTGTGTGAGGGTGTGTGAGTGTGTGTGTGAGTGTGTGTGTGAGTGAGGGTGTGTGAGTGTGTGGGTGTGTGAGGGTGTGTGTGAGTGTGTGTGAGTGTGAGTGTGAGTGAGTGTGTGAGTGTGTGTGTGAGTGTGTGTGTGAGTGAGTGTGAGTGTGTGTGTGAGTGTGTGTGTGAGTGAGTGTGTGAGAGTGTGTGAGTGTGTGTGAGTGTGAGTGTGTGTGAGGGTGTGTGTGAGTGTGTGAGGGTGTGTGAGTGTGTGAGGGTGTGTGAGGGTGTGTGAGTGTGTGTGTGAGTGTGTGTGAGTGTGTGTGTGTGAGTGAGTGTGTGTGAGTGAGTGTGTGTGAGGGTGTGTGTGTGAGTGAGGGTGTGTGAGTGTGTG
>NW_004567153.1:90395-94189 GCF_000260355.1 Condylura cristata | reverse complement strand
GTGTGTGTGTGAGAGTGTGTCAGTGCTGAAACACAGCATGGGAGCTACTTAAGTAAGTAATAAAGAATGAGCAAAAGGAGAAACCCTGGATTTGACTGTATACGAGTAATCGTGATCCTAGTTTTGAGAATCGTTTGTCATTCGTGACTTAACGGCGTGTGCACAGTGGCTCCCAGGCACATCATTCGCAAGTCGGATTGATTTGTTAGCTTTACTTGATGTCAACACCATGCTCTGTGGATGTAGACCTAGCTTATTATGGAGCTTTTGCTAAAAGCTTTTGAAATTCTATACTCTTATGGTGGTTTAAACATCCTCTGGAAGTAATAGAATGAGAAAAGTCCTTTGGAAACAGAATAAAAGGAAAAGTAGAAGAACTGAGTGAATAAGACGTTGTGGACCAGTGGAGTCATGTGGAAAGCAACCTGGGTTTACCTTAAAAAAACGAAAAATGGAAATACCAGATGACCTAGCCACCCCCTCGTGGGCGTCTAGCCAAAGAATCTGAAACCGACCACACAAAATCCGTGTTCCACAATGCTCCTGGCAGCATGATTTGCAATAGCTTGCACGTGGAAGCAGCCTACATGCCCAGCGACTGAGAACTGGATCAAGAAGATGTGGTCTGTCCACACTACGGAAAACTATTCAGTCACAACAAAGGATGAAATGGAGCCATTTTCAACAAAATCACAAAAGTTTGAAAGAATTATGGGTCGTCAAGCAAGTCCGAATGATAACAAATAGGGGCATTTCCAGAGCAGATAATTCGATGATATAAATAGTTTAAAAGCCAGTGCTATAAATATACATCCTGAGGGCACTGGGGATAAGAGCGCAGGGGAGAAGAAAGGGTTGAAGGGAGAAAAAAGACATTAAGTACCAAGGAAAAAAGTAGACTGTGTGGCAGCTTAGTAGACTCAATATTTTTTGTAAATAGAAGACAGTTAAAAATAAGTCCAGTGGTGGGAAAATACGTGTAATAAAACACCCAGTTATGGGCAGAAGAAGAAAAAGAACAGGAGCATTGGCATTAGTCAGTGCACGTTGGTAAACGTATCGGTGAGGTTCCCCGTGCGACTGGAGAGTCACGACTCTAAGAGGCAGAAATTGCACATCAAGCCCTCAACACAGAGCTTCAGTGTCACCAGAATGTCGCCAGAGTATCTGACGTTCAGGGTAAGTTCTGTTCCAGGTACATGGCAAGGGTTTCTACTCTGCTCAGCTCTGCTAATCCTCTGGAAGAGAGCAGGGGTAAAAGAGAAGGGTGCACAGAGAAACGAAGGGCGAGCTTTTCTTTTAATGATCCCTGAAGCATGGGAGCGGACCTCGAGGGGGGTTCGCTGTGTCCGCAGCGGAAAGGTTCTCTGCACACCTGAGACAGCCGCGCTCCTGGACAGCCTGCACCTGCCCACTGCCAAGCTGCTGGCACCTGCCGAAGCGGCAGGCGACGGCGTCTGGCACCGTGGCCTTGGCAGTGACTGGCTGGTCAGCATCTGTATCTGGGATTCGTGCGCGAACGTCGGTTCCCTCCAGACAGGGCGTTTACCGCTGACATCCTCGGTCCTTGGCCATTCACAAAGAACGTGCGTGAAGCACCAGGCTGCTGGCCTGCCCGCAGCCACAAGCAGCAGCTGCAGAGACCCACATCACAGCGAGGGCGGACGAGCCGCCCAGGTGCTCCCTTCGGAGTCTCCGAGGAGCAGCGTCCCCGGCTCCTGTCCCAGACGCCCCCTGATATTTACCTTCCATCGCAGACATGGCCGACCACCAGCTACCACCAGAGCAATTCTTCCTCGACACTTATGTCGCAGGGCTCACCCTGGGGCACGAGGGGTTAAAGCGCAGCGCTGTGAAGCTGTCCGCAGCCACTGCAGCCCGAGTTCCATCCCCGGCCAGGGAGGGACCCCCATGACACAGGAGACCTCGCCTGTCTCCCCGCTGCTCCCCTCGGCAGTAGGTCTGCCTGTTCTGCTCCCCGCTCTGTCTCTGGTGAATCCTCTCACCGCCCCTGAGCCTCTGGCCTGTACCTCAGCTCTGTATGTATCAATAAATAATTTTTTTAAATGACAATTCGCAGCCTGCAGCAGGAATGTAGAACTATCTTCCATGGTGTTGGGCGTCCGTTACGCCCGCATCACTGGGAAAGCTTCTGCGCCAGCAAGGTGGGGGCAGCCGTGCCTGACCTGTCAGAACTGTCAGGAGAAAGATGGCCGGCGTGCTCAAGAGTCGCATGCGCTAGAATGAAGGCATGGGTAATGGGAGAGCCTCACAGAGTCCCACAGGGGTTCATGCTGAGCACAGGGGCTGAGGGGGGCTGACAGCCAGTGGGGGCTCCCTTGGCAGCAGGTACAAGCTAGTGCTTCCCTTTGGCTACCGCTCTGGTCGTCACCATGGCTGTCTTCCCACCTCTCACATGAGGCAGCCTCTTGGTTAAATTCAACTACTGGTCAACGATCAAATCTCCTCACTGGGTCTAGGGCCCCGCCTTGCAGAGGTGAGGACACCAGAGGACTATCCGGCAAGGTTTGCTTGTCCCCAGCCCTGACCCACACCCATCCCAGGGGGAGTTCGAGTCCAGCCACTTCTGCCTCCGCGCAATCATGTCCTGTAGGTTTCTCCGGACTTCACGCCCAAAACCATCCATCGAAACCATCGTTGTTAAGAAATGTGTGTCTCGGGGCCCTCCCTGATGGCACAGTGGGTTAAAGCACCACATTATGAAGCTCTCTGAAGCCACTGCAGTATGAATTCAATCCCTGGCCAGGGAGCTGACCCACACGGCGCGGCAGACCTCTCCTGGCCTGCCCGCTGCTCCCCTCAGCAGTGGGCTTCATGGATCTGCCTGTTCTGCTCCCCGCTCTGTCTCTGGTGAAGCCTCTCACCCACCACACCTCTGCCCTGTACCCCAGATCTATAAGCATAAATAAATAAATCTTTAAAAAAAAAAAAAGAAGAAGAAGAAGAAAGAAATGTGTTTCCTGATTGATGTAGTCCCACACTATGAAAAGCTGGAGGGTCCTCGAAAGACTAGAAATGGACATGCCATATGACTCCGGGACCCCACTTCTAGGAATCTACCCAAAATACATCAATCCGAAAGGAAACCTGTGCCCCCGCGTTCAGAGCAGCGCTGTTGGCCACAGCCAAGACATGGAAACCACCTACATGCCCCAAACTGATGAGTGGGTGGAGAAGATGTGGCATGTAGCGGCGAGGGAGTACTACTCAGCCATCAAAAAGGTAGCACTCGGCCCTGTGCTGCAACATGGACGGAGCGGAAGGAAAGATGCTGAGGCAAGTCAGGAGGGAAAGATCGACTATCAAATGGGCTCACTTCCAGGAGGGACACGGAGAAGCTGACCGGGGAGGGCGGGCGGGAACTCCGAGCGGGCGAGGGGCGGGGGAGCTCCTGGGGCAGTGGGGGTGGGCACGCTGCCACGGCGCACGGGCACCTTAGTGCGAAGTGGCGTCAAATACCGCACAAAAACGAACAACGGTGTGCGAAACAAAGTTGTTCTCTTGAAGAACGAGCGGCTTCTTCCGCCGGTTCCCCTCCCGCACCCCACTCCCAGGCGGCGCCCGGCCGCGCCGTCGCAGCGCCTCTCTGGCTGCAGGCCCCCCAGAAAGTCGCTTCACTGAACCGCCCCTGAGAAGACTCAGCCCGGGGTGCAGCACGTTTTGCAGCATCGACTCGTCGACCTAAGCCGTTCCGAGCACCCACGTGGCCGACAGTGCGGCCAGCGCGTTTCCCAGCCCGCGCCGACGCCGCCGGCCCCAGCGCGGAGGGACTG
>NW_004567153.1:80453-89360 GCF_000260355.1 Condylura cristata | reverse complement strand
GGCCTCGGACGGGCAGGTGCAGGCGCGGCCGCGGCTTCGCGTGGCCTCGGGCTCGCGGCTGCAAGGAGAGGAAACGCGGAAAGCGCTCGGTGCCGCCTCTCAAGTGTCTTTTCAACCGCGGAGATGATCCCCCCTGATGGGGAGACGCGATGCAGGGCGAGTGGCCAACCGTGCTGGCCACGACAAGGTAAGATTTACTCCCTTATGCGTACAGGAACTGGGGTACAGGCCCGAGGGGCGGGGCGGGGGGGAGAGGGTTCCCCAGAGACAGGGCGGGGCGCAGAGCAGGCCGAGACGCCGAAACCCACAGCGGAGGGGCAGCGGGGGGACAGCAGGGGTCTGGGCGCCAGGTGGGTCACGCCCTGGCCGGGCCCCAATTCCTGCTGCAGCGGCTGCGGGCGGCTGATGCGCCTGGACCCTGCACCGCCAACAAGGGCCCTAGTCTGCACTTTTTCCTACAAAAGCAAACTGAAAAGCAACCTGAAGTTTCACGGGTGGCTGAACACCTCCCTCCTCACATAAGTAAGATGCTATCAAGTGGCCGGTTAAATATAGAGCGGACAGCTCCCCGGGGCTCAGCGGGAGGTCCTCCCTGCACGCGGGAGTGAGTCTCTCGTCTGCCCGGCAGCTTTGCCCCTCTGGGGCTGGTCTCCACCAGCGAGTCCTTTTTGCATTTAAAATGTGTGTTGCTGTTCTGAAAAAGATTCTGTTTCCTTACAGCCCTCTCCTGTGAGAAGTTACCTTTGCATCTGCGTGGTGGCGAGGTGCCAGGGTGTTCAAACCCCTGTGCTTCCTCTGAATACTGACGGGTTAAAACACGTGACACCCCTGCTCATAGTACAGACACCCCCATGCATATCCACGTATCTCTCAGAGATGCGCTGGGGGGGGACAGGAAGTGATGGAGCCTGCGGCAGGTTGACCCGTCAGGCATCTGCTTTCTGGAAAGTGCTGCTTAAAGCTTTTTCTCAGTTGAAAAATCATCTGCAATTATCTGCACCAGCTTCATCTTTCCTTTTCTGAACTCACATTGTAAAGTGATACTGTTGAGTTTCCAGTTATTTAAAATCCACTGCTGGTCATAATTCCATTCACCACTTAAAGAGCTGACATCCATACACTTGGAAACGCAAACAATTTAAACCTCAATCTGTAGGACACATTTGGACTATTTCTAGAGGTTAATCCCACTTGCAGGGGGTGGGGGTGGGGGAGGGAATCATTAACACAGCAAGGAGACTAGGTTTGGCTACTTTTAAGGCAAACATAACTGAAATAGACTGCAGAACTGTCAACTTTCCTGACCAGAAGGATCAGGGAAACACTTAATGACAAATTAAAACAAAAGCTCAAGCCCAAGGCGCAATCATTTTTTACAGAAATATTAAATGCTGTAGCTGGAGTCTGGTGTAAACTATCGTAAGGCAACCCAGAGAGAAAGAGGAGGAGCTGTTGAGAGGTTATCACAATTTTGTTTAAAAAAAGAAGAAGAAGAAGAATTACCATTTATAAGAGGACATCCTTGCTCGGACCCCACCGGTGTCGTCTGTAAATTCCAGCAGATCCAGGGAAGTTTTATAGAATCCAGCCTCGGTGGTTTGGGGAATCTTGCTTCCCGGTCAGCATCAGACTTCTGGAAAGATGAGAGTCCCCTGAGGAAAGAAGCAGCCTCTCTCACACATGGCACTCTGAGCCGTTTAAACTAATATGCTCCTCAGTCTCATATTGCTCAGCTGTCACCTCCCTGGTCAGATGGGGAAGACGATTAATTTTAGACACCAGGCTTTTGAAGCCAGTGGATCCATTTCAGAGGTCAGGTAAGGAGAGGACCGGCGGGGACCAGTGGATAAAATATCAGCTAGACCTTTTCCTCTGATCCTGCAGCAAGGCTGTGTTTGACTCGGACCAACATATTCCCGGCCCTCCAGCCCTCCAGGTCAGGTTGAGTTAAGTGTTCACTGGGAGGAAACTCTCATCACTTTGATTTATGGATCCTCCACTTTGAACATTTCCATCAAGAAGCTGAGAGTTTCTTCTGGAAACCCTCAGCCAGTTTTCATGGTCTCTAAGTGACTTGTAATATCTCCAGCTATTTATACTTCTAGTGAAGGTCAAAGGCACAGCATCAAGGAGGAACAAAAGACTAGTGGATTTTCATGGACTCTCCTAGCAGGTGATTCTGTGCTCCTCCCAGACTAAGAAAAGAGGGTCCCACAAGCAATGATCCTGCCTGAATCTGTGACAGGTCAGGAACAGGGGCACCCTAGAACTCCAAACCTGCCAACTCCAAGTAGATTCTACCATCCTGCATCAAGACAAAGCATACTCTAGTGCACAATATCTTCAACAGGAAAAGAGCTAATACAATTAGTGTGCAATAGACAAAAGAGGACCAACAGGGAAGAGCATCGTTTCCAAAACCAGCACCCAAAGTCACCCATCTTCTCGTGGGTAAATGCCCAAAGCAGGGCCACCGCGGCCCGAAAGCCTGCCCAGGCCTAAGGCACCTTCCGGCGGGCGCTCAGAAAGGGGTAAGAAGTCTGGCGGGAAAGAGCAAAGTCCAGATGGAGGCTGCCATGTAACCCTCCCGCCAGTCTCTCGCCCACCGCTCTTTCAACAAGTGCAGGACCAAGAAGAGAAGCTGCTTCTCCGCCTGTCTCTCTGCCCCCAGGGGCCTTCCTTAGATCACCTTGTGGCTCTCCACCTGCTTCCTTTTTCCCCAGTCTCCTCTCCAGCTTCACTCCACCCCTGCTCAGCTCCACCCTCCCTCGGGTAGAGCAGGGAACCTGCAACCTCCCCTTGTCGGGGGGACCACCCCATTACAATTCTAACTTACTCAAGCAGCATAAAGCCTTAACTGCTTAGAAAACAGAACTGGTAACACAGACAAGCCCACGTGTCTTTAAGATCCAAACACAACTTTCCGTTCTTAAGAGACTTTGCTGATCCCTCTATCCTTCCTTCTCCCCTCTAGCATCCTCTGATTTCCACACACCCCCCAAATAGAAGTTCTTATTTTTAATGCATTTCAAGGCATTCCATGTAAAACAAAAATACACATTTGCACTTTAATAGCATATAGGGAATCATAGCACTATCTTTAAAAAACAGAATTTGGGATATTTTTCTAGGAAACCTTTGTTCTTCAGGACAAAACTGCGCATCTGTGAAAGATCAATGATTCAACAAAATTGTTTGGAAAAGACTGAACAGATTTGAGGTCACCAGTTTTTCTTGGCAAAACAAGGTGTTGGAAAAAATACTGATAAGCTGACAAATGCCCCCAGTCTCAGAATGATTCAAGTGTCCTTGCCAGTGGGAGGTTGAGGCAAGGGAACCCCTCGGTCCCTTGGTTTTCCCAGCTTCCACTTGGCCAGCTGGTCTACCCAGCTTCTGCTATGCCTTCTGCTGATGGAGCCACCGCCTCGGTCTACCCAGACACCCGAGCCACAGAATCGAGCTTCCCACCCTCTCAGCACCAGCCCACCAGAGGCCCAACGAGCCAGAGCCAGCAGGCTCTGCTCCTTTGCTGCTGCTGCTGCTGCTGCTTTTTTTTTTTTCCTAAACACCAAATAGAGCATTTAGAGTAGTGTCAGTGCCACCGAAGGTGTGGCGGTGAGAATGTAGCTGTCGCGCCACCATGCAGACGGGGCTGATCCACTGGTGATTCCGGCAGATGAAAAGAGCATTGTGGCGTCTTCTGCAGCTCGGACAGGTATCGCTATCAGAGGACCAGACTCACAGGCAGGGAGGCAACAGGTAGCAACCGAGCCCCGGCCCCAGCACGTTCCCCTGCTCCTCGGCCCAGACAGGCGTATCTACAGATGCACAGGCCAGATACTCGGGCGCCCACGTGCTTTTTGCATTAACATGGTAGCGTGTGTGGGTGGCGTCATCTGGGGGGAGCAAGGCCACAAGCGGAGCTGGCGGCAGGGGGCACAGAGCCTACGTACCGCATGTTACAAAGCACGGGACTTCCTCCAGACCCCACCTGTCAGCCACCTGGCTGGGAATTGAACTTCCACAAACCGGCTGGAGCCAGCTGCGCAGTGCTTCGCTTTAACCTGCTGCACCACCAACCAGGGAGGCCTCTAAGATGTTATTATTAACTAAGCCCCATACTTCATTCAGATTTTAGGGGTGCTGCCCTGAATTCCCTTTTCTATTCCAGAATCCCATCCAGGATTCCGTGTGCCAGTGCGAGAAAACAGGACTTGTGACAGATGGGATCTACGGGTGAAAGACAGAGGACAGCCAAGGGTGGGTCTCCTGGTTGTTCTTCCTGAACACTGAAAGGAGAGATTCGACTCCACGTGAGATGGAGAAGGCCATGGAGAAACAAACCCCGGAGGACAGGTCGAAGGGTCAGTTTGGGACAAGTTGAATAGGTCGTGGAGACAGGAACCTATACTTAGGGCAGATGGCCACACTGGAGATGGAAATGTGGAAGATGTGGGCCACCCGGTAGTGCAGCAGGTTAAAGCACAGCACTCGGAAGCTGGCCATAGCCACTGCAGCATGAGTTCGATCCCTGGGCAGGGAGTTGACCCCCAGGGCTCAGCGGACCTCTCCTGTCTTGCCCGCTGCTCCCCTCAGCAGTAGACTTCTTCAGTCTGCCTGTTCTGCTCCCCGCTCTGTCTCTGGTGAAGCCTCTCACCCCCTGCACCTTTGGCCTGTACCACAGTTTTTAAATGCATAAGTAAATATATCTTTTTAAAAAATGAAAGTCTTCCCATCTAGAGAGGCCCGTGGACAATATGCACTCGATAACTATTTGTCATTAGTAATGAGAGAGAAGGATTTTCATTGTATATATTCACCCTAGGAAAGAATAACCAATGAAAATAATCCCTGCTACTTCTAAAATAACTTCAAAGTCGTCCAGCTCGCCACGACACACTGTTTCCGACTTCCGATGACAAAGAGGACACACAGCCAAAGCCCCAGGTAGTAGGTACATGCTCGTTACGGTCTGTCTGTCCAGCACTGACACCCGAATCCACACCCCTAAAATAGTCAGAATGAATAAAGATGATTTTGCTTGGAAAGGTTCACAGTGAAACAAAGGTAAACCAGTGATACTATTCCTAGGCTCCCTTAGTACTTTGGCATGGTAAATATTTTTTTTAATGATGAAAAAAATTATCTGTAGAATGATCCAGCTGGACTCAGTTCAGAGGATCTGAGTTTTTGGCAACAATTTTGTTGGCTCCGTCCTCGGGAGCCAGTGGGTCGTACGGCATCTTCTATCATGTCTGAGCAGCTGTTCGGCCAAGCTGAAGTCCTGGAGCTTGTCCACGGCTCTTCGCTCTGGTGCGGCTTGGCCTCCACGTCCCCCATGAGCCCAGGGGGTGCTGTCTTCTCTCTGCTTAGCGGCTGACTCCGTACCACAGAGTCACACTGTTCTCTCCTGGGCACGCTCGTCCCAGGATATTTAGGCTGCAGGGTCTTGGAGCATCAGAGGTGGGTCACATAGAGACCTTCTGCTTTCTCTGTGGGGTGCCTTTCACCTCAGCTTCCTCTACCTTGAAATTTTGGCTTCACCTTCAGGGTGGGAGGGGAGGTAATTTCTTCCCCCTTTGATTTCAGCACCGTCTTCATGAAAAGAGTTTCCAAAACTGGTAAACTTGGAGCTGTACATCTTAAAATGCAAAAACCAAACTCAGGGAGGAGACCATTCCATGGAGGAATGGAAATCACGGCGTTTTTGGAGGGCTCCCAGTGACTAGCTAGAGATTGTTATCAGAGGAGCCACCCAGGTGGAGGTCTGCCTACAGTGTGCACAGGCTGGCATGCAGGCGCGTCAGAAGTTGCTCACGCAGCATCCTGGGTGTTTGCAGGATGGCCAGGTCTCTTGAATGGTCACACATGAAAGTGGAGCAACGTTCAGTCTCCTTTGCACTGGTGCAAAGAAAGGACACCTTGTTATTAGCATCATGGTGGATTTTTCTCCCTCCCAAAAAGCACTGGTGGCCCTCCCTGGGGGCGCAGCGGGTTAAAGCGCAGCACTGAGAATCTAAAGCTTCCGTGCGTGAGTTCGATTCCCGCCTGCCCGGGAGGTGACCCCAGGGCGCGGCAGACCTCTCCTGACCCGCCCGCTGCTCCCCTCAGCAGTGTGCTTTGTCGATCTGCCTGTTCTGCTCCCCACTCTGTCTCTGGTGAAGCCTCTCGCCGCCCCTGAGCCTCTGGCCTGTACCCCAGTTCTGTATGCACAAATAAATACATCTTTAAAAAAAAAAGCACGGGACTATGGTGGTGGCACAGGGGTGATTTGGTGATGGGAAACCCGTGGGGATTACAATTGAGATGAAAAAAAATGTGCAAAATGATGTAAAAATAAACTTTTTAATAAAAAAAAACTGTTAAAAAAAAAAAAAGCACTGGTAAGTGTGATCCATAAAAGGAAAAACTGCTAACTTGCATGTCATCAAAATTCAGAGCGCTTGCCTTAAGCAAAGGAAAAGCCAAGGTACAGACTTGGATAAACTACTGTGAAATCCATGTTTGATAAAGGACTTGTAACCTGTGTGCAAACTCTTACAACCCTCAATGTCTTGACAACTCCATTTCAAATGGACAAAAGGTCTGAATATTTCTCTCATCAAAGAAGATAAACAAATGGGTAGTAAGCACAGGAGGAAAAATGCTCAAAATCATTTGTTAGGCAGATAAAATCACAATGAGATCACATTTCACATCCATAAGAGCCATAATACAACAGACAGAGAAAGAGACGGGTGTTAGTGGGGACGTGAGATAACCGGAAGCTTCGCGACGCATGTTTGTGCTGATCTTTTAGAAAACTGGCAGTTTCTTAAATAGTTCTTGCCCAGATGTGGAAACAACCCAAATGCCCAAAAATAGATGACTGGATCAAGGGGATGTGGTATATACACAATGAAATATTACTCAGCCTTTTGCAGCAACATGGATGGGGCTGGAAGGGGTCGTGCTCAGTGAAATAAGCCAGAAAGACAAGGAAAAATAATGGATGGATTTGTTAAGGGGAAGGCTGTCCTGAAGGAACTCTGCAGGGTCTTGTGGACCCACCCCCTGCTCCAGCTCTCGGGACCCCACCCCCTACGCCAGTGACTGGAAACTACAACTCCCAGCAGCACCCGGGAGAGAACTGCAGGACCCCAGGGCGGAGCTAGCAGGAATTCTGGGACATTTGGGGGATACATAGGGCAAAATTGCGTTTCTCGCTCTCTCGCTCGGAAACGGCTCTCCTGACCGCGTGACTCGGTGTGTTCAGTCAGCCGAGCCCTAAGGCGTCCCAGTTACTTTGTACCCCGCTCTCTTTCCCCGTGTTGTGTCCTATCCCTTCCCCCTTTTGTAAACAAACCCGTTATTGACCCCTCTGTGTGTCCCTGCAGTGTAACTGAGTTGTGAGCGCGCGGGTGAGGCCCACAGACAGGCGCCCAGTCCACTCTGGGCCACCCTGTAACGGATTCACTCATGGTAGGAGCATAAGGGACCAGGAAAACAAGCGATTGTAAAAAAGTAAAAACTAAACAGCGGTGAACCAGGGTCATGCTGAGGCGAGAGCGCACTTCCCGTGGTGACTATGGCGATGGCACCCGGTGAAGAGGTGGCGGGAAGCCCACGGGACGGCAACCGAGATGAAGGTGCAAAAGGAGGAATGATGTGAAACATTACGGAACTCATTAATTACTTTTAAAAGCGTCCTCCCCGTGTGATGTGGCCATTTTATCCTCATTGGTAACTGAGGAAGAAGAAAACAGCTGCTCCAGGTAAGCGCAGAACTCGGGGTTTCTCTGGAACAGCTCCTTCCTCTTGGGGTTTTCAGCTTTCACCCACGGGCTTCAGGTTTAGTTGATGAACAAGAAAAAATTCTTCTTAGCTGCTGCTCGATGCAAAAAACTCAATCCACCCCGAAGCGGCCCTGTCTTGCCCCCCATTGCTAGTCTGCGTCCTCCTAGAGGACTCTTTCTCCCTCACCTCCCCCATAAACGTTTCTTTATTCTTGTTGAAAGCGTTCCCTAAGGCTCGCCAGGTCAGCAGAAATCTTGATCTAAACTTTCCACAATGCAAAGCCCCATGTTGGTTTTTCTGGACGAACCAGCAGGTTCAGGGGAGCGTTAAAGGAAACAGGTGAGCCTGCACTTCAGTAAGTCTGATTGTTCATCGCGGATTCTAGTCGGGCCCTTCCTAGGGCCCCCCGCTGTCAGGCAGGTTCTGAGACTGGGCACTGGGGGTGCGTGGCGAACACCAGACGGCGGTTGCAGCAAACGTGGAAACAGACTTGTCACAGCAGTTAGAAGCGCTCCGGGCACCAAGGGGGCAAAAGAGCTCATGGAGAGAGACCATGGCCACCCGGGAGGTCAAGGGTAACTGGACTTAGGCCAGCGGCAAAGCAGATAGAAGCCGGACTTAGCAAAAGAGGCTAAGCAGTCACAGGGCGAGGACAGGAGGTGTTGAGGCGGCAGCGGTGAGGACTGCGGGTGGGCGCTCAGTGTCTTACCCTCAGGCATGACGATGGCTGCAGGGCTCAGAAACTGCTGACCCTGTCAAGGTGTCTGCATCTCCCTAGAAAATCAGGACCTGACGTTGACCTACGTCACTGCCATTGCAGTTCATCAGCTACAGGCTTGCGACTTTCCAGCAACATAATACCCGGGGCTGGCACAAAGCGCGAACCAACAGACAGACATCGGAAGGCCGGGGCAGGCTCGCTGCAGCCTCGGTCTCTGACGCCCGGGCAGCCCGGAATTCAATTCTGAAACCAAGTGCCCAGCTGGCATCAGAGTCCAGGGAGAAGGCGGAGTCTCCCCTCAAAGCACCCCCACTTCAGCGCCCGCGTCCCCAGTCGGCCGCACGCCTAACCGCAGCCGCTACCAGGTGGGGGGCTCCGAGACCCCTCAGGGCTCCTCGTCACTGGCAGGA
>NW_004567153.1:78276-79218 GCF_000260355.1 Condylura cristata | reverse complement strand
GAGGCGGGCAGGTGGCCGCGGGCTGACTGAGCGGGACACACGGGACGGTCTTCACGGTGGGCTCAGCCACGCTGCAGTGGCCACGGCATCTGGGCGGAAACAGGAGGGGAAGGGGCGCCTGGGGGCGGCGATAGGGGCCCCGTCGGGCGCCTGGGCCTGGGCACCAGGCTGACGCAGTGACCCAGTGAGCGCGGCGGCCGCACAGCGTGAGACGCCACAGGCCGACGAAAGCAGCGAGGCCTCGCAGGTTGTGCTGCTTTCGTTGATCTCAACCCCTTGGGCATCTAGTAAAGCTTAAATGTATTTGTATTTATCCTGCTTCAAAAGGAAGTTTAAATCCAGTGAGGGAAGCTGGTGCAGCTTCGTCGTGGTACTTTTGCACCGTCCCCACTTTGGACGTCAGACCGGATGGTTAGGGCGGTCGCGAGCCTCGCCGGTGGTGCAGGGGTCCGATCTCAGGCCGGCGGGCCTCTGCCCTCTTGCCCGCTGCTCCCCACAGCAGTGTTCTGTTCCCCACTGTGTCCCTGATGAATCTTCTCACCGCCCCCCCCCCGGCCCTTTTGCTTTTCCCCCGTTTTTTTTTTGCTTAATTATTTTTAAAAAAAAAAGAGGTCCAGCACCTTGCTCAACACACTTGATGAGTGATTAATTCTCACAGATTCTGAGGGAGACATTTCCCTTTCGGATTTGGAAACTGAGTCTAGAAAGTTAAATGGCTCCTTCAGGATCACTCTGTGACCAACTCAAAGCCAGATTTTTGAAATCCAAGTCTAGTGCTCTTCTCACCTCATGGTAAAATAACTCCCTGGTGGTGCAACGGGTTAGGACGCAGCACTGCAAGCTGCAGAAGCTTAAGCGCGAGTTCGATCCCCGCCTGCCCGGGGGGTGACCCCAGGGCGCGGCAGACCTCTCCTGACCCGCCCGCTGCTCCCCTCAGCAGTG
>NW_004567153.1:75913-77140 GCF_000260355.1 Condylura cristata | reverse complement strand
GGCCCATCCCTTTTGGGTGGACTTTTACTCACCCAAGGGGATGGGTGACTTTGGGGGTTTGATTCAAAATCTACATACTTTCTTTTCTGCATTGCACATTGACTGCATTAAAGTTCCTGAAGGTCTTACGTGTCTTGTGTTGATGCGGCTGAGGGCAGGACCTGTTTAGAGCAGGCAAGTCTGGCGTTGTGGGGTGCCCCTGCCGCAACATGGTGACCCCAGCAACCTTACCATTCCCATACAAGCCTGCCAAAGGCTGGTCAAGGGGGAAGGGGGGCGGATTTTCACCCCATTAAGTGATGCCCAATGATTCCTTTCTGTAGAATCATCACCTATGAAAAGACCGATGGGACTGAGGTGTCTGCTTGAGGATGACTCTCAGCGCGTCCTTGTGCAACCGGTCAGCCACCATCTCTCCCTGGCCCACTCTCGCGCGAGCCTTTCCTTCACTCCCGCGCGTTTTCCTTCACTCCCGCGCGTTTTCCTTCACTCCCGCGCGTTTTCTCCCGTTCTCGTCACGACTGTGTGTTTCGGATCCGTTCTGGAAGGAGCGGCTGAGGGAAAAGCAGACCGTGGACCCTGTCACTGACGGCTTAACCTGATTCCTCTTCCCAGGAAGGGGGACACGCCCGTCATTAACACTTGGCGACCTTTACTCGGCACCTCCAAGTAGCTGTGGCAGCAGCTGGGACTTGCTGAAGGCGCCAGCATTTAACAGGGCGCACGGACGGGCGACTGGGTGATGGGAAACCCGCGGGGATTACAGTTGAGATGAAAAAAAAAAGATGAAAAAATAACTTTTGTAATTAAAAAAAACAAAGTAAAATCACGGCACTTTTAGGAAAAGTAAAACTTTGGAATAAAAACCAGCGAGTAAAAATAAAATTTGGGGGCTGCTGAGAAAGGGGCTCGCAGGGACGAGGGGGCATGTGCTCCGCTGTGCCGCTACGGGCGACGGCAGCGCACTGAGCTCGGCGACCGCGGTCGCGCCAGTAGGAGCGAGCGTCTCCCGTCTCCCGCCGGCAGCTGAGGCGGCGCCGTCGCTCAGAGCCACCGACCCTGGTGCGTCGGGGCCGCGAAACCTGAGGGAGCGCGTGAGCCGCGCGCTGCGGCGTCTCCTGAGCGCTCGCGAGTCCCTGTCACTGACTGACCTGACAAGTTTCACTTTTGCTCCAAAGTGTCAATTTTTTATTAAAAAGTAAAAAACTGAAAGGGGCGCACGGCGGG
>NW_004567153.1:70576-71774 GCF_000260355.1 Condylura cristata | reverse complement strand
TCGGGGCGGCCGCGCCCTGCGGGTTCCGCAGGCCTGAGTGCCCGGAGAGGGCATCCGGCAGGTTCAGGTCCCAGGCGGGGAGGTCAGGGTGGGCCTAAGGCTCGGCTGATCGTTCTGTTCTGACTCTGAACACGCGCTGGGGCCGCGGGGCCGGGGCTGTGTCCTGCGCCGGAGTCTCAGCTCTCGCGGTCCCTGTCCCACGGCCCCGCTGTGTCACCTCTCCTAGACCACGCTGGCCCACATCATAGCCAACAGCAGCAAGAAGCACGGCGTGAGGTTCGTGACGCTGTCTGCGACCAGTGCCAAGACAGACGACGTGCGCGACGTCATCAAGCAAGCCCAGAACGAGAAGAGCTTTTTCAAAAGGAAAACCATCCTGTTCATTGACGAGATCCATCGGTTCAATAAGTCCCAGCAGGTACTGACCTCTGTCCCCCGGGGGGCGCCGAGCGCCGCTTCCCCTCCGCAGACGCGGGCTGGCGCCTCGCTCGGAGCTTGTGGCCCCTGTTTGCCTCTCGTGAGGAAACATCCCGGCTCGGTTAGTGAACTTCTCGGTAAACCAGAGGTCAGCGATCCGAGGGCTGCAGCTCCTTCCCAGTCACCTGAAGATGAAGTCAGAGGAAGCAGTTCACTCGTTCCTGTTCTCTAGTTTCGATACAGCTGTTACTTTTATTTTCAAAATGAAAGAGCATATGGGCTGTGACTCCTGAAAGTGAATTTCGGAGCTAGAACATTTAACTGGATTGACACATTTGTCTTTCCCAAATAAAAGTAACAACCGTTAGAAACGGAGCCACTTTTTCCCGTTACACTCATGTCTTTCATCTCTTTGTTGCGGCTTTTAACCGAGAAACGGGCAATTTGTAAAACCTGCTGAGCTTTCCCCCCTCGGAATCTGGCTTGTGGCTGCATCGGCCCTCTCATCTTTGGCCCTGAGCACCCTGAACTTCCCCCCGGCCACGGGCCGGCGTCTCTCCCCTGCTGGACCCCGTGTGGCGTCCCCTAGTCACCAGGGCGGCGGGGGGAGCGACGGACGATGTGGTTGAGAGATTCAGTGCAGGAGAGTTCCGGGGCGTCGGTGTTTGTGTTTTCCTGGATTTCCTAGTGAAAAGCAGCTCCGGGCAGCAGCCTCGGCTGGCCCAGCCAACGCCCGTAAAGAGACTGTCGGAGCCGAGAGCTCCGGCCCGCACATCCGGCC
>NW_004567153.1:67441-68886 GCF_000260355.1 Condylura cristata | reverse complement strand
GCGAGGCGGCGGCCGACGGCCACCGCCCCGTGGCGGCGAAGAAGCTGGGCCGGGCCAGCCCAGCGGCGGGGCCTTCCCCTGCCGTGGCCTCTCCCCGCAGAGCTGGCGCTGGCCCCGGAAAACCGGGGTGACGGTGCGGGTGTCGGGCACGCCTCGCTGGTCTTTACCAGAGCGTTGCTGTTCGCGCGCCCACAGCACGTTTCACGCGCCCCCCGGCGTCGCCCCACGATCGCGGCAAGCCGCCGCGGGGGCGAGGCGGCTGCCCGTGAGCGCTCAGGGGCCGCGGACACGCACAGTCACGTTTGAGAGGCCCAAGGGAAGGAGCTAAGGTTTCTCTTACTGCAGCCTAGACCCTGGTTTTTTTTCCGCTAATGAGCTGGTGATTCTTAGCGTAAAATTGCACCCCGTCAGGAGAAGCCCTGCACTGGAAGCTTGGCTCGCTTTCCCGCCGTCACTCGGGGCCCCTCCTCGGGCTCCCTCAGCCGCGCCCTGCTCGCCCCGTGCTGTCCGCACAGGGCCGGCGGCAGATGGGGACTTGTCCTGCCGCTGCCCCCGCGCCCGCTGGCGAGTGACGACCCTGGCTCACTGAGAGCGGGGGGCTCCGTCTGACGGACTGCCCCGGGCCGCGCGTCAAGGTCCGTCTTCCGCAATACGTGCGCGCCCCGGCCGCCAGAGGCGCAGACGAGGCGGTGGAGCTCGGCTGACCGGGCTGCTCGCGAGCTCTCAGAGCTGGAGCTGGAAGGTGGCCGCACCGGGGCGCCGGCGTGGGGAGCGAGTCCCCCGGAAGCACCGGCCGCTGGGCAGCCAGGTAGGTCTCACTGTGCCAGAGCCCAGACTGACCCTCAGGGTCCCTGGGTGCGGTTCTGGGGACACAGACTGGACGCGTTAGCTGCAAGGAGACACTGAACCCCAGAGACTATCTCTGGGAAGCGATGAGAGTCCATTTTTATTCTTCAGTCGTGTTTTGGTGCCCAGAAAGCAGCTAGAACATTCTCAGAGAAGTCATAGATGCTCTCAGGCTGCAGAGAGGAGCGGAGCTGGCGCCGGGTCTGGAACTAATCCAGCGGTTGCCGTGACACTCCTGGTTTACCTGACCGACTGTGGGTTTCCGCGGAGGGCACGCATGGGCCTGATAAATTCCCAGCATGACGAGATGGAGATGTTCTTCGGCCGTCTCTCCCCGCTCGTCATCAGCTGAAGGCCTCCGCGTGCCGGCCCAGCGCCTGTGCGCTTGGAGAGCCCACGGGCGCGGCGAGCTCAGGGCCGCTGCCCCGGCGGCTGCCGGGCAGCTCAGGCCCAGTGGTTTCGCGCGTCGCAGCCCTCGCTCGGGGCTGCTGAGTTCAGTTTTGGAGGATGTGGACGCGCAGAATGTGGATGGCGTAGCCGGCTCTTCTGGCAGGGGAGAGCCCACGAAAGGCTGTGGTGACCGAGGCCGGGCAGGACCG
>NW_004567153.1:65887-66426 GCF_000260355.1 Condylura cristata | reverse complement strand
CCCCCAGGGAGGGCCCTGAGCTGCTCGTTTCCTTTGAAATCTCCAGGGGGCACCTCCAGCCGATCGGGGTTCCCAGCCGTCCCCGCCTGGTGTACCCTCGGCTTTTTGGCCACGGGTGGCCCAGCAGTGAGGCGCCGCGTCCGTGCCCTGGCAGCTTTGAACCCCGGGCAGGAAACGGGGCTGCGGGGCTGAGAAAGTGACGGCTGCTCTGGAGGGCGCAGGCCCCACCCCGGGCCCAGAGCTGAGAGCACCCCGGGCCACCTGTCTGGAGCAGAGGCGGCCTGCAGTGAGGGGCTCCCCTGCCGGGGTCAGAGCGGCCGAACAAAACAGTGGTAGTTTCCTTTCTTTCTTTTTGTTCTTTGTTTGTTGCTTAATAAGCTCTTGTCCTGCCTGCTGGACATAATCTCGTCTGACGGGGAGGAGAAGGGCGAAGCGTCGCGCAGAAAGAGGTGGCCAGACGACAGGTGATGCGGGTCAGAGTGAACCTTCATGGTTTTTCTTTAAAATGTTTTGCTGTAGAGAAAAATGTGTATCAGCAT
>NW_004567153.1:64979-65602 GCF_000260355.1 Condylura cristata | reverse complement strand
CTGCCGGCCGGTGAGAGCTGAGACGCTTCTGAGGGGCTCGTGCCGCCGCGGCGCCTCACGGGCCTCCCCCGACCGCCTGACCTGAGGGGCTTCTGGTGCCCAGGGGAGCCCCGCTCCGAGCTTGCAAGGCTCCGTCACTGCTGGGTTCGGTCCCGGCCAGGAGGCGGCCCACAGGGCGCAGCACCCCTCCCTGCCCGCCGCCCCCCTCAGCAGTGTGTTTCAGTCAGGGCGCCGTCCTGCGCCCCGCGCCCCTCTGCCTCTGGTGAGCCCCCCCTCCCGCACCCCCCCTCCCAGAAGAAAGGAACAGAACAGACTGAACTGAGGCCCGGAATGAGCCACGTGCCCGGGATCACAGCGGGTGTGCGGGAGCGGGCCAGAGGGCTCCCGTCACCCCCTCGGGTTGGGGGGTTCCAAGCCCTGCACTGGTTACCGGGACGGGGGCCCACAGTGTGACCTTCCTCTGCGTGTGTGGGGCAGCTCGGCGCGGATTCCTGAAGGAACCGGGGCCAGAGACCGGTGCCGCCGCCTGGCTGGAGCAGCGCGCCCGTCCCTGCCAGGCCCGCGGGGGTCCCGTTGCCGGGGGCGAGTTGAGCAGCCTGGACCGGGTCCCTTTCGCCTCCTCA
>NW_004567153.1:60119-61008 GCF_000260355.1 Condylura cristata | reverse complement strand
CGTGGGAGCTTCCTGATTCTCCCCGTTTCGCACCCTGCTCCGCTCCTGCCAGCGCGGGCCCCTCGGGTGTAGGCTGAGGTCCGTCGCCACAGCCCCTCGCGCTCCCCCGGTCCTGCCCCCTTGACCCCCCGCAGTGTCCGATTTGTGGTTGCCCGTTGGTCTGACGTTTGTTTCCTGATCCTTGCTGGTTCCCGCCATGCCAGCGGGCTCCGTTCCGTGGTGCTCGCTTGCCCGCTGGCCGAGAGCCCATTGCAGGCACCGGGCTTGATACCGGCTCCCCTGAAATCCGGGCCCTGGCAGTGAGAAATGTCCTCGGCGCCCACCCTTCTCTCTTTGTAAAAGGGGCGGGTGGTGACGGGAGCGCCCTGGAGGCCAGGCAGGGCCGGTGCGATCCTGGTGGGGCCGTGTGGCAGTCACGGGGCAGATCGTGCACCCCTTGCCCAGCAGTGCCGGGAAAGGGAACTGGTCACTGGACACTGCGGTGACCGTGCCGGGTCCACAGTCTCCAGAGGCTCTGTGGTAGGAGCCCTTCTTCCCCGTGGGGGGCCGGGGGGCCCAGGCGCTGCCATCTGGGGGCTGAACAGGGCGCCCGCCCGCTCGGCCTCGGCGGGGACCACCGCCTGGTGGCCTGGCCGCAGCAGGAGGGCAGCACCCGAGGCCCCCACGGCACCTCCCAGCGCCCGGGGCTGGCGGTGTCGCCCCCGGCCGCAGGAGCCTGCGGGAGCCCGGCAGGTGAGCTTTCCGGACAGCGCTGGGCTTGACTCCTGGTCAGACACAGGAGCTGGAGATAGGAGCCGGCTTGAAAGGGGTTAAAAGCCGTCCACGGGGCCTCCCCGGGGCGCAGCGGGTCAGAGCGCAGCACTGGGGGGCTAAGGCCACTTCCGCAGGA
>NW_004567153.1:32327-51188 GCF_000260355.1 Condylura cristata | reverse complement strand
GCCCAGCTGAGGACGCGTGACCGACCTTGCAGGCCTTGGCAGGGCCGCTGGCCGCTACTCCGGGCTCCCGGCGCGGGTGCCAAAGTCCGAGCCCGGGCGGAGGCTCGGTGGGCCTGGGGGCGACTTGGCAGCCTTCCGCAGAGCTGCGCCTGGAGCTGGGTCCCGCGTTGGTGTGCGGAGACGGCCACCCCCGGAGAGGGCCACCCCCGGAGAGGGCGTCGCACCCCCTCAGCGTCCCGCTTGCCGCCGGCCTTTAAGTCTCGCAGAGCTCGCTGCCCCGCCGCGGCTCGGGCTTCTTGCCCAGGCGTGTGCTGCCGCCTTGTCTGATCACGGCTGCTTACCTGCCAGGGACGCTCAGGTGCCTCCTGACCGGCGGCGTCTTTCTTCCTGTGCTGCTCTGCTTCCTCAGCCTGTGGCTCACGTGCTCATGGGGGCGGGGAAGGAGCAGACTGGAAGCTGGGAGCGTGTGGACTGGGGCGGGCGGAGGGGGTGACCACGCCCTGACCCTGACCCTTGCACGGCCACTCGCGCAAACCCCAGCAGTGCATGCACGCCTTCAGCCCCTCAGGCTGCTCTGGAGGTGTCTGTCCAGGCTGAAGTCTGGCTGTCAGCCTGCCGTCCCCTCCAGGCCCAGTTCAGACACCCGCCAGTGGCCACAGGTGGGGCGGGGAGGCGCTCCTGGCATCTCCCGGGCCCAGCAGACACCCGTCCTGCAGATGGTAGATGGCCGACTCCCAGACCTGCTGGGTGCCCACTGGCCCTCAGCCTTCCAGCTCTGACGTCACCCGCGCCACCTCGCACCCCTTCTCCCAGCTTACGGGTTGATGGTTCCAAAGGCTCTTTGCTGTGGTTTGGGGGCTTGAAGGATATAATGGGGGGGGGGTTCACCTTTACTAACAGGTCGCCTTTGCTCACAGCTCAGATGTTTAAGGAAAGTGACTTACTTCCACCCACAGCCCTGAGGCAGAATCGGAGGGTGTCCCAGGATCTCTGAAGAAACAAAATTCTCCATGATTGCGCCCTGAGCACCAAAGAGAACCGGCTGCAGAACTAGTAGACGTCACGTGTAAACGGTGTAAGTGCTTCAGATGACTCAGGAACTACACCAAGGAAAAGCTTTTCTGTTCCTAATCACCTCGGAAATAAACTGCAGCATGTGAGAGGCAGAAATGATGTGAAGAAACCACCGGACCCCTGAGCCAAAGAAACGTTCTATGAAAGTAGGGACAGATCCAACTCCTAGGTATGATTTAATTATAAACATTTAAATATGGGCCCTCCCCCCCCACCCCACCCCCGGGGGCGCAGCGGGTTAAAGCACTGAGAAGCTGAAGCCGCTTCCGCACGAGTTCGATCCCCGCCCGCCCCGGAGGTGACCCCAGGGCGCGGCAGACCTCTCCTGCCCCGCCCGCTGCTCCCCTCAGCAGTGGACTTCGTCCATCTGCCTGTTCTGCTCCCCGCTCTGTCTCTGGGGAAGCCTCTCACCCGCCCCTGCACCTCTGGCCTGTACCCCAGTTCTGTATGCACAAATACTAAAAAAAAAAAAAAATTTAAACATGTTTTCAGATTCCCACCTGGTTGACACTGGCATTTGCCCAGGTCGCGTCTGTTGACTGACTGACCGGCCCTGACGCAGAGGCCGCTTTGCGCCGCGGCCACTAGGGGGCAGGCTCCTGCCCCACAGCCCTGCTCTGCGCCTCGCACCCGGCGGCCCACTGACGCCCTCGCCGGGGCTTCCAGCGCTGGTCACGAACCTCTCACGCTGAGCCGTTTTTTTAAAGAGCTTATTTGTTCGACTACAAAAATCCCATGAGATCTTTGCACCAGAAAGGTGCAGCAGAAAATATAAAGTAAAAATCAACTGACTTCTGGTGCGCAGCCGTCGGGTTTCTCCTCTGCGTGTGCGCGCGTTTCTGTTCGTGCGGGCGAGCGTCCCCCGCCCTACAGCCTCCCGTGCTGAGGTCAACCTTGCGGTGTCGCGTGGGCTGACGCCCAGGGGCTCCCGTTCCTGAGCTGTGGGCCACCAGCTGGCTCAGAGAGGCCGGCGCTTCCTCCTCGGCCTCTGCGGCCCGGGCTGCCCTGCCCTCCTCTGTTTCCTGAAAACCCTCTGCTGCTTAAAATCTGCGTGGGGCTTTAAGGGCCTCGGGCCTGTCTCTGCTCTCAGCACAGAAGACGAGTTCACAGCCAGTCACTGGGACGTGCGCGGTGTGACCAGACGGCCTCGCCTCGCCCACGCTCCCCTCGGCCCTGCCCCTCAGCCGGACCCTCCCCCGAGTCTTCAACCACAGTGACACCGGAGATGGGACGTGGCGGATGCTCCGGCCGAGTCCTGTCTGCCGGTGTCCGGCGCGGCCCCCCCCTTTCTGGCAGCATGTGCCTGTGCAGGTCTCCCACCGCCCGGCTTCCTCTGAGGAAGAGAAGGCCTAGCACTTGTCTTCAGACACCTCGTTTGGTCTCTGCCCCTTCTCTGTTCCCCAGACAGAGGCTGCCGGTGGTGTTGAAATGCACTGATGGTGTGGACGAACCCTCAGGGAGAGGCAGCCGCAGGCCATGTGCGTCAGGAGCCTCTCCCCTTCCGCCAGGTGAGCGGCACAGTGCCCGGGAAGGTAAGACCGCACCTTGGAGCGGTGGTGAACTCCAGGGTGGGCAGCAGATAGCCAGGACGCTGCAAGGTGCCGTTGTGACCACCCAGTCAGGGCCACTCCTCGCTGTGCAGCACTCAGGCTGTCACTCTGCTCCATCCACCCGTCCATCCTTCATGTGCTAACAGCACAAAGACAGGGGCCCCAGACGCCGTGAACCCCAGAAGGGCGCTTGGCACCCTGGGCTGGAAGGAGGCCCCCCATCTGGACAGTTCCATCAATGTCAGCCACCGCCAAGGACACCCAGACAGAAAATAAACCCCAACACCCCCTGCCGGGCCCTTCCAGGCTTAGCTCTGCCTCCGCCCTGGCCCCGGGTCGTGCTCGGGCTCCGTGTGGCCAAGCGAGAGCCCGAGGTGCTGAGCAGCCTTGGCGTGGGGCCGGGAGGACTCGGGTCAGGCCGACTTCTAGCCCCTCGCGCTCCTCACCACCCCTCTGCACGGCTGGGTGGGCAACTGGCGGGGGCCGGGGGGCCGGCAGGGAGGGGAGCGGCAATGAGAGCTAAAAACATTACAGAGGAGAGGGTAGAAGGTCGTTCCCACTGGAATTCCGGACCCTGCTGGACAAAGACCCTCTTTGCGCCCTTTTCAAAATAGACTTGGGCGCTTTATTTTTACTTTATTTACTTTTTTTTTTTTTATAGCACGGCCTAAGTCCCAAATTGCCAACAGGCAGCCTGCAGGCGTGAGGGCCCCTCCCCGGCCCAGTGAGTCAGGCACCGCCAGGCCCGGTCCAGCCCGCGCTCAGTAGTCCTAATCCTGTGTTGCAAACTCTGGAAACCCAATTTCAGTTGAATGAGGAGAAAAGAAAAGGGGAATTAGTGGCAGCCTGCAGTCACCACGGAAATGGCAGGCGCGGCTGGTCTCAGGAACCTGCCGAGGCAGTGAAGCCTGTAGGCCGCGGTCTCCCGCGGGTCAGCGGTTTCCTCGTCCCCGCTTTCTTCACGAGCAGGAAATGACTTTCATATCTTGGAGCGTTATGGACAAAGACCTGGAGGATGGAGTAAAGTGGGGCCCCTTTCTGCAGAGGGGCATCCAGCCTTGGGGAGTCCCCGGTGTCTAGAAAGGGCTTTGGACTTGGGGAACAAGAGGGGCGTGTTCTTGGAGACGGGCGTGTTCTTGGAGACGGGCGTGCTGGGCGGGAGGTGGCCCCTCCTTGGCCTGCGACAGGCCGCGCAGTGGAGAGATAAGCCAGGTCCTGAGGGGTCCAGGCCCCGGGGGAGGGGAGCTGGGTCTGAAGCAGCTGATGGTTACTTGATACAATCTCACTCACCAGCCCTGAGCGGCTCCCTTGTGACAGCAGAGAGTGATAGAACTTGCCGGTTTCGTGCGGCAGCAAGAGATCACTTGAGCGCATGTTCGAAGAGATTCCTGAGTCCGAGCTCTTAGAAACGCTGATTCGGGGCTCACCCTGGTGGCACAACAGGCGTGACCCACCCGGCGCGGCAGTCCTGGGAGCAGGGCGGGGCAGCAGAGGGGGAGGGGCCCGGCAGTGGGGCGCGGGGGCTCCGAGTCCCCCAAGTGACACCCCTTCCTGCTGGAAGTCGAGTTTATTGTCCGGGTGTCCTGGGGGGGGCGATGTTGCTGGAACCGTCCAGACGGGGGGCTCCTCCCACCCGTGGAGCCCCGTGTGCCAAGCGCCCTTCTGGGGTTCACAGCATCTGAGGCCCTTGTCCCTGGGCGGCGGCACACAGGCATAGACAGAGCTGGGGGGTGAACTGTTTGAACCCTAACATCAGATCACTTAGTCAGTGCTGTCTCATGGGGACCACGGGGCGGCAAAGGAATTCCCGAGTCATCTCGTCTAATTCCTGCCGTAAGCATCCCCCACCACGCCCCGCCGCGATGGCGCAGACTGAGCTGTGCCACGAACGGCGAAGATGAGCCTCACGGTAGCACTGTGGACTCATTAGCTCCCTCACGACGTTCTCTGTTCGTACAGTCAGTAAACAGTCTCGCACCGTCTGCAGCCCGCGTGGACAGAGGGACTGAACAGACATTTCCCAGCGACACGCGAGGTCCAGAAAGCCCCCAGCCACTCAGCACCTGGAGGACACAAGTCAGAGCTGCAGGGGGCGTCCCTGCACGCCGGCAGGTGGCTCCTGCCTAAACGGAGAAGAGGCGTTGGCCGGGCCTTCGCCTCCTGCATCATCTGCAGTCCGGGCTTCTGTGTAAAGGATGTGAAAGTAGGGTGCTGAGGCGCTGCCTGCACCCCCTGTCCACTGCATCCAGCACGAGGCAGCCGGAGTTGCGCCGAGATCAGGCAAGCGCGGCTTATCATCCTGCGAGCAGTGGCAACACGATAGTTGTCATCGCAGATAAGAGGCAGCTGGAGACTCCCGGGCTGGGCTCGAGCACATCTCGCTGAGGGAGCTCAGACAAGCGCAGAATGCTGGTTCGCAGGGCGCTTCCCGCGTCTAGGTCCTGACCCTTCTCGCCGTCCATTTCTTCTGCCACTGTCCCTGTAGGTGTTCCGCAGGGTGAGCATGGGGAGTTAAGCTATTTCCGCTCTCAGTTTACCATTTGTTGCTCACTGCACTTTGATCCTCTGTTGTGTGCAGAAACAGGAATGGATGTGGGGGAGAAACTAGTTTTTTGAAAGATTTTTATTTTTATTGATGCATACAGAGCTTGAGATATAGACCAGAGCTGCAGGGGCGGCGAGAGGCTTCCCCAGAGACAGAGCGGGGAGCAGAACAGGCAGATGGACGCAGCCCACTGCTGAGGGGAGCCGCGGGCGGGTCTGGGGTCTGCCGCGCCCTGTGGGTGTTGAGGGCCCACGATCCTGTGTTTGAGCCCCGCGTCCCGATGCTCCCCGCCCCTCGCTGCGCTCTGTCCTACAGAGAGGTGCAGGGCGGATCTTTGCAGCATGTAGATGGCAGCCGAGGCCACGATGCCTGCGGCAAACATGTTAAAAATTTCAGGTCACAGGATGTCTTCTCATCTGGAAATTCCAGGCCTCAAGGAAGCAAGACCCGGGGACCTGGGGGCGGAGGGAAGGGGCAGGGGCGTCCTGCGGGGATACCGGCAGGCTCAGCGTTTCTGGCACCAGCCTGGTGTCAGGCACAGAAAGTTCTCAAAGCTTCTTTCCTTCACTGACTCGACTTTGCTTCCTATTTTCCTCTCACAGTAACAATGGCAGCAGCGAGGCCCAGTCTCTTATCTGTACAGCGCGTGAGTCAGTCACTCTGTTGCTGCTATCTGATACTTCAGGGACTCGGGGAACTTTACTCTGTGTGGGGGGGAGAATGGGGCTACATTTGCTGAAGCTACAGGAACCGTAAGACGAGCTAGGAGGCAACAGGAGCAGATGCCAGGCGCCCCCGTGGTTGCCGGAGAGGCAGAGCCGTCGGTGACGACCCGGGAGCCGCCTCGGATATGAGCCTGTGAGTCTCCAAGCTGGGCACGCCTGTGTTGTGACTAAGCTCAGGCAGATGCTCTCCCAGAGGATGAGACCGCCATCGCCGTGCACCCAGCGTCCAGCCAGCGAAAGGTCTCCCCGAGGAAGGGGCGTCACCTCCTTGCTGACTGCAGCACTGCGCGCGTGTGCTGTGAGAGGACTCCCAGCTCTGTCCAGCCACTTGGCTCACACGAGGGCTGTGCTCACAGGATTCACCCGGCGGTGCCCCGTGTCTTGTTTTTGACCTTGCAAGCCTGGGCCGACTTTAACTCCGGCCAGTGGCCGGTGAGCCCATTCTTAGACAGCCAGTGGCTGACCCTCATCTGTGACTGACCCTCATAAAGGCACCAGGTGTTGGGGTTCTTCCTTTTCCCCAGACAGGAAATGGGCCTTCTGCGATAGACTGACGCCCCCCTCCTTTGCCCTTTGACCCCGCCCTTCCAAGTAGAGCCCGGTCTTTGTAGTCCGCTCTGAGGGCTGCAGCAGAATTCACAGGCGGTGCTCAGGGGCTTCTGCTTTCCAGATGCTGGGAGAAGTCTATTGTTTCACCCGGGTGCTGTGTGCAGGGTGTGTTCATCGTGTGAAATACTTTTCAGCTGCCCTCTTTCGAGGTATGAGAAGCACTAGGTAAAACACGGGTTAATTTTTAGCAAATGTCTTGTATGGAAATGTAGACAATGCGCTCAGAGAGCTGCATACCTTGGCAGAGTCTAGTAGAAGTAATCCCTGGCTGGGAAAATGAATGGTTGCAATGAGGAAGCAAAGTGAATGTTACCCAGAGGCCACAAGGCAGTGGATGGCCATGTTGCAGGGAGACCAGTCACCCAGGTGAGGATCACTGACTGCACAGACCCGCCCTGCCCGCCCGCCCTGCCAGGGGTCAGATGAGTCACTTTGCCCTTTAAGTTGCAAAATGCTTGGCCCCCTGCCGCTGACCCGGCAGGTGCGTTATCCGAAGCAGCTTGTGGTGACTGACTTTGCAATATAGGCACCTTCCAAAGAATCCCTTTGTCTTATCTGTATTTTAATTTTCAGTATCTAGGACAGAGGAAGCTTCTGGGTGCTGCTTTCCTCCTGCTGAATGCTCTGTGGACAGTGCACATTCCTTCCTTCATTGCCCCCGGCTGGAAGCTTCCTGGTCCCTGAGGACACTCCTAGGTACCCGAGAGGTTGTCCAGGCAGATGGCCCGATCTGATCTGTAGCTTGCTACATCATGGCTTGCTTCGGTCCTTTCTTGCGGATTTTAAATGTAGCCTCTCGTATGCCATCACTTTTGTGGCTTTCTGGTTTGTTTTTGTTTTTTTAATCTATAGCTTTGTTTTTATTTTAAGCTTAGATCTTTAATCTCCCTGCAATTTGGTCAGGGTATGGAAGAGAGGTGTCTGTTGCAGAAAGACAGCCGACTTCCCCACACCATTTAGTTCACCCTCTCCCTGGCATCTCAGTCGTCAAACAAGTAACCCCTCTGCTCCGCCTGATTCTGCAGACTTGTATGTCTGCTTCTGAGTCAGAGCCTTCATCACCCGCAGGGTGAGTCCTCTCCCAGGTCGCTGCTCTTTTCAAACGTGTTTTCCTGTTTTACTCATTTCCTCCTCCAGAAAGGCCTTGGAGCCAGTTGACCAAACTGGAGATCTGACCAAGCTGTGCAGTTTCTATTGACAGATAGAGACGGAAATGCGCTGAAAAATCAGAATTTCCGCGCTAACTTATGTCAGGGCCTCCCTTTTTTGTATCATCGTAACATCAAAATATTCTGAGCAACCTTCAGCTTATAAGTGGATTGCCTCAGCCGCATCAGGCGCTGCCTGGCCCTGACAAGCAAACACTGCACCAGGGTGAGACATTCCTCTTGAAGTCAAAAGTGATCTTACAGTGATCTTACAGTTGGCTGATGGATTAAAAAAACAATTGGCTGTTACTGCAAAGTCAATATTGAGGCAATACTGGAATATTTTTTTTACTGCTCACTGCCTGGGTGGAGGAGAACCCAAATCTCATCACTCTACCGTCCCACACCGCCTTCTATTCAGTTTCTAAAGAGCCTCTCAGACTTTCTACGATCTAGTCTTTAGATAAGGAAATTCACCCAGGTCTTCAATTCAGAGCTAATTAGGTTTTCTGTTGTCTAGACTTCAAGGAAATTCACTTACGCTTTCTAATTAGTCTTCAAAGAACTTTAATTCCTTTTGTGATCAATTTACAAGAAAATTTCCCCTTCCTGCCCTCACTGTACTTTACCCCCTAGGATGTCTCAATGAGAATAAAAGCCGCCACATGGTAGATAAGGTTTAAGTGACTTTATTTTGGTCAGTCTTCACTGTAGTAAGTATAGTAATATTAGTCGTAAACTTTGTGAATCCATGTACCTGATTTAACCTTCATAGATTGATCTTAAAAATATCATAATCTCAACTAAAGGTCAAAAAGACCCCAGACTATTCTTAGAAAACATGGGATCGTGATCTCAGCCCACTTCATATGCTGATGTCATCCCACAGCCTGCTTGAAATGTATAAAATAAACCTCTGCTGAAGGCAGAGCGGGAAGACTCGCACCCAGTCCAATTCCCGAGTCTTCCTCGCGCCCGCTCCCCTTTCCCCCCCCTTTTCTAGGATCCTCCACTCGCCAGTGCCACTCCCACCTTGAGACCCTGCCTGTTCCCCCCACTCCCCCAAAAACCCGTGATCGGGGCCAGTCTCTGCCAGAGGTTGCTTGGGATTATATTCGAATGAAGGAGGAACTTGTGTCTTCACTGTATTGAGTTAGTCTTTGAATGTGGGCTCTTTGTAGTGGGGAGAAGTGTCAGGGTGAGGCCAGAGCATGGGGGGAAGAATTCGCCAGAGACAGTGTGGAAAGCAGAACAGGTGGATTTACTGAAATACACGCTGAGGGGAGCAGCAGGAGAGAGGGGAGAGGAATGCACAGAAGGAGAATTTGAGGCTCCTTTACACCATGTGCGAGGGCTTCCTAACTTGGGGCGCTGGGTTGCGCCAGTCTCATCCGGGACCCCTGGCCCCTGTGCTGGCCTTTGACACACAAGCATGTTCTGGCCTCTGCTCCTGCTCCTGCATCCGGCTGGTTCTTCTGGTCCAGGTGGTCAGTTGAATAGCCCTGTCCCCAGGGCAGCCGTGTGGCCCTTATCTAGCCCAGCGCCCCAAACCTGCCTGCGGGGCCAGGAGCCGGGGAATGAGTGGTTAGCCTTAGTACATGGCACCCAACACTCGAGTCACCGCTGCACTTCCATTAGTTTCTAGGTATTTCTTGTTTCTACTGACGTGGTAAATGGAATTTAAATTAAAATTGTGGTCACATACGAAAGCTGTGCACTTTGTGACTGTACCTGGTATCTCACTATTCTACTGATGTGCGACAAAGTAGTTTTAATGGTTTGTTCATTGATTCTCTAGTCTAATAACTGTTGTGTTTTTTTTCCTAATATTCATATTTGAGTTGCCTTTCTTGACTCCCTGCCTTCTGGGATAGAAAACGCATCACACCGCTGGCAATGGCAGGTTTGTTTGCTTTGGTGTCGACTTCAACAGAAATGTTTCTGTTTTCCGAACACTTTCCAAGTTGTAGAAGACCTCTAGCAGAAACTCCTTATCAGGTGAGCATGCTAAATGTTGCTCAATGCTTGTGCACTATTTATCTAAATGATTGTATATTGTTTTTTCCCTCTTGAGATTCTTCTAGGTTTTCTCTCATGTAGTCTTCTTATTGTCATATTCTTCACATTGTTTTTCTCTTGTGCTGAATTACTCTTGGTTCCGTGGCGTAGATCCAATTTAATTATTTAATTATATCAGTGCATTATCGGACGTCTGTACAGTGAGGTGATATGGCATGGTGTGACGGGTGGATCCCAAACGCATGAGCAAAAACAGGCAAAAGCCACAACCAAAGATTCTGTGAATTTGTATAAAATTCTCCAATGGTCAGAAACAATTTATAGGGAATTTAAAGTGAATGATAGGCAGTGGAACATTACTCAGCAATCAAAAAGATAAACTCATGCCTTTTGCAGCAAATTGGATGGAGCTGGAAGGGATCGTGAAATAAGCCAGAAGGAAAAGGAAAAATACCGGATGGTTTCACTCATAGCAGGAGCAGGGAGAACCGGGGTGGGAAATAATAATAATGAAAAGCTATATACCACAGACATTTTACAGGGGTAGAGTGGGGAATGGGATCAAAAATGGGGGGGAGGAAGTGCACTGGACTGTGGCAATGGCACACGGGTGACTTGGTGATGGGAAGCCCACGGGGATTACAGCTGAGATGGGAAAAGTCTCAAAATGATGTAAAAATAAACTATGACTAAAAAAATTTTCTTAAAAAAATTAGTGATTTGGGATTCCTCCCTGGTGGCGCAGCGGGTTAAAGCGCAGCACTGTGATGTTATCTGATGCCCCTGCAGCACGAGTTCAATCCCAGCCCCAGAGGTGACCCACGGGGCGCGGCAGACCTCTCTCGGCTCAGCCCTGCTCGCCTCGGCAGTGGGCTTCAGTCGATCTGTATGTTCTTCTCTGACTCTGGTGAACCCTTTCACCCGCCGCATCTCTGGCCTGTACCCCAGTTCTTATATGCATAAATAAACAAATTTTTAATGAAATAAAATAAAAATCAGTGATATGGGGACACAGAGTGTCGCAGCGTTGATTAGAACGGAGGTTTCATGATCACCAGCTGACATCACCAGGAGGCCAAACATGGGTGATTGCAGGTCACGGCGCCCCGTAAGCCCAACTGATAAGGAAAGATGATGGGTCCTCTGCCACTGCTCAGAGTCCGGTCTGAGCCACTTCCATTTGGCTTCTGCTGTCACCGCTCTGTGTCCCTGTCCCTTGCCTCGGGGCGAGGGACCGTACACTGACTCCCTGGCTCTGAGTCAGTCTGCCCCCACCTCTCCGTGCCACCGACTGGGTTTCCAGCTCAGCCTCTGGCGTGGCCACTGTGTGTGCCACTGGCGTGAAGACATGTTGTTCCAGTCTGGACTCAGCACAGACCTGTCCACAGCTGAGAGACCACAGATCCTTCCTTTCCCCAGCATTGTTTTGCAAAATGGCAAGTTCACCCTCGAGAATATTTCATAATCCTCTGCCGATTACCAGCCTCTGAGGCTTTGCTCTCTGATGTCTTTTGGAGTGCGGGGTCCTTGGTTTCACTCTGGGGAAGGTCTCCCCAGAGCTCCCCTTTCAGCAGGATGAAGCGAGTTTCTCCATGAGACGGAGACTCAGTTATATTTAAAGAGCAGGTTTATTGGGAAAAGGACAGAGGAGTAAAGGACACGCTCAGAGACACCAGCAGGCAGGCAGAGCCGCCCCAAAGGGACGGGCTTGCTGAGAGGCCTGGGGGCAGGGGCGGCCTGAGGAGAGCGGCCTTGGCGGAGGGGGGTCAGGGCAGAGAAGCCGGGGCAGGGGCAGGTCCCGGCAGCAGGAGGCCGCTGCCCTGCAGAGGGAGAGGGTGGGTGGGAAGGGGCACCCGCATGGGCACAGGTGGGCAGAGGAGCGGCTGCCCGCGCTGGTGGGGAGATGCCCTGGTGGAGATAGCCTCTCCTCAGGTGTGATGTCTCAGAGGACAGGAGATTCCCCAGAGAGCGACATCTCCATCTCCACGTCTTTGTCTTCACCTGGGCACCAGGCATCGGGCTCTGGTGCCCGAGGACCTTGACCTTCAGGCTCTGTCAGTTGCTGCACTCACCCCTTCTACCTATCCCCTGTGTGACTCAGCCTGTGACGTCTCCCCTGCGTTCCTTCCTCTCCCACACCTACTTGATGTGATAGGTGCTAACACAGATGTCGTCCACTGATTACCAGGTTTTAGTGACCCCCTCTGGCTTGCTCCAAGTAGGAACAGTAGCAGTGGTCAATGAGAGTCTGGGTGGCAACGTTAGGATTTATTTCTGCACCAGGAAGACATGGCGGTAACCTGTGTGTGTTCATGTCCTGTTATGAAATCCTTCCCACCACAAGTTCATGTGAGTAAACCATCATTATGTGTTTTACCTAAGACCAGGATGATTTAGTGGGTGAAGAACTTTTGTGTAAAGTACAATAAAAGATCACAACAGTGGTAAATAAACAGGCAGTAATCCGTTTAAAGAAATGAAACAGTGCAGAAATCACCAAATACATCTGACCTGAATGATTTGAAAAGCGTGATTAAATGTGGGGATTTGGGCCCTCCCTGGTCGCTCAGCGGGTTAGGACACAGCCCTGCAGCTGAGCATCAGTGAGCTGCAGCCGCTTCAGTGCAAGTTCATGCCCCCGAGGTGACCCACAGGGCGGGCAAACCCCTCCTGGCCCGCCCGCTGCGCCCCTCAGCAGCGTGCTTCCTCGATCTGCCTGTTCTGCTCCCCGCTCTGGCTCTGGGGAAGCCTCTCGCCGCCCCTGAGCCTCTGGCCTGTACCCCAGTATGAAGAAGGAAGGAAAGGAAGAAAGAAATAGATGTGTAAACTCAGCTGGAGCCCCCTTCTCTCCCTCTTAAGAGGGGCTACCACTTGGGGTGGGGTGGGGTGGTAGTCTAAGACAGTGTTTCTGGTATATCTATAAGACAAGTATCTGGACGCCTGTTCTACAAAACTGTAGTCTGTGGGCAGAGTCTGGAGACTACGCTCCCCCCACCCCCACCCCTGCTGCTTCAGTGCAAACAAAAGGGCCTTTGGTGTTTTGAAACTGCAACAGTAGAAACAATGAGGGTTGGGAAAGGAAACCTGAGAAAGCCTGGTTACCCCAAAGGAGAAGCAGTCTGGGGTGGCAGCTGCCTAGTGGTAGCCGAAACCAGGAAGTAACACAAGGAAACAGGAAAGCTCTAGAGTTGGAATCCCGACCTGGGGCCACTCCTAGAAGTCACCTGTCCTTGGAGCTTTGGCCCCCTCAACCTTCTGGAACCTTCTTTCACTCAGTGTGCGTTGCAGACATGAAGTTTTTTTTTTTTTTTAAGAGTTTTTTTTTTTAAGTTGATGTTCATTTATTTATTCATTTTTTAAAATAATACAACAGTTTATGTTTACATCATTTTGTACATTTTTTTTCCATCTCAATTATGATCCCCGCGGGTTTCCCATCACCAAGTCACCCTTGTGCCACCACCATAATCCCGTGCATCACCCCCCTCCCCGTTTTTTGATCCCATTCCCCACTCCATCCCCGCAAAATGGCTCTGGTATATGGCTGTTCATTATTCTTATTATTTTCTCGCCTGGTCCATTATACTCCTGCTATGAGTGAAACCATCCGGTATTTTTCTTTCTCTTTCTGGCTCATCTCACTCAGCATGATCTTTTCCAGCTCCATCCAAGTTGCTGCAAAAGACATGTGTTTCTCTTTTTTGGTTGCTGAGTAATATTCCATTGTATATATGTACCACATCTTTCTAATCCAGTCATCTACTTTTGGGCATTTGGGCTGCTTCCATGTCTTTCCAATTGTAAATAAAGCAGCAATAAACATGGGGGTACAAGTATCTTTTTCAATCAGTGTTTTTGTGTCTTTTGGGTAGATACCTAGGAGTGGGACTGCTGGGTCGCAGGGAAGATCCATGTTTAGCAGTTTGAGGAACCTCCAAACAGTTTTCCATAGTGGTTGTACTAGTTTGCATTCCCACCAGCAGTGCAGGAGAGTTCCTTTTTCTCCACATCCTCGCCAACATTTGTTGTTGCTAGTTGTTTGAAGATGTGCCATTCTCCCTGGGGTGAGGTGGTATCTCATTGTGGTTTTAATTTGCATCTCCCTTATGACGAGTGATCTTGAACATTTTTTCATATGCTTGTTGCTCATTTATTTTTCAAAGATTTATTTATTCACACAGAACTGGGGTACAGACCAGAGCGGCAGGGGCGGTGAAAGGATTCACCAGAGACAGTGGGGAGCAGAACAGGCCAACTGATGAAGTCCACTGCTGAGGGGAGCAGCAGGCCGGTCGGGAGAGGTCTGCCGGGCCATGGGGTCACCTCCAGCGTGGGGATCGAACTCACACTGCAGCGGCTGCAGCCAGCTCACAGTGCTGCGTCCTAACCCGTTGCACCACCAGGGAGGCCCATGAAGTTCTTTTTCATTTGTCCACCCCGTCCCCTTGCCTCGTCCACCCACCTTCCCCTTGCTGTGTTTATTACCACCGGTCCTGGCTTGTGATGTACTTGACTGATGGTCGACAAGGTAGATGTGCAGTATTTGCCTTTCGCGTTCTGACTCCCTCCACTGCCCACGTTTTCCTGGATCGCTGTCCACTGCCGTCTGTGGCTGTGTGTCCTCTTGCCTTGCGGGTAAGCAATGTCCACAATGCGGACCATTAATCCGGTCGCCTGACGGCCGTTCTCATTCACGATGGGCTGTTGTAGCACTGTGCTGTGATAAACAGCCCAGCGTCGGGCTTTTGGGTGGGTCATTGATGTTCTTTGGATAGAGGATCCCGAGTGGGATTCTGGGTCTTGTGGTGTTTCCACTTTTATTTTGTAAAGCCAAATCCAACCACTTTCCAGAATGGTCTCACCAGTTTGCATCCCCACTAACAGTGGAATAAGATTCTTGGGTTTGTTTGGTTGTTTGTTCGTTCATTTATTTATTTATTCAAGAACTAGGGTACAGGCCAGAGGTGGGGGAGGGTGAGAGGCTTCACCAGAGACAGAGTGGGGAGCAGAACAAGCCAACTGACAAAGTCCACTGCTGAGGGGAGCAGCGGGCGGGTCAGGAGAGGTCTGCCGCGCCCTGGGGTCACTCCCTGGCCGGGGATTCAACTCCTCCTGCAGTGGCTGCAGACAGCTTCACAGTGCTGAGACTTAGCGCCTTGCGCCACCAGGGAGAACCACCTTCCTGTTTTTCTACCTGCTTTCCTGCGTGTAGAAAACTTGTTGTTGAGGGTCTTTTTATTTTCTTTCATTACTTATTTGTAATTAAATCATTTTATTTTTTTTTACAATGTTTGCTTTCATTTTTTCAGGTGTAATCCCCATAGAATTCCCACCACTAAAGTCCCCTGTGCTCTTCCTCTCCTTATTTTGATCCCTCTCTCTCCCACTCCCTACAGGATGTCTCTCATTTACAGTCATCTGTTTGTTTTTGTTGTGTTTTTTTAATTGTGGTTATTTTTTCCTTGATTCCCTATAAGTGAACCCGTCGAATATTTTTCTTTTTCCTTCAGACTTTTTACACTGAGCACAATCCCTTCCAGCTCCATCTATGTTGCTGTGAATGCCATCAATGTATCTTTTTGATTGCTGAGTAGTATTCCATTGCATATATACATAAAACTTTTTGATCCAGTCATCTATTTTTGGGCATTTGGATTGACGGACTCACCTACTATAAATAATACTGCAGTAAACATAGGGGTGCAGGTGTACTGAATTAATTTTTTTGTGTCCTTTGGGCAGATTCCAGGAGAGGATTACTGAGGAACCCACATTAGGATCATTTTAATAGCTCCGGTTATCACAGTGACACGCTCTCTCATGTTATTAACCTGCTAAGTCCAAAAGCTTAGAAACGACCCTGACAAAACCTGTGTGTGCATGTCCCTGTCCAGTTAAATTGTCACCCCCTGTACAAGCTCATAAACATATAGTCTTACATCTTCTTGAAAATGCCGGCTTGCCTTAGGTCTGCAGTACATCTGATGGTAAATTTGGTTAGGTTTTAAGGCAGAAAACAATGAATTTCTGTCCACTTCCGATCCCAAAGGACTCAGAGCTATTCCTTGGGAAGTTTTTCCTTTCATTCCCATCCTTGAATTGCCACGGAGAGCCCCACCTCCCACCACACATCACATAAGCCAGTCACTGCCATAGCAACAGGCATCACAATGGACATGGAGAGATTTATGAAAAAACACCAAGGAGCTGGGGGACACAGATCTTTGCACCCCCTCTTTGCTTAACTCCATTTTTCTTTTGGTCATTTCTGGACATCTCTAGGTGAGACACCCACTTCTTAACTCCATGGAACCTCAGGAGAGCTACAGGTGGGTCAGATACAAGAAAACAGAACAGGGAACGCAGGGGACCCCAAGTGGCTCGCGAATTGAATGGTCTGAAAACGAATCTTGTGGAACATCAGTCTACAGGACAAAGATCAAGGCAAGTTTGTCTTTACAAAACAGCCTGAATTGGGGGCTCTCCTGTCTCCTCCTGAAGCTCTCTTAAGTCTTCCTTTGTTAAGGGGGAAGGCTGTCCTAAAGGAACTCTGCAGAGTCTTGTGAACCCCACCCCCTACTCCAGCTCCCTACGGTAGTGATTGAAACTACAGCTCCCAGCAGCACCAGGGAGAGAACTGCAGGACCCTAGGGCGGAGCTAAGCAGCATTCTGGGACTTTGGGGGATAAATAGAGAGCCATTTTTCAACAGGCGAAGACTGTCTCTCACTCTGGAGCAACAGCTCTCAGACGGTGTGACTGGGAGCTCTCAGTTTTAGTTTTGTTTCCAGAGCTCCAAGTTAGCTGAGCTGATAAGATATTCCAGTTACCTTGTATCTCTCTTTCCCTGGGTTGTTCCTTTTCCTTTCCCCTTTTGTAAATAAACCCGTTATTGACCCTTCTGTGCGCGCCTGCAGGACAATTAAATTTTAAGCACACGGGTGAGGACCCACAGACAGGCAGCCGGGTCACTCTGGGCTACCCTGTCACACCTTTAATGACCAGAATGTGTAAGATGACTTCTGAAGTTCTGTCTATTAACCAAATCAGAGCATCTTCCTGTTTCCCTGCACAGATGACTGTCAAGAATCTGCACACTCATGGTATTTGTTTGAACTCGATGTTTTCAAAAACAACCACTGGAGTTTTTAGACATAAAGGAGTAAAACCAATGCCCCCGGTACAGTAAATGGATGTCAGGACCCAACAGAATTGCCCTTACAGAGGAAATCAAAGATTGAGTTTAGACAGTCGTTTTATTGATGAAGTTACATCTGCATTGTAAGTCAGATATAAAGCTCTAAGTTTGACCTTGTATTTGTACAGTCTCTAGGGGGAAGACAGTCTCCCTAGGAACAGGATGTTACCAGAGGCATTGTGACGGATCATGAAGATGAAGGGGTGGTCGGCACAGAAATTTTCCTCTGGCACCAGCATGCAGAACATGGCAACACCTGCTGTGGCGGCCGCGGCCTCTGTGCCCTCCTCATTCACTTCCACAAAGGCCTTGTGGACAACTTTTGATATGAATATATTTCTGGTTTTGGTCATGCCTGACAGATCAGCCACATTACGAACAAAGAGATCTTTGACACCCAGGCGCGTCAGCTGGGAGTTGAGATTGTAGCTCTCTTCCAGCTTGAATTTGGGCAGGTGCACATGGACATCCATGTGGTCCATATTCTCAGGCTTGGTCCACTCACGCAGCTTTTCCAGAGTCAACTGTTGCTCAATCTGGAAGTAAAATGTGCAAAGAGAAAACAATCATATATAGGTTAGTACTAAAGCGTGATTGAAATGAACAGACCCGAATATCAGTTGCTGATTGGTTTCCTCCTGTTTTATGCCAGTTCTTTCTAGCAATGGGGACAGTGGAAAAGCTGCGTGTTCCAAGTCATCAAGGACCCAGGTACGGGGAGGTTGGCATCAGCTCCACCAAGTAGCCATCCACCCGTCTCTCCAGCCACTCGCCTGTCCACTAACCTGCTGTTTTCCATCTGTATTCCCACCCACCCATACACACAGCTACTCATCCAGGACTCAGTAGCGCCCTGCCATACTGGACCACTGCAATGGGCCCTGAGGGTTATTATTACTGTGAAGAGTGTATCACATGTTGACTGGTTGAGTGACAGAAGGGAACATGGACAAGTTTTTTTCTACTTATTCTATTTTATATATTCTGATCCACTAATCACTGTGCTGATCTGTGAGCCACACAGACTGAAATAATCTCTAATAGATTCAGCTCCTAGAAAAGCAGAAAAATTCCTAGGTCTTCATCTAAAATGGGGTAATCACAGCACCTACCTAATAACATTGTCATTAGAATTCATTGAGTTGGCACAAAGTGGTATGTAAGTGTCCGTTCTTACAACTGCCATTTTAATATCATCACTCGGCTAGACCAGAACCTTCATTTCACTGTTTCTGTTGGTGTCAATAATCCCTTTCATGAGCCACTCTTTATAATAAAGAACAGGTGAAGGTAGAAATACAGTCGAAAGAACAAACATGGTGATTTTAAGATGTCCCCTATACTTGCAGATGTCTGACATACAGGATTCCCTCCTGACAGCAAGTTTGCTTAAGGAGGTAGAGAAAAAGCACGCAGCAGGCCTGAGACACTGAGGGAAAGACATAATCTCCAAGTTTTGCCTGGTTCCAGTCCTGGCAGGAGATTCCAAAGCCTTCAGGGTACTTGCAGCAGGAACTTCATACACAGTCCCCAATAGAAAATGGGCTTAACCCTCAAGCTCAGATACACGTCTCAGGAAAATGCTATCATGCAGTTCCTGGGGCTCTAACCCCCCAATGTGTGAACTGTAGGGAGAAGGAGCAGTGTGATGAAGGACTTTAGAGTGCATGATGATGCCATAAGTCTTGGGCATTTCATACAAACAAAATTTTGTTTTGATAAAAGAACCCTCTATCTCTAGCTCACGAAAGAGTTTCTATGAGCTGCCAAGGCCAGACTACACCCAGCACGGACAGTCCCCACGACGGCGGGGTCCCGAGCAGTAAATGTTGACGCACTAACTGACAAAAGAATTGGGAAGTGAGGTGACGTCAGTGAACATAACCAGCAGCGACCTCTCGGCACACACAGGAGAGGGCAGGTGAGGACGGAGGGCAGGCGCGTCACCTTCTCCAGCCCTGTGGACTCGTCCTCTATGTCATCGGGCAGCAGGA
>NW_004567153.1:28369-30132 GCF_000260355.1 Condylura cristata | reverse complement strand
ATTCTTTAGGGAGCTTTAGAACAGGAGGTGGAAAGCACTTACCGGGAGGAAGCTATAGGTTTTCTCTCCGTATAGCCTGTTAGCCAGTTTCAGGACATAGGAGACGTCCCGCTTATTGATATCCGCGTTCAGAGTCTGAAATCTGGAGTGAACGTCCTCCACCTCGTCAAAATGAAGAGACTAGAACGAAGGAAACATTTTCCATGAACGTTGACTGGCGTCTGCTTTCTTCAAGGTATGTGTTTCAACGACTATCCACTGATGACCCTCAGCTCGCACCTTCTAAGGTTTTCATAGAACAAATAACACAGATCCAGAATTCACAGCATCGTGAGGTAAAATCCCAACACCAGGCACGGCCTTTCCGTCACTCTTTTGCTTATAATCTTAGTTCTGCAGATATGAGTGGTTATTAAACTAAACATTTCTACAAGCCATTTGTTCACCAAAGAAAATCATAAGTGGTGTTTTCATGTATATTCAAATCCAATTTTGTATCATCACATTTTACCAAACATAATTTTACCGAAGGTTCTGAGAAACAAAATGAAAACTCTTCACCTTGCAGGAACACAAACTTATCACAGGTTGAGGGCTTATTTAAAACGACCCCATGAACATTTCGTGACTCACTTATTTCAAAAATACTTCTTTAAACATAACACTTGCCAAAAGCTTAATTCCCCACGTCAATAGCAAATCAAGAAGCCTTTTATGGCTTTATGAGGCCTGGGCTGGCCCCGGCTTTTAAAACACAAAGCAAACCCACAATGAGCCGAAGTCCAGTCACCCGCCAGATAAGGGATGTTTACCTGGCGCTGTGATCAACCTGTTATAATGGGAACAGCGGAAGGGGCCTGGACGCTCCCGGCTGGGCCACCCCGGGGAGCCCCAGGGCAGCGGCCCGAGGCCCCTTTTCAGAAGCAAACGCAAGGAAGAAACCCAGTGGAGTCACAGAACGCTCACAGGCTTTGCCCTCTGTGGCCCCGGGGATGCGGTCTGCTCACCAGACGGCCCCCGAGCGTGGTCACGGTGAGGGGCAGGGGCTCTGGGGTACCAGAGTACCCCACCACCTGCCCCCCTGGCAGGCCAGTCCCCCACCATTCCAGCTCAGTGCCTGCCCTGGGCGTCGCACCCTCAGAAGTGACCGACCCGCAGCGTCCGTCCCAGCAGGTCTGCATGGCGCAGCTGACCGGGACAGGCCTGTTCCCGCAGGGGAGGCTGGGCCCGCACACGCCAGGGCTGGAGCCAGAACGCAGAGCCCGCACCCCCACCTCTGCCCCCAACCTCACCAGTCACACGCGTGCCTGGACCTAGCAGGTGCTCACTGAGGGGACTCACGGGGAAGCCCGCAGCGAGTGGACGCGCTGGCCTCCCTGGAAGTGCCCCCCGCGGTGTGGGTCCAGCCAGAGCAGATTCACAGGTGCAGGAACACCCCAAAGGCCGCTCCTCCCTCACCGACCCCCCCAGACACCGGGGCGGGGTCTCTCCTTTTGTCCTTTTGTCTCTTCTGCTGACCTTGGACACCTGGGCTTGGGTGTTGCCTCTGGTCCCCAGGGAGATCATGGCCAGCGCCGAGGAGATGCTCAGGGGGGCGAAGAAGAGGTTCCCAGAGGGGCTGTCTTCACTCAAGGTGTGGAACATGTCCAAGGCGAAGGCGGAGTTGGCTGCGCTCAGCTGCTCCATGGCGGGGCTGAAACACAGCGCGCTGGGCACTCTGGGGGGGGGACCCGGCTGCCCAGCCACCGCGCCCCAGCCCAGCC
>NW_004567153.1:22287-26848 GCF_000260355.1 Condylura cristata | reverse complement strand
CCGGGGGTGTCCGGCCCCGGGAGGCTCCGCGAGGGCGTGTCCGGGCGTGTCCGGGATTTGCTGGACTCGCACCGCGGGTTCGTGCGGGCGAGCGGCGCCTCACGGCGGCCTCTGCAGGCCGGCAGCTCCTCCGCGGTCCCGCCAAGGCACCGAGCGGCTGTTTCTTACTAAGGGGTGAGGCACTGCCGGCGTTTGTCTCCAGCTGCCCGGCGAGCTGGCGGCACCGGGGGAGAGCAAGCACTCCCCGGACAGGCCGCACCCTGCTCCGCAAAGCCGAGCCTGCCTGCGGCGACTCCCCAGCCAGCAAACCTCTGCCCTGCCCTCTGGCCAGTCTCTGCTGGAGAGGGCAAGCGGGAAGACCCTTCCTAAGGCACCGGGAAAGAGGCGCCTGAACGAGTGTGGAATGCCGCCCTTGTTTAAGTGAAACGGAAGGAAAAGCCGGCCTGTGAGAATCTGACTGCGCATTCCAAGGTCAGTTTGCAGCTTGTGGAACCGGTGACCTCCTTAAGGAAAGGAAACACCGGCCCAATGCCTGGCCTCTCCTCGACATCAACAAGTTTGTCTTCCCCCAGCCTTGCTTGTCTGCAGGTTTGTCTTCTGCCAGCCCAAGGGAAATGGAGTCAAATAGCTGTTGAAAAACTCAAGCTGGTGCCCACCTTCTCCGCCCCTTGCCCATTGACCCCCCTTTTTCCCTTTGTTCCAGTAACCCTGCACCCTGCCAAAGAGGGGGATGCGTCCGCCGCCCTCGTTTGTCCACAAACCACTTTCTGTTGCCTCAAGCTCCTTTTCCTTTGATCGGCTGAGGGAAACTGAGGCAGGCGTCAGGCGAGTTACATGGAAGGCCCTTGAGCAGCTCTGTTACTTGCCCATCACGTCTCCCAGAACGAGAGATGCACTTTTCGCCTCCACTAAGAGGCAGACGTGGGAGGGGGGGAGGAACTGCTTGAAAAGTTGGCTGTTGAGCTGCAAGAACCAGATGATGAGGAAGGAATGCAGGGGAGGCCTCACCAGACTGAGGCACGCAAAGGGATGGGGAGAAGAGGCAAATGCAGCAGCTGACTCAGCCAGAAAATCAGGGCACCAAAGCCAGGATGTGGGCGCCGGGTGAAGGTGTAACGGCCCCCAGGAAAAGGGGAAGTTCCAGGTTCCCTGCCCCACCCAGAAGGCGGGTGGAGCTGAGCAGAGAGAAAGGAGAGAAGAGAAGAAGGAAGCAGGATGGAGAACGAGGAGGCCTGAGGAAGCCGCATGGAGCAGTGAGCATGTGATGGAGACACGGGGCTCGTTTCCTGGCCCTGGACCGGTGAGGGCAGAGGTGGGGGAGAGACCTGCAGGGAGGTCACTGGCACTGTTTATGTTGCTTTTGATTTTGCTCTTTTCCTCCCAGATTTGTCTGGCCATTTCTGACCCTTTGTTACAGGACACCAAATCTGTTCCAGGACAGGGGGACAGGGACACCCCTGAAGCCCCAAACCTGCCTGCTCTACGTGGGTTCTGCCATCGCCGCGTCAAGACAAAACATATAAAACTTTAATGAAAAGGGACTTTAATACAGTGAATATACAATACGGAACACAAAGAATAGAACTTCTAAATAAAACACCTGAAGTGACCCGTCCCCTCATGGGCAAAAGTCCACCCAGAAGGGATCGGCCCAGAGCAAGGCCTGAAAGCCGCCACAAGCCCAAAGCACCTTCTGGCCGGGACCCAGGGAAAAGGGTCAGACATGGCCGGACAAGTCTGGGAGGAAAAGAGCAACATCAATATAAACACTGCCACGGTCACCTCCCTGCAGGTCTCCCCCACCTCTGCCCTCACCCGTCCAGGGCCAGGAAAGGAGCCCGGTTTCTTCCTCACATGCTCGCTGCTCCCTGTGGCTTCCTCAGGGCTCCTCCTGCTCCATCCTGCTCCATTTCCTTCTTCTCTCCTTTCTCTCTGCTCAGCTCCACCTGCCTTCTGGGTGGGGCAGGGAACCGGGAACTTCCCTTTGTCCTAGGGACCCCCTGTTACACCTTTCCCCTGGGTCCCGGCCAGAAGGTGCTTTAGTCTCCTGGCGGCTTTCAGGCCTTGCTCTGGGCCAACCCCTTTTGGGTGGACTTTTGCCCCCGAGGGGACAGGTCACTTCAGGTGTTTGATTTAGAAGTTCTATTGGTTGTCTTCTGTACTCTACACTCACTGTATTAAAGCCCTTTTCATTAAAGTTTTATATGTTTTGTCTTGACGCAGCAGATGGCAGAACCCACTTAGAAAGGCAGGTTTTGGGCTTCAGGGTTTTCCCTCTCTCCCTGTCATATAACAGATTTGGGGAGTCCTGTAACAAAGACAAGGACATGGATGTGGAGATGAAGCTCACTAGGGAATCTCTAACCTTCAGATTCTATTCAAGGTCAACAAACCGGGCTCACAGGGAGAGAGCCCTCCCAGGAGAGTCTGTCTCCATCGGGGCATCTCTCCACAGCTCGGGGCAGCCGCTCCTCTGCCCCCATGTGCCCACACAGGTGCCCCCCCGGTCTCTCCCTCTGCAAGGCCGCTCTCAGCAAGCCTGTCCCTTTCGCGCAGCTGTTCCTGCCCACTTGCACCTGACCAAGTCTCTTCCCCTCTCCCGTCTCTTTCTTTAAAAATAACTGAGTCTCCTGGAGAATCTGGCCCTGGGCTGCTGAAAGGGGAACTCTGGCGAGACCCTCCCCAGAGTGACCCCAAGGACCCCGAACTCAAAAGACATCACAAAGACACCATGTTCTGCATTTTTCTTTCCCCCAGAGCCGCAAGGAAAACCGTTTCCAAATCCACGCTGACTCTGCCGGGTTCAGACAGGCCCGTGACCACCAACACCCCTTCGCTGCCCACCTAGGTCACGGGGAAGTCACGCTCTGTGGGCAGTTGGTGTGTTCTTCCTGCGGCTTTACAACGCGGGGGGTGTCTCTCCCCAAGGTCGGGGGGAGCTCTGGGACGGGCCGCCAGTTTGGGGACAGTGTTTGCTGCATTCTGACCCTTCCCCAGCGCGGTGGCCTGGAACGTTCCGGCTGACGTGTGTGAGAGCATGGGCTGTGTTCAGAACAGCCTTCTTTGTGTTTGACCAGACCTGGAAAGTTCCTAATCACCCTCAGCTGAAAGACGCAAACTAAGAGCAGAAGACAGGACCATGGGACTGAGTTGATGTCAGTGCCAGCAAGACCAGCCCCACCCCAGAATCCCACACTGTGACATGGAACAGTGATCAGAAACTGTAGCAGGGGCCCCCAGGAAAAGGGGAGGGTGGAGCTGAGCAGGGAGAAGAACCTGGACCTGAGACTGGAGAGGAAGGGAGCGGCTGGAGACCAGCAGGCGGCCTGAGGGAGGCGCGTGGGGGCAGAGACAGGTGGAGAAGCGGCTCTGTCTCTTGGTGGGCGAGAGACCCGTGGGGAGGTTGGCAGTGGCAGCTTTGATCTTGAACTTGATCTGGCTCTTTTCCTCCATCCTTGTCTGGCCACTTCTGACCCTTTTCTGTGGGACCCGCCCTGAGGTGCTTTAGGCTTCGGGCCTTGCTTGGGCCCATCCCTTCTGGGTGGACTTTTACCCACGAGGGGATGGGTGACTTTGGGGGCTTGATGTAGAAAGTATATCCTTTGTCCTTTCTATCTGGCAACCCATTGTATTCGAGTTTCCTTTCCATGAAAGGCCTGCTGTGTTTCATCTTGATGCGGAGGGTGGCAGAACCTATTTAGAGAGGGCAGGTTTGGGGGTTCAGGAGTGCCCCTCTGCCTGCCCTGTAAGAAAACCATAAACAGAACCGAGCCATCTGGGTCTAGCCTGTTCCAGGGCCAGCAGACTCCACCAGTCTGAAGTCTAAGAGATCAGAGTCACAGTGTCATGAATGTCCCAGGCAGAGTTGGAACCACAAGGCATTAAGCGTATCCTGGTGGGATTTCCGGGGTGATACAGGGCAGACTCCTGGGGGGGTCCCCTCCTGAATAGGTGGCGCCCTGCGGGCCCCCTAGGGCAATGACAGGTCCACACCTTGCCCTTGGGCACAGCTGTCGTGCCAGCGATAGAGCAAGCGGCCGCAGCACAAGGGTGAGTCCCGTCCTGCTCTTCCTCCGGCCACCGCCGGAGCCGTTCCCTAAGCTGGGGCAGTTTCCCTGGGCCCAGAGGCTGCCTGCGGCCGGTGCAAACAGCCGCAAGCATTTCACTGCCTGCATTTTACTGGGGTGCAGGCAGAGGCAGGAGTGAATGCAGGGGGCTCCCTATTCTGGCCCCAGAACTTGTATTTGTCTTTGACCGGACCTGGAAACTCGTGATGGCTCCACGGCTAAAAGATGCAAAGCCGGAGCTGTAGTGACGGCACACAGGTCAACTGGCGGTGGGAAGTTCACCGGGATTGCAGCGGAGATGGGAAAAATAAAATAAATCGCAAAAGGAAAACAGCAGAAAACAGGTGCCCCGGGGGAACCCAGCGGGCAGCTCCCCCGCTGCGGGCCATAGAGGCCCGAGGCCAAATGGGGGAACCAGGGACCGGGCAGCCCCCCACCCCTGCGGCCGTAGAGGCCCGAGGCCGAATGGGGGAACCACGGACCCACCGGGCAGC
>NW_004567153.1:20766-21455 GCF_000260355.1 Condylura cristata | reverse complement strand
CTGTGGGCCGGCGGCTCCGCCCGGGAGCTGCCCCGCGAGTGGGGCCGAGGGGCAGTGGACACTGGGGTAAGAGACGGCCCACGGTGGAGACCGCCTCAGCGTGTCGCAGGTGACCCCTCCCCGCAGGGCTTGTCCGGACGCCCCCCCGTGTCCCCCCCGAGACTCAGTGGCGAGGCCGGGGTGACCCCCGAAGCGGGAGCCCCGCCCGCCCGCGTCCTTCCTGTCCCGGCCGCACGGTGGCGCTGGCGGGCTAGGCGGGGGCCCCCACAGCGAGGGACCCCGCTCCCCCTTTCTGGGGCCACAGCGGGCCTAGGAGGAGGCACGGGGAGCTGGCCACTCCGGACAGGGCTCGAGACTTTGATCCTGGCCCGAGCGGGCAGGGCGCTCCCTGAAGCCATAGGTGTGATGGTCAGTGCCAGCTGGACCTGGCCACCCCTTGACCCCAGGGAAGCTCGCCCAAGGGGGGCTGCACAGGGCCTCGGCTCGGCCAGGGGTGCTGCTTTGTGGGCATCTCGGGTCTCTGCCTCCCAGAGTCCCCACCCAAGTCCCTGGTGGAGGAGCTCACCCCGCGGGGGTCCCTGCCTGGCCCACAGCCTCCAGGCCCCACCCCACCTCTCCCTGGCACCCACGCACCCCTCCCCTCCCTTCTCCTCACCCCTCCCCTCCCTGTATCCTCACCCCTCCCTCCC
>NW_004567153.1:9342-20614 GCF_000260355.1 Condylura cristata | reverse complement strand
CTCCTCACCCCTCCCCTCCCTTCTCCTCACCCCTCCCCTCCCTGCTCTCTCCTCACTTCCCTCTCCAGGACCTCCTCTGTCCCCTCACAGTGAATGGGCAGGGGGCTCCCTGGCCTAGATTAGCAGCTGCCTGAAGGGTCAGGCGGGACCGGCCTGCTCGTGTTCCAGGGACAAGCCCGGGGTCCCTGTGGTGCAGGAACTGGGTTGGGGGCCCACGGTGTGTTCTTGAGCTTGCTGGAATACGTGTATTTTGCATATTTTAAGTTCTGAGCCGGGTTCTTATCAGCCAAAAGCTGAGTGAGAGTGTGGATATCTCAGCACTAGGGGCGCGGGGGCCTTCCCCTGTGACCCCACTGGTGGGCAGACAGGTCAGTGTTTAGCATGTAAATTTATCCGATTTCCCGCCCTTGCAGTGTGCTTTTGGGGTCACATCTTAGAGCTCTTCATGAGTGCTAGGTCCTGATGACTGTCCCCTTGGGTTTCTAGCAGTTTTATGGTTCTGTATCATACATGTAAATCCATGATCTATTTGACTTAAGATGTGTTTTCGTTTATTCATGCATACAGGACTGGGGTGCAGGCCAGAGCTATGTGGGGGGGGGGGACAAGGATTCACCAGAGACAGAGTGGGGGGCCACAGTCTGATCCACTGGCATCCACTGCTGAGGGGAGCAGTGGGGAGACAGGAGAGGTCCGCTGCGCCCTGGGGGTCGCTCCCCGACCGGGAATTGAACTCAGTGCTGCAGTGGCTGTGGCTGGCTCCATAGTGCTGAGACTTATACCCCTCGCGCCACCAGGGAGGCCCAAATCCGTGATCTACTGGCAGTTACTTTCGGTGTAAGAGGGATGAGTCAGCCCCAGAATCCCTGGTGGGAGGTGGGGAGGCGCTGCATGAGCTGGGGGGGGGTCAGGGGGGCTCACCAGAGGGACAGGACCTATGTCGGTAGTAACAATGAAGTGGGTAATCGTGGAATATAATCCGGGTCGGGGACACTCATGCGGTCACCTCTCTCTGGGCTGTGTCCCCCCTCACCTCCCCCAAAACTCACGCTGCTGTGTGCTGTGGGCATGCGCAGATTGCTGCTTAGTGGAGAATCGACAGCTCTGGGGTATTTGCCTGAACTGATCATTTCAAACACAACCCTGGAGCTTCCAACAGAGGAAGAGGAAGCAGGAAACCTGAGGCAACCTTCATGCGCGTCAGGACCCAGCAGAGCTTCCCGAGGAAATGACAGACTTGCTCTGGACCGTGCATAGCTTTATTGGTGAAGTTGCGTCTGCGTTCTAAGTCAGATGACAAAACTCCAAGCTTGACCGTACATGGCGTCTGCCTGCCTAAGGGGAGGACACCCGGCCCAGGAACAGGATACTGCCAGAGGGGTTGTGGCGGATCATGAAGATGAAGGGGTGGTCGGCAAAGAACTGTGGCTTTGGCCTCCCGGAGCAGTAAGTCATGCGGGCAGCGGTGGCGGCCGCGGCCTCCGTGCCCTCCTCACTCATTTCCACAAAGGCCTTGTGGATAATTCCTGACACAGAAAGGCCACTGGCTTCTGTCATGCCCGACAGATCAGCCTTGCTAGGCGTAAAGAGATCTTCCACACCCAGGCGTGCCAGGAGGGGCTGGAGGCTGTAGCTCTCTTCCAGCTTGAATTTGGGTAGGCGGACACGCACCTCTGTGTAACCCATGTTCTCAGGCTTGGTCCACTCACGCAGCTTTTCCAAAGTCAAGTGTTGCTCAAGCTGGAATTAGAATGTGCAAAGAGAAAACAATCACATAGAGGTAAGCACTGAAGCATGGTTGAAAAGAACAGACCCAAATGTCATTGCTCCTCGGTTTCCTCCTGTTCTGTGCCAGCTCTTTCTAGCAATGGGGACAGTGGGAGCGCGCTGTGTTCCGTGTCATCGAGGGCCCAAGTAGGGGAGGTTGGCAGCAGCTCCAGCAAACAGCCATTCACCCGTCTCTCCGGCCACCCACTATCCGCTCACTTACCCACCACGCCCCCTGCACACACCCTCCCGGCCACCCACATACCCACTCGTCTTCCCCAGAACTCACTAATCCTCTATCACACCGGGTATCTGTGATGCCCCTGAGGTTTATTACTACCGTGAAGCCTATGATACACGTTAGCTAATTGGCAGAGTGGTGGAAAGGAAAATGGAAAAGTTTTCTTCTATTCATTCTGTGACATATACTCTGATCCGTTGATCAACGTGCTGGTCCGAGAACCACACAGAGCTGAAGTAATGTCTAATAGAGTTAGCCCCTGCACTGACCAGCTTCACATGCAGACTTGGTCTCTACGTGGTCTCCATGCTGTTGACAACAGTCCCCGAAATGTAAACAAGCACCCCAGTAAGCGTGATGCGCTGGACTATGGGAGAATTGGGAAGTGAGGTGACGTCAGTGAACATAACCAGCAGCGACCTCGCGGCACACACAGGAGAGGGCAGGTGAGGACGGAGGGCAGGCGCGTCACCTTCTCCAGCCCTGTGGACTCGTCCTCTATGTCATCGGGCAGCAGGATGACCATGCTGAGCTCGCCGCCCTTGTAAGGCAGCTCCAGCACGTGGCACTTCAGCTCCTGGATGTGGCCAATTGGAAGGTTGTTCTTCTGGTACATCATTTTCACTGTCTTTGTGTCTCTCTGAAAGGTTGAAGCACAGGTCACTCACCATCGGCGTCTGTAGAGCAGAGGGCACGTTGACAGCGCCTGGGCTCACCTTATTCAGCCTGAACGGGGCATCCTCGGTTTCCTCCTTTTTGAATTCGTCCTGCCAGGTGCCTTTGAAGTAGATGGCGTTCACCAGCACCAGCCTAGTCAGGTTGTCCACCACACCTGCGGCCAGCAGTTCCGGAATCTTCCCTGAAAGAGATATGGGAAAGGTTTTATTGTTATTTCATCCAACCTCAGCACTCCCAATCTAAACTGACACTGATCAGCACAGAAATGCCAGTCAAATGCACCATTTCATGTCCATTCAACAGGGTGTCGAGGTAAAAACACCCCTGTGTGTCTGCGCCAACTGACAGGTGAGGAGTGCCTCAAACTCCCCAACCCGTGGCCTGTACTTCAGGAGCAATCTACTGTGGTAATGGCAGAAAACAGGAAAACGCCCCCTTTCTGCAGAGTGGTCACCAGGAATCTTGTTTGATAATGGCTATAGAAATTATCTTGCATAACAGCACTGAGTCACGAGGAAGTCAGAACTCCAAACCCCCAGTGCCAGCAGCCCTCAGATATGCACAGAGGGGCTGGCTGCACCCCTGGACCCCCAGCCACACTGGGCGCTCCTCACACAGCCCAGGGTCTGGGAGGCCCCATGTCATTCCCTGACCGGGAGACAGAGGACAGTGGCCAGCACAGCCAGCTGCCCCGCCTGGCCAGCCAGTGCAGAAGAATTTGTTTCATATAGAAATGGGGTAAAGAGGTGCAGGGGGAGTGAGAGGCTGCACCAGAGACAGAGCGGGGAGCAGAACAGGCAGGTCGACGAAGCCCACTGCTGAGGGGAGCAGCGGGCGGGTCAGGAGAGGTCTGCTGCGCCCTGGGGTCACCCCCGGGGCTGGGGTCGAACTCTGCTGAAGCGGCCGTGGCTTGGTTTGGCTTCGCAGTGCTGCGCTCCAACCCGCTGCAGCACCAGGGAGGGCCCTGTGTCCCCACTTTTTATTTATTTATTATTAAAAAGTTTATTTTTACATCATTTTGCACTTTTTTTTTTCATCTCAATTGTAATCCCCACGGGTTTCCCATCACCAAATCACCCCTGTGCCACCACCATAGTCCCATGCATTTCCCTCCCTTCCCCCCCCCTTTTTGATCCCACTCCCCTCTCCACCCCCACAGAATGTCTCTGGTACACTTTTAATTCATTTTATTCTATAGTCAATTCTCTCTTTAAATTTAAAGTGTCCTTTGAGGGATTAAGGGGGAAATATTTAGCTCCTCACGTTAAATCGTGTCAAGAATTCCTGTTTCTGGAAGTGCTCAGCACCGGACAGGAGTCACCCCAAGGGAAGCGTGGAGGATGAGGCGGGGAGCAGGCGGGAGAGGACACCCCCACAGGTGGGGAGGGGACACGCAGAGGCAGGGCCGGGCGAAGACCAGCCCTGTCACCCCCTTACCTGCTGTTTGCCCTTTGACCCACTCGTTGATCACCTGCCTGGCCTCTTCAGAGGCGCCCTGGAAATCCACGGTGGCCAGCTCGGCGCCGTACATTTTCTGGGTGGACGCTAAGAACTCCTGCGAAACAGAAAGCATGTTAGGAATGACTCTTACTATCTACTGAAGCCATTTTCTAAGACCTTTAAAAGCCATACAGATTGACCTCAAGGCATCGGCTTCCTCATAAAGATTCTAAGATTGTCATGTTTTTTTTTCCTATGAGAAAAAAATATATAAAATCAAATATTCTTGTTCACCGTTGTAAGCATGCATTTCAGTAGGTTTGGTATGGTATAAAAGGCGATTCTTTCCTAACTTCTTCACAGGAACCAACACTGATCGCTCTTAGGAGTGAAAGGTGGAGTCATTCTGGCCTGAAAGGACTCAGCGTCCACTCTCTCGCCAGGAGACCAGGGAGAATTCACAGGCTCACGCAGACACGGTTTGTCCTGTGTTTTCAGTATGTATTATTTTTCTGACATTTATAAAAATCTAAGCTGACTTGATTTTGCTGGGGGAAGGGCCTACACTGTCTGGGAATATGAGAACTGCAGCAGAAAGCACTTACCGGGAGGAAGCTATAGGTTTTCTCTCCATATAACCTGTTAGCCAGTTTCAGGACATGGCCAGCATCTCGCTTGCTGATCGCGGCGAGCAGACTCTGAAATCTGAAGTGAACTTCCTCAACCGTGTCAAAATGAAGGGTCTAAAATGAGGGAAACAATCTGTATAAGCACTGACGTTGAAATGATAACCTGAGCCCGGCCACGGGCTCCCCCTGAGGAACGCGTCGGGGTGACTGAGCTCTGATGGCCCCAGCACAGGGCCTTGTAAGCTTTCCTTGGAGAAAACCTACAGTGGCGAGACCCGGTCACCCCAACTTCACACACTGTTTCTATATCACTTTTTTGGTTATAATCCAGTCCTGCAAATATGAGTGGTTACTAAAGTAAATATTTTTTTTTAAGATTTATTTATTCATGCATACAGAACTAGGGTGCAGGCCAGAGGTGCAGGGGCAGTGAGAGGATTCACCAGAGACCGACAATAGTAGCTCCTTATTTAAAACTCTTCTTTAAACATAATATTTGGCAAAAGTCCAATTCCCTACCTATCAATTGCAAATCAAGAGTTCTTTTATGGTTGTCTGAGGCTGGGCTCTAAGACACCCGCAGCAAACCCAAACAGTACAAAGTCCAGGTATACACCTGACAGGGATGTTGCCTGGTGCTGTGGCGGCCTGTTACAGGGAAAGGAGCAGAAGGCTCCTGGACGCTCCCGGCTGGGCCACCCCGTCCCCGGGGAGCCCCAGGGCAGCGGCGAGGCCCCTTTTCAGAAGCAAACGCAAAGAAGAAGCACCAGTGGAGTCACAGAACGCTCACAGGCTTTGCCCTCTGTGGCCCCGGGGATGCAGTCTGCTCACCAGACGGCCCCCGAGCGTGGTCACGGTGAGGGGCGGGGGCTCTGGGGTACCAGAGTACCCCACCACCTGCCCCCTGGCAGGCCAGTCCCCCACCATTCCAGCTCAGTGGCTGCCCTGGGCGTCGCACCCTCAGAAGTGAGCGACCCGCAGCGTCCGTCCCAGCAGGTCTGCATGGCGCAGCTGACCGGGACAGGCCTGTTCCCGCAGGGGAGGCTGGGCCCGCACACGCCAGGGCTGGAGCCAGAACGCAGAGCCCGCACCCCCACCTCTGCCCCCAACCTCACCAGTCACACGCGTGCCTGGACCTAGCAGGTGCTCACTGAGGGGACTCACGGGGAAGCCCGCAGCGAGTGGACGCGCTGGCCTCCCTGGAAGTGCCCCCCGCGGTGTGGGTCCAGCCAGAGCAGATTCACAGGTGCAGGAACACCCCAAAGGCCGCTCCTCCCTCACCGACCCCCCCAGACACCGGGGCGGGGTCTCTCCTTTTGTCCTTTTGTCTCTTCTGCTGACCTTGGACACCTGGGCTTGGGTGTTGCCTCTGGTCCCCAGGGAGATCATGGCCAGCGCCGAGGAGATGCTCAGGGGGGCGAAGAAGAGGTTCCCAGAGGGGCTGTCTTCACTCAAGGTGTGGAACATGTCCAAGGCGAAGGCGGAGTTGGCTGCGCTCAGCTGCTCCATGGCGGGGCTGAAACACAGCGCGCTGGGCACTCTGGGGGGGGGACCCGGCTGCCCAGCCACCGCGCCCCAGCCCAGCCAGCCACAGCCCCCTCTCTCAGTCACCTGGACCTGGCACTTCCTCTGTTTATTTTCCTGGGAGGGTAAGAGGGCTCTCCCAAGCATACAAATAAGGACCCAGCAATGGTGGGTCCTTTTCCACTCTCTGAGCTGCAGACAGCTGCATCAGGAGGGGCTACATACTGCAAGTTACTGCTCCGTTCTACCTCCTGTCCAGTAAGGCGAAGTTCGTCACAGTGGGTACAGGGATGTGCATCTGAGCTCAGCCCCTAATGCTGGGAGAGGGTAAGGCCCCGCCCAGTGGCTGCCCTCGGAGTTGAAACCCCCATCTGCCTGCCCCCAGGGTGTGCGGGGGCACCCTCAAGGGCAAAGGTGACCGGGGACCCCATCCCTCAATATAACCAGACAACCTGGGAGGGTTAGATGTCTGGTCAACCCATCCAGTCGCCCCATCTCAGGTCAGGGTGAATACAGGCTGCTGGGAGTGTGGGTGATGGGGCAATCTTCTGTGGGTGACGCGCCTGGCTGCCTGGACACTCACAAGATGCTGGAGGAAGCAGGGAGTTCGGAGAGAGGCTCATGCCTGGTCCTTCCCCCCAGCCCACCTGCTGGTCACCCAGCGAGGCAGTGCTGGAGCTGGCCTGGCCTGGGGGGGGGGGGCTAGTTTCCACCTTGCCAATGCGACTTTGGGCTGGTGCTGTCCGGGTCTCAGCTCCCACATCCCTTTTGCCCTTTCAAACTCACCCCACTTCCCTCCCAGACCCTGGCTCAGGTCCTACCGTTTTCTTGGCTGGGCCGGGCGCTGCGGAAGCGTGAGTCTGTGCTGAAGCTCCTCTGGCTGCCGCCCTTATATCTGCGCAAGGGGAGTGTCCTGGCCACCCGGGGTGGTGGGGGCGGGAGGCTCTTTCCCAGGGGATTTCCTGGAGTTGCACCCCCACGGTTGGTGCTGACTAGTGGCGCCCGGCGCCCTCTGCAGGCGGCAGCTCCTTCTGCGGCCTAGCAAACAGATCTCTGACTGGCACTTGAGGGACTATTTCTTACTAAGGGGTGAGTGACTGCTGGAGTTTGTCACCAGCTAAAAGGCGAGCTACCAGCACTGATGAAAGGAAACCACTCTACAGACATGCCACACTCTCTCTCCCTAAAGCAATTCTGCAGTAATTACTCATCTATCAAAAATTCCCCCCTGAATGCAAACTAGTACAACCACTATGGAAAACTGTGTGGAGGTTCCTCAAACTGCTCAACATGGAGCTTCCCTACGACCCAGCCATCCCACTCCAAGGTATCTACCCAAAAGACACAAAAACACTGATTGAAAAAGATACTTGTACCCCCATGTTTATTGCTGTTTTATTTACAATTGGAAAAACATGGAAGCAGCCCAAATGCCCAAAAGTAGATGATTGGATAAAAAAAGACGTGGTACGGCCCTCCCTGGTGGTGCAGCGGGTTAAAGCACAACATTGAGAAGCTAAAGCCACTTTCGCATGAGTTCGATTCCCACCTGCCCCAGAGGTGACCACATAGCGCGGCAGACCTCTCCTGACCCGCCCGCTGCTCCCCCCAGCAGTATACCTCGTGGATCTGCCTGTTCTGCTCCCCACTCTGTCTCTGGTGAAGCCTCTCACCCTCCGCATCTCTGGCCTGTACCCCAGTTCTGTATGAGCAAATAAATAAATCTTAAAAAAAAAAAAGATGTGGTACATATACACAATGGAATATTACTCAGCCACCAAAAAAGAGAAACACATGTCTTTTGCAGCAACTTGGATGGAGCTGGGAAAGATCATGCTGAGTGAGATAAGCCAGAAAGAGAAAGAAAAATACCGGATGGTTTCACTCATAGCAGGAGTATAATGGACCAGGCGAGAAAATAACAAGAATAATGAACAGCCATGTACCAGAGACATTCTGTGGGGGTGGAGTGGGGAATCGGGTCAAAAACGGGGGGGGGGGGGGGGAGGGAAATGCACGGGACTATGGTGATGGCACACGGGTGATTTGGTGATGGGAAACCCGCGGGGATGACAATTGAGATGAAAAAAAAAATGTACAAATGATGTAAAAATAAACTGTTAATAAAAAAAAGTAACATACAAAGCCAAAAAAAAAAATTCCCCCTGCCTTATGCAAGTCTCAACATGAAAGGAGGAAAGGGAAGATCTTTTATAATGCAAAGAGGGAAAGAACTGCCATTACCAGTGTGAATGCCCGGCACTGCTGATGGTGACAGCTGTCTGTCCAGGTCCTGCTCCTGACCCTCCCAGCAGCCTCCCCGCCTGGCGGGGCCATTGTGTCTGGTCACTCGTTCCAGGACGTCATCCCAACCTCTGCCAGAGCTGCAGCCGCTTGCTGTCCCTCGCTGCGGGGAGCTGGACCCAGGCCCAACCTGCCCCAGGTCACTCGCTCCAGGCCCTCATTGTCCGGGGGGGCCCATGCCCGGGCAGCAGCCCTGCGTGGGGGCGAATGGACGCTGGACACTCTTTAGGGTAAGAAGCCTCCACCGTGAGCTCACGGAATCCTCGTTCCCCATTTGTTCAGTCAACCCCTTGTTGTTTCCGAGCCCGAGGAATGTGTGATTGGGCGTGGGGTGAGAGCCACAGACGCCGAACTACCCAAGGGCACTATGCACCGGCCCCCAGCAGTAAGGCCCGTCTAGGGGTGCGGGTTGGTCCATGGGGTCAGGCTTGGGGTCCCATGGTAATAACTGCATGTGCCAGATCTCACAGATGAGCCCCGCCCCGCCAAGGGGGCGCGGGTGGGCCGACGGAGGGAATCCCCGCCCGAGGCAGCCCGGTCCCCAATTTCTCCAGCTGATTTCATTCAAGTCTAATCAAGTCGCCGGCAGGTGCTCCCCTTTGGAAACACCTTTGATCGTCTTCCTCTGTCAGCTTCGTCTCTTGTCCCCGTGTCCGTCCCTGTGGTGCGTTGGAGCGTGTCCAATTTTTAGGATGAGGGCCACGGGTCCCTTTGTGCGTCCTCGCTCCCCGTGGAGATTAGGTCTGTTCATTTGATTGCCGCCCGGGAATGTGTACAGCTCTAGAGTCAGCTGGGTTTGCCCTCTTCTCCTGGTGGCCTGGACACGGGGCGCTGGGGGATCCCTGTGGTGTTCCATGAGCGCCATTTCCGTGATGGTTGTTGCTCAGGCCTCCCCTGCCTCTGCATTGTCCTCCCATGAAGCTATTTCTGTTATTGTCTGTGTCCGTGTGCAGAACAGGACGGTCACCTGTGTCTCATGTCCCTGATGTGACCAGGGTGCTCTTGTCCAGCCCAATGACCTGAACGCCCCTCCTCTCTGGGGGGTTGACCCCGCCAGCTGCCCGTGTGCGTGTACTCCTGGAGGATATGAAACAGGGTACTTTTACTGTCTGTGGATGATGAGTTTTATTGGACTGCACACCATGGTCATGGTGTTCACGTGGAGTCCAGTCCTTGGCTGCACGTCTCTCAGTTTTGTTTGATTTGTTCTCCTGGCTCATGGAGGACTCGAGCTCCACGATCGTCCCGTGTCTTATGGATGACGCCTCCTGCCCGGGCTGAACTCCTAACTGTTCTAGGTATGACACCCGGTGCTCATGCAGTTATGACGCCCGGTGCACATGTCTGTCTTGTGACTACAGAAGGCGCTTGTGAGCGGGAAGCTCGGTAGTGGCCAGCGGTCGGCAGCCTTGTCATGGGGGTGCTTATGCAGACACGGTTGGACACCTGGGTTGCAGGGCGCGGCCATCAGCTGTGAGGCGACGACTCACAGCCCACGTGGAGTCAATGAGGCGCTCAAGGAACGCCGGCCCCCTGAGGTATAGTGAGGACGGCCGGGCACTCCCGTGCCAAGGAACGAATGATGGGCAAAAGTCGGCTGCCATTTTTTTTTTTATTGTGCTCACGTAGACCGCAACGGTGATTTCAAGCACCTTCAGCTGTCCTGTGGAGGGCAGGTGGTGCGGCTCTCTCCCAACGACCACCTCCTTGCCCTGAGCCGCGTGGGGCACCGCTCTGCTTAGAGCACACGGTGCTGGAACACCGCTCCACGGTCGCCAGCGCCCTGGGGTCTGCGGTGCTCAGGACTCACGGTGCCCCCCACCCCCATTCTGAGGCAGATAAGAGAAACAGGGGCAGCCTGACCAGGTGGGTGGGATACCGGAGAGGCCGGCATGGCTGAGCCCCGCGCCCCCCACCCCGCCCGCCCGCTCTGAGGCACCGGAGCAGCCAAACCAAACCGCCCTCTGCCGTTGGGCGCGCACACTGGCGAGAGGGTCTCCTGGGAGAGCCAGCATCAGCCACGCACAGTGAAACACAGTTTCTTTAGACAGAGGCAGGCCAAGTTCCCTAAGGAAGCCATGAGGACCCCCGCCTTTTTTTTTTTTTAATTTAATACTGCGCTGGTGTGGGGGGTTAAAAATGGAACCATGAGTCAGCGCTGTAGGAACACACACGCACATACAGAGATAGGTGCGTCAGTGGGTGAGTCGATTCAATGAAATGAAGGATGCAACGGCGTCCAAAGAGGAAACTTTGTGTGAATCCAAACAAAAGGCAAAACCTCAGCTTCCGCTTTTCAACCCAACACCGAGCCAAGGGCAGGTTGACCTCCGAGGGTCTCGGCGGTCTGGCCCAGGCGTGACTGTAGAGCAGTGTCCTTCACGGCCATCGATTCACCCACGCACGCGCGCCGGCCGGGTCCTCCTGTCGACCAACAGGCGCGGTCACTGTCCAGCTGTCCACCCGCGGGCCGGCGTCACGTCGCAGGACGGGCAGCCCTGGGCACTCACCGGGCACACACACCCGATCGGGACAGTGCGCCCCTCGCCTCTCAGTGGGGACAGTCCGCCCCTCGCCCCCCCCCTTCTCTGCAGCTCCAATCTTTACTTTTTTTTGGTTTAAATCAGGCGTTTTGATTTTTCTGGTTAAGGTTCATGCGTTTAGGGGTGCCAACAGAACGGGGGGGGGG
>NW_004567153.1:3892-8711 GCF_000260355.1 Condylura cristata | reverse complement strand
TGGGGAGGAAGGAACAAACTCCGAGGCACACACCTTTCCTTCAACGGTGAGAACATCAACTGGGTTCTCTTACGGCGCCTTCCATGGCGACCTTCAGCGTTGATTGTTTCCTCGGGATTCACATCCGCGCCAGTGGAGGGCGGTTGGCTTCTTCCGAGGCAAAACCGGGTTTCCCTCTGCGATACAATGCGGGTCCTGTGACCCCGCGGAAGAGGCCGCTCTGCCAGCGTGCAGACATCGGACAGCCCTTGGGTGGGCTTCACCCCGGGCACCAGCCACGATGTACAGGACACTCCTTGGACTTCAGTGCTGTGCTTTAAGCCGCTGCACCACCAGGAGGCCGCAGCCCCTTGTATTTCAAGGTTATTTTGACAGGAGGGCCTTCACCTGGCCGCCAGTTGGAACTACACCACCGACGTTTCTTTTCTACAGCAAAAAATAAAGTAGAAAAAATAAGAGGCATTCTTGGACATTCTCAGGACACGCTCAGAACAACACCTCAGCGACTCCCTGTTCCCAAAACTTGGGGATCCGTTCCATGCACCCCCTTCTCGGGATGCGCTCGGAGACACCTCAACGAGGGAGCCGACCACACACACGTCGTTCGCGATAGCGCCTAGGATGGCTCTCTCCCACCTCAACCGTGCACACACCCTGAACCGAAGGCCGCGGCAGCCTCGGACAAGCGGCCCAACCCTCCCCGTGGCACACGTTCCCCTAACCCGGGTCGGGGCCGCGTTTCCCGCCGCCAGGCAACGTCTTCCGGACACACCTGGCCGGCCGACGGGCGCGACACGGCGACGTTCAGCTGTCCCGTAGTCAGCCGAGCGCGCGGGACGGCCTGGCAGGGAACACCGCGCAATGGGCCCGTTTTCCCCCTCACGGACCGGCAGGCCTCGGCGGCGGCCCAAGGAGCCACGTCCACCCACGGGACACCCCGCGAGCCCGGACCGAGACGGACAGAAGACCCCAACCCAGCTCCCACGTTGGCGTGGGGTGCACGCAGCGGTGACCGCAGCGCTGGGGCGGAGGGGCAGGCTGAAAGGAAAAGGACGGACACCGGGAGTCTGTTCCCCAGGAAAGTCCCTGTCTTTATCTTCAGCATCAAGCTTATATGCATGAAAAGGGGGTTACTGTAACAAAGGGGCTACGGCGCCCACTGGCCAGGCCCCGGCTAGCGGGTGGGGAGTACCAAAATCATTTACCAAAGAACCTATAATGCTGGGTTTGGTCTGTGCCCATGTACGGGATGGAGACAGCAGACCCTAGCCAAGGTGGCCGGTGTCTCATCAGCCGAGGCCCAGAATTGCTAACCAAGCTAACTAGGCCGCAGCGCTTCCCTTCACAGGCTGTGGGGGGCGCCCCCGTGTCACCCAGGGCCGTCGCGCCCATGGACAGAGATGCGACCTGGTCAGCTGGGTGAACAGAGCCGCCGGGGGAGAGCTCGGGGAGGGGACGGATCCGAGGGGCGAGCTTCCGCGAGAGGCGGGAGCTGGCATGGACAGAGACGGGCAGGGGGAGGCCGGGCGTCGCTTAGCGACCCCACCGAGTCCGCGAGAACGCCACGGGGGCACCGGGCCTGTGGAGACGGTCCCTTGGCCAGCGGGGACCTTGGCTTCGCTCTGGGAAAGGTTTCCGCGGGGCCGGTCGGCGGCGCGTTCCGGGCGAGTGTCTCCGTGAGACGCGCATCCGTGTCTTAAAGAGCGCCCATTCGGAAAGAGAACCAAGGACAGCAGCTTGCAGAGGAACGAGGGAATGGCCCTGAAAGGGACAGTGCTGCCAGAGAGGCCTGCGTCGTCCCCGCCGGCGGCCCTCGGGAGAGAAGAGGGCGCCAGGGCAGGCGCAGGTAGGGGCAGGCAGGAGGCTGCCGCCTGCAGAGAGGGCAGGCGGGGCGGACGCTGTCCCCAGCCAGGGCAGAGACGGCAACCCCACAGCCTTCTCGCCGGGAGGGGCTCGCTCCTCCGGGTGGGCTCCTGAATTTGAGTAAAGGAGGTAGACTCTCACAGAGACCGGCCATCCCGTGCGGACTCGGGGTCCCTCTCGTTCTCTTTCACCTCTTGGGGCTGAGCTCCAGACAAGGCGGCAGGAAGTCGGCTACCTCTGGGGATCTTCTGCTTTGACATTCACGCCTGGAGAGGGGGTTCCCAGAGCTGGGCCCCTGGCTGCGCTAATCCCTTCTACCCCCCAGTGGGACTCAGTCTCCGGAAGCTCCTTTCTATTCCTGCTCCATCAGAAAAGAGGCTGTTGCCCGGCGTTTACGTTGGAGACCGTCAGTCATTTCTTCACTGTTGGTCCTTCCTGGGCTCCCGCAGGGTAACAGGAACGGGAGCTTCTTCCTAGGCCACAGCTGGTAGCGGCAGCTGCACCAGTCGGTTACCATTTTTCCCCAGAGGCTTTCAGGGAAACAATAGGGTGCCTCTCGTCATTATCACCCAATCCCTGCCTCCCAAAAAACTGCAAAGGACAGCTATCAAATAAAAAAAAAAAAACCAAGTGTTCCAATTCCCACTCAACCTGGCACCCTGGGGGTTCAAACCGAGGTCCTCAAACTCCCTTTGCAATCTCCTGCCGGCCTCTGCAGTAACTTTTCATTGCTCTTCACAAGTTCTCTCATAATTACATATCCTCAAAGATACAAGACATGATTTCCCTTTTGCCTGCCATTTAAAATATAAACAGATCACATGATGTTCATTTTGTGTCTGGACACTTTCGGCTCTGTGTGGCAAGGCAAGGATCAGCCGTAGCTAGAGCCTGGTGTTCTCACTCCTGGAGAGTATCCGCTGACGGCCATGTAGCTTCCCACCGTATTCGACACACACGTGAGCTACCTTCGTTATTATGTTCTATCTGTGCTGGAATCACACTTTCTTGAGGCTTCTGTATTCCACGGTTTATATATCAGGAGATCGAGTGGACGTTTGCTGGGTTTTCCTTGGAGAGTTTCCGATCCTCTGTCCGTGTAAATCAAGTGTCAGGGGACGTTTTCAGGAATCAAGACTTTTATCTGTGGTCACAGTCACTTCCCAGACACCGAGCGGCCAATTCTAGGGCTGTGGGGCTTCTCCTCTCACCCTCCCTGCGGACGGGCGGTGGGGAAGCGCCGTCAGGAAGGCCAGTCCAGATTCAACCCTGCCTCTGCACTCAGTCGAGTTCTTGGGCTCTGACACACACAGCACCCTGCTGCCGACTCCCTCCCGGGCTGCTGAAGGCCAGCTCCAGCTGAGGTAGGGTCCCCGCAGGCAAGGACGGCTCTGCAGAGAGGAGAAAGGCGAGATGGCGAGGGGAATGAGGAGACACGGACACCACCTGATCAGGGCGAAAGCATCTTCTGCAGCCTGTCCCTGCAGGTCATTACTTATCCATCGCAAGCGAGCGGTGGGATCACAGCAGCGTGTGCACTGAGCAGGGGTAACAATCATCCCTTTTTTTTATTAAAGACAGCCATCATTGGTTAATGAAATACACACACAATTTATACACAAAATGTTCCCCTAGTGATCAGTTATCAATAAACAACCTATTCCTATAGTGATCAGTTATCCACAAGCAAAATATTCCGATGGTGATCCCTAATCCATGATCAAATGTTTCCACAGTGATCAGTCATCTAGGACAGCCTCAGCCATCATTTTGTTAACATCTCAAGGTTTTGGACCTGTATTGGGCCTGGCTAACGCCATTTTGTGCGAACCGCCTTTTTGGGGCCTGGATCCTGCTGGCTGCTTGGAGCGACAGGAATTTCCCCAAATAACTTTGCTGTGAAAGGAAGAAAACGTGTACAATGGATGACCACCTGCAACAGGACCAGGCGTCCTAGGATCCTGGGGCCCGCTGTGAGAATGTTGTCTCTGTGGCAGCTAAGTTTCCGGCCTGCAGTGTGTAAAAGCTGGTTTCTGTGACTGTCGTGCCTCCCTCTCTCGAGGGGGATGGTCCCCCCTGGAAGCCCGAGTTCACTCTTGGGTCTGTCTCCATATTTCCTGACTGCTTTACTCCAGGGGCTCCCACAAACGAACATCCACCTTAGAGGTGCAGGGTCTCGGGCAGTGCGGAGGACCTGGGAGTCAGAGCACACCGGCCTCGAGTCCAGGACACTCCCTGCCCCTAGGGCAAAACGCCCTCAGAGCCAGGAAAGGAGATTCTGTGAGTCACTAGCCTGTCCTTGTTCGGTGACCCCAGTGTCTATACCTGGCATAAGAATTAGGGGAGATTGGTTTCTTTAGGTGGTCACCGGTTAGTCAGTATCCTATTCATCTTCGCGAAAATACCTTCCTACGTGAAAAGAGGTCGGGGTGCACGTCAAAGGAAGAGAAGGAACACTTATTATTTGTAATTCTGCTACTTAAAAGGAAACCATATTACTTCAAACTATAGATCTTTTCTTGGGGACCGGGCAGGAAATGACACAGCCTCTGTTTCCCAGAATTCTTGGACGGTGACATGTCTCGTTATGGTGGGACCTAGATTTGTGCCAGCGCCCTCCAGCGGAGGGACATCGCTGGACAACGAGCTCACTGGCCGCTCCCGCTCAGTGTGCTGCTGCGGCGTGACGCCCGTCGATCCCATCAGGCACCTGCTGACCTGACACTGAACGTGTATTTGGGCAGTTGCTGTGCAGGGCAGCAGGGAACGGCCGAAAACCAAGCCATCGCCTTGGAAACCGCCGTAAACAACGAAAGGCTCCGGCAGGACCAGCTGCGGAGTCCCCTGGCTTTCCAGCAATGTCCCCCGCGCCCCCGCGGACCTCGTCCCCAGCTGGGCAGCGTGGTCCCCGACACCGGGCCCCGGAACCCCGCGCGCAGGGCTCCGGCCCCTCGCG
>NW_004567153.1:0-3505 GCF_000260355.1 Condylura cristata | reverse complement strand
TCCACGGCGACCTGGACGCACTCGCGTCTCCGTGAACTACAACAGCCGCACGTGTTTTACTTGACGCTTTGATGGGAACTGCTGGGAGCCGAGGTAGAGCTGAGCCTGCGACCCTGGAGAGGGCAGCTCCCAGGGTCCCTGGTGAAGGGAAGCGCTGCGGCCTAGTTAGCTTGGTTAGCAGTTCTGGGCCTCGGCTGATGAGGAGACACCGGCCACCTTGGCTAGGGTCTGCTGTCTCCATCCCGTACATGGGCACAGACCCAACCCAGCATTATAGGTTCTTTGGTAAATGATTTTGATACTCCCCACCCGCTAGCCGGGGCCTGGCCAGTGGGCGCCGTAGCCCCTTTGTTACAGTAACCCCCTTTTCATGCATATAAGCTTGATGCTGAAGATAAAGACAGGGACTTTCCTGGGGAACAGACTCCCGGTGTCCGTCCTTTTCCTTTCTTTGGTGCCGAAACCCGGGACGAGGCGAGCCCCCCCTTGGGCCCTCGTCCACGGCCTGCTGCCTGCTCTCCCTCCCTGCTCCCCGACGCCAGAGACTGTTCCCCCAGAAGGAGGGGGGAGCTGAGAGAAGAGAAGGAATCTGGAGGAGGAAGCAGGATGGAGAGCCAGGAGACCCGCGGAAGCCACCTGCAGCAAAGGGAGACGCTTGAAGAAACCGACTCGTTCCTGGCTGGCCCAGACGGCAGGAAGGGAGGCGGTGGGTGAGAGGCCCGTGGGGAAGTTCCCTATGGCAGTGTTTGCACTGATTTTGAGGTTGCTCTTTCTCTCCCGGGCTTGCCTGGGCTTGGCTGACCCTTTTCCATGGGTCCTGGCCAGAGGGTGCTTTAACTCTGGCAGCTTTCAGCCCTTGCTCTGGAACAATCCCTTTTGGGGGAATGGGTTATTTAAGGTGTTTGATTTAGAAATTTTATTCACTGTCTTCCGTATAGTAGACTCACTGTGTTTAAGTTCCTTATCCTTACAGTCTTAAATGTTTTGTCCTGATGCGGCAGATGGCAGAACCTATTTAGGGCAGGCAGGTTTGGGGGTCCAGTGGTCACCCTCTGCCTGCTCTGTAACAAGACCCCCTTGGCTGGCTTCTCTGAAACTTGGAATTTTTTTTTCTTTTGGGCTCCTAAGATTTTCCCTTCCTTCCTTAACTGAAGTTAAATTGCTAGAACTTTGGAGGTTTTTTGGGTGGTCTCTGCTATTCTACAAGTTCTTTGGCATTCCTAAAGGCATCGATAGTTTTTCAGAGGCCCGAACACTAAGCCTTGATCAGAACTGGTAAGAGCTGGTAAACTTAATGGATTCTTGGAAATAGCTTGAATTTTTGCAAGATCAGAAAAATTAGAAAAAGATGTTGTTTGAGTCTAAAGGTTGTGAATTTTGTCTACACAATTTGTTTGGGGCATGTTTGCCATTTGAATTCTGGTTCTGTTTGACTCCTGGCATAAGACAAGATCCTAAGATTCTGCTTCCTACGAGGAAGGTCTGTCGTGGAGAGTACACTTTATGGTGCATGACGTCACTGCACCAGGTTTTCATGTCTGTGTTGTGGTTTCTCCCTTGTGTGGGGGGGATGCAATCTGTCCCTCGTATGTGTTTGGTCCCAACTTCTGTGTCTGGCCGCAAGAAAGGAAGGCGGGAGGCAGAAAGGCTGAGCAGGCAGTTTATTGCTCCAGGACAGCAGCTGAGACGGTGCCCCTAGGGTGGGGTCCGGCGCCCCTAGGGTGGGGTCCGCAGCTACTGCCCGCCCTATGGGGGGAAGGGGCTCTGATCTAGATTCTAAACTCAGATTCCAGAGGGGAGACTCATCGCTGTATCCCCAGATGTGAGGCCCAGTCGTTATCACCTTCTAGCCCCATCCCGGATGCAAGGCCCCGTTCATTGGATGCAAAGCCCCGTTTATCATGCCTTATCACCCCTGGATGCAAGGCCTGAGGTATGACTGCCCTTGTCCAGTCCCTCAGTAAATCTCCACACTTGGTCACTCCCAACAGTATGTTGAATCTGCTCTTTCCACTTCGGCCCCAAAGTGGCTTAAAGAAGTAAGGAGATGACGCCTTTTAATTGAAAGTTAACTGCTGATGTTTGATTTTGCTTTTTCAGGTTCTGTCCCAGGGAACCCAAGGACTGCAAGCTTAGTGGCTGCCAACGAGATGACTGCTTTGCCTGAAAATGAACCGTTTTTGCCTTCGCCTGCTGTACAGGATACCCCAGGATTGACTTCTAACTCATGGAAATGCTTAAACACTGGAAACCATGTAACTCTGGTAATAATAAAACTTTCTCTTCCTATTTCAAAAGCCTCAGGTTTGCAGGTTGACAGTTGAAACCTGTGATTTCTGCCAATAACACTCCACATTTTTGGGAATTTGATATCTTTCTGAGCCTATGGAGTAGAAACTGCAGTTACCTAAGATTGCACGTGGCGTAACTAAGAAGTACTGAGTGAATGCTGCTTACTTTTGAGTCTGAAGTCGTTAAATACTCCTTCTGAAAGGAAAAAGGATGGACACCGTGAGTCTGTTCACCAGGAAAAGTTCCTGTCTTTATTTTCAGCATCAAGCTTATATACTGTAACAAAGGGGGCTACCGTGGCCTGCATCCATTGGCCAGGCCCCTGCTAGGTGGGTGGGAAGTATCAAAAATTATTTACAAAAGAACCTGCAAGCTGGGGTTTTTGGGTCTGTGCCCATGTAGGAGGATGGAGACAGCTAGACCCTAGTCAAGGTCGTGGGTGTCTCCTTATCAGCCTGAGGCCCAGGACCGCTAACTAAGCTAAACTGCTAAGCCAAACTGCTTCCCTTCACCTTCCACAAAATAAGTCATTTTGTGGACTGGGTAGGAGTGCACTGCTCGTATCTCAGCCCTTGGTAGAGTGAGTATTGCAAAGATGGGGTGAAATCTATTCGGATTCACTCCTGAGAATATATCTGTTCCGCCCGCTGCAGAGAACTGTGAAAATTTCACATACTGCTCGCAATAGACATTTTCATTGGCGAAGGATCTAAGAAAATGCCTTGAAATCAGATTAAACTTTTTCTGTATATAAATGTTTACACTTTAACAAAACTAAATTTACTGAGGCATACATAAACTGGGCTACAGGCCACAGGTGGGGTGTGGATGAGATGATTCACCAGAGACAGTGGGGAGCAGAGCAGACTGAAACAAAGGCAGAGCCCCTGAAATCCACTGCCGAGGGGAGTCGGCTGCGCCCCGTGGGTCACTCCCTGACCAGGCACTGACTCCTGCAGGGGCTGCAGAGAGCAGCCTCGTGCTCCCGGGGGCACCGACTCTTTCTCAGAGAATGAGCAACTGGGAACAATCTGAATGAAACCCCCAGGTGGGGGGTGAGTAGACTGCAGTGCGACGTGAATGAGACGGATCGCGAGTGAAGGGCGGGGAATGCGGCCGGGCAGGATGGAGAAGGCCCCGGGGCCAGGGCCCACACAGGCCAAGCCGGGCCCCCTGGTGGCGCCAGGGGCCGGCGCGCAGCTCCGCAGGCCGG
>NW_004567152.1:2070553-2071608 GCF_000260355.1 Condylura cristata | reverse complement strand
TAATCCAGGACTTGTCCATGAAATCCAAGTCCTACAAACACAAGGCAATGTCTCACCAGGTGATCCTCTGAGACCCAGAGGAGAAGCCCAAGTGTCTGGAGGCTGTTTCATACAGACCACGAGGGGAAAGGGGCAGTTTCAATTCAATAAAAAGCATGCATCTCCATGACAGGGCAACTTACGTATGCCAAGGCCAGTAAAGCAACCAGTCCCCAAGGATACTCTTCAGTATCGTGTCACTGTATCAAGATTTCAGAAGGCTAAATACAATGAGGCAGCACCATGGACAGGTGAGGGTTGGACAGATGGCTCCTGAGTGACGAGTGTGATTCTCGCTCACTCAGAAGGGGCATGCATACCAACCGTGGTGTGGTGCGGTGAAGAGCAATGGGCCAAAGATCCCAGCTCAATAAACTGGGCTAATCTGAGCAGGGCTCAGAAAGTTCTGGTGATGCCCACAAGGGCCCAGTGGACACATCCCTCCAGTTCTCAGTGCACCTGAAAGGAAGGCAGGCCCAAGAGCCACACAGAGAGCTGCCATCCCCTGTGTAAGAACCACCCGGGAGTAGATCTTTAAGGTTTTGAAATTCAGTAGGAAACGCATGTTGCCATGTTGGAACTAATAGCTGATAAGACATTATAACAATGGAGGATCCAGTGAACAGGTGAGGAAACTATCTACATCAATCTCATGAGAGCAGGGAGCGAGTTTCCAAGGAAGGAACCATGCGTGTCTGAACTAAACGTCCACCAGGAATAGACAGGCCGGGCTGCATTTAGCCATGGGCCGTGTGGCTTGTCTGCCCTGGACCACATGCCATGACGTCTGGGCTACCGGGGGAAGGTGCACGCAGCTCCCTCAGAATGCCCAATGACTCAGAAGGCCCATTGTCGGTCGCCACGGAAGCCTCCCCACATTCTACCTGCTACCAGGCAGCCACTCTGCTCCCTAAACCTAGGAAGTTGGAGGCGTCCTCTCATTTGTCCTTGCTTTGTGTAGCCCTCTGCTCCTTTGTGGGTACACTGTCCCATTTCTGCCACTTAGCCAGGACCCA
>NW_004567152.1:2066786-2068353 GCF_000260355.1 Condylura cristata | reverse complement strand
GGGGCACGAGGAGGAGGCCCAGAGCGGTGGAAAGAGGCTCCGAGCGTGGGTGGACTCGGAGGCTAGAAATTTGTGCGGAGAAGGGGAGGAAAAGACAGCACGCCCCATCCCGGCGGGGTGAGGGAAGGAAGAATAGATGAGCACGCGGCTCGATAGTTTCGGTCAAACGTTCAAGTCATAGGGGACCCGCCTCCGTGACCCACGCCACCTCACTGGCCCCCGTGTCAGTCGGCATAGCAGCACCCCAAAGTTCTACCCACTGCCTGGCAGGCAGGGGTGTGCCATTGTTTGCCGGGCCTTGTCAGCTCCCTCGCTGCAGTGTGTCACCCAGAGTTCTCACAGCCACAGACAGGTGCGTAGGAACTGCCCCCATGCCCTCCCCAGTTCAAATGGAGAGTGACCCCCGGTTGGGTAGGCTTGGCTGCCGGGGCGGCAGGTGGGCCAATGCGGTGCCCAGCCCTGCTGGGTGCCTCCCTCTCTCCCCTTCTTCCACGCCCTCTTGGCAAGGTGGGTTGGCTGGGGCCCTCGACCGGCTCAGGAAGCTGCAGGCAGTTGGCGGCGAAGAAGCTGGTGAAACGGGGGCTGTGGCTGGCGGTGGATGGCCTCGCTCACCGCGTGCAGGACACAGGAGGGGAGCGTGTGGCTACAGAGGCTCAGCAGGCTCCGGAGAAGGAGGGGGTCGAGGGAAGCATGGGGTGATGCGGGAGCTGATGGAAGACAGGCAAGGAGAGGGGAGCAGGCCAGGGAGGTGGGAGTGGAGGAAAGGAAGACTAGAGAGAAGACTTGCATCCATAACGGAAGAAATCTAGCCCCTGGAGCAAAGCAGATTGAGCAGGAGGTTGGAGAGGAGTGAGGAGAGTGGACAGCATGGAGGAGTGAGGAGGATGGAGAGAGAGAAGGCGACGGAGGGGTGAGAGGAGGGAGAGGCCTAGGGCTTGCCTCTAGAGGAGGGTGAGAGTGCCCAGGAGAGAAACTGTAGGCTGAGGGTGGAGCTGGGTGAGAGAGAAGAGGGGAGAAGATGAAGCCCGGAGACCAGCTGGGTCTGGCCGGTGGAGAAGCGGCCACGGGAGGGAAACGGTGTCACAGCAGAGCTGAGCTGTGCGAGCCCAGGCTTGGTGTTTACACTCGGTGTCCTCGGGTTCCTGCGCTGCCCTGATTCCAGGCTGAAAAAATCCAGGCAGCAGAACATGCCCATAAGCACAAAGATCCAAGTATGGGTTGGAGTGGAGGAGCGGGGAGAGTCCCGCAGGCACATGGGGGGCTCACCAGCTCCAAACCAGTCAGGTCCGCCGGCCCTTGCGAGTGCCGGGACACTCGGAGGATGGCAGGGTCACAGGCGCCGGGGTTCAGAGTGACCAAATCCCTGCCCACTGATCGACAACACCTTGGCTCTCCAGAAGGGAACACACGCAGTTCTTCCCCTCGCGGAGCTCACCAGGCTCCCTGTCCCTAGGCCTTCGACACCCTCGGCCGGCGGTGGCCTGCTCTGCCGGGCCGGCTGCCCGTCCCAGCCCGCGTGGCCCATTCCACCCGGGAGGCACACGGCGCACAGCAGCAGCGAGAGTTG
>NW_004567152.1:2039576-2049649 GCF_000260355.1 Condylura cristata | reverse complement strand
TGGCTTTGCAGGATCCTATGCTGGTCTGCCTCCAACCTGGCTTTCAAGTCGGCCAGCTGCTTCATGAATAAACACCTCTTCAGCCAGACTCCAGACGTTCTCTAGCACTTGAAGAATTGCCTTTCTCATGTTGCTGGCACTGAAGGATAACCATTTTGTCTGGACACTAGGCTGGAGGACCCCGCCATGGCCACCCAGCTCAGCCTGGAGAGATTTTTTGTGAGCTCCTGTAGTAGCCTTATCGATCATAACTTAGACTTTTGATATATGCAGGACCTCTCCCACTGGGGACAAAAAGAGCCGACTCATGAATGTAAGGTAGAACAAAAGGCGAAACCATCATGTGTGGGTGGGGGTAGAGAGCAGGTAGACAATGCAGGTCAGGATTTAGCCTCTCCCACTCTTTTGAACGGTAGAAGGGGAGAATGTCCGTGTTAACAGCACTCTATGAAGTGTTTCTGCTCGCCGGGCCTAGCCTCCCAAGAGCTGGAGGGCTGTTGCAGCAGAATGGGGACCAGAGTGGGCTTGTTTTATGTGAAACAGAGCATGACTAAGGGCCTTTCTGGCCATCCCAGACACCAGAGAACTGTAGCTTAACCCAATCAAGGTTGGATTTAGTCCAGTGCTGGATTTGAGCTGTTATTTGTCTTGTTTCCCCTCAAAAGAGAGACCTGATATGTTGAAACAGTCCGGTCTGAATGCAAAAGTGATCGTCAGGTCTGATCTATAGCACCTATCGGGGCAGAACTGATTTCAGCCCCAAGTTTTATTATAACATTTTTTTTCAATAGGAACTCTACCTGGCAACATAAGGGGAATGCGAGATGATCGGGCCCCCCCCCCCAGGTCCGTGGGGCGGGCTCAACCAGAAGCAGGTGCCCAGGACTTCTCCTAATTTGGAAGTCCTGATGAGCCTGATGGAACACCTCTCTCTGGGAGAGTCCGAGTAAGGTCTGAAGGTGGCACCTCAGTTCGGCTCACATCAGGAATGGGGACCCCTCGAGGGGTTGTTTCTGTGCCAGCGAGTTTGCTCCGGGGAGAATCACCGGCCACGGCCCCAACATCAAACCAGCGGCCAACGGGGCAGCGTGGCTGTCTGCCTAGTCAGAAACCAAAATATTATGGCAATTTCCCAGCGAGTTCACAGCACACTCAGAGAGCTGGACAGAGCGAGATATAAGAGTCATGCTCGTGAACTCAGTGGGGTAACTCCCAGAAGACTGAGCCCTGAATTACAGCTGGGGAAGGTTTGATAGAGTTTCTGTGTTGAAACCTGTCACCCCAACTGTCCTAACTGTCCAGAGTGCCATAACGACTACAGTGGGCAAGTGGCACACGCTGGAACTTTTCACTTGAGAAAGCAGCAGATTCCAAGCAACAGACACCCTGAAGAAGATTTAGCAGCTTCCTGTTACAGAAGAAGAGCCTACAATGCACCTGTTTTTGTGGATTCAAGGTCAGCCTCGGCAAATACTATTTCAAGTGAGTGCTGAGCTCCTCCTGAACCACAACTTTGTAAGTTGCCCATGCTTTACACTACAGCACAGCTAGATTTGGGAAAGACATTAACTACACCCACAGCAAAAATGAAGTTCTTTGGACAGTGAAGGGAGTGACGACACTTTATTAGCTGTGTAACGGCAGCCCCTTCTTACACACGTCTTGGCATGTTTTCCTAGCAGAAACTTACAACGTGGCCATATTTGGTGCCTGAAGCTGTGCCCACAAGAAACATAGATTTGGCGCGAGTCACGATTAGCCTCCTCAAATTCATGGTACAGAGTGGTCAGACTCTGCTTACAACTGAGAAAAATGCATCATTTGCCCTATCTCAAAAAGGCTTCAACAGTGCCTACTTGGGGCATCAAGACTTTTGTGGCCTTGTTATTTCCCTAAGCATGATCCCAGGAAGAGCAACCTTCAAAGGGGTTGGAATTATTTTCAACCAAGTCCTTCCTACATTGACCCCAATTTTATTCCAAGAGAAAAGCAAACTTTGGCCACCTAACAGTACTTTTAGACCTGTTGTTGCCTTTGTTGGCCTAAAGTCACAGGGCAGAGTAGCCAAAGAGCATTGTTAGCTGACTTCGGTGGAATGCTGCAGATGGGGGTCGCAATGAACTCTTGAAACCTGCTCTATGCAGGCTCCAGGAATGAAGTCGACCTCTTCAGACACTACATGTTGTTTTCCTTTTTTCTTTTTGAGGTTACCAGGACATACTCTGAGTTTGTCCAGTCCTGCTAATTCAGGCAAGCTCCCTCAACTTCTCTGGGCGGGGAAGAATTCTGGAACACTAACAAGACAGAAGCTTGTTGTCCTCTTCTCGGTTCAACTCTAATTGAAACTTCTGGAAGAATTCCAGTGAATGCCACACAATATGGCTCCACCAACATGGATGGAGCTGGAATAGGTCATGCTTAGTGAAATAAGCAGGAAAGAAAAGGGAAAATAGCAGATGGTTTCTCTCATAGCAGGAATATAATGGAACAGGCGAGAAAATAATGATAATGATGAACAGCTCTATACCAGAGACATTTTGTGGGGGTGGAGTGGGGTCAAAAACAGTAGGGGGAGGGAAATGCACTGGACTATGGTGATGGCGCATGGGTGATTTGGTGATGGGAAGCCCAAAAGGAACACAAATGAGATGGAAAAATGCACAAAATGATGTAAAAATAAACTATTACATATATATACATATATACATACATATATACACACACATACATACATATATATATATACATACATACATACATACATATATATATATATATATATATATATATAAGAAAACCACACTACAGTACTCCTTCATTTTAATATTTTGAAGCAGACAAAATTTCTATTGAAGTCAAACAAAACTAATTCCTGCCCTCGGTAGACAATTTACTACCAAATATTGTTTATACTGTGTTGGTATCACTGAGAAAGAAAATGCAATCATAGTTAACTCTGCTGGAAAAATGATTCAAACAAGCTGCAGAACATGGTCTGTCTAAGCAAAAAATCATTATTTGATTAAAATAAAATGCAAAAATTCACTAGTATTTTTGAAAAAAATAATCAAGTATCAGGTTTATGACCAACAGTCTATTGCATCCTTTGTAAGGCAATTGTACTGTCAAAATTTTCCTCTATTGGAATCTGTTCAGGTTTTCATCTAGAAACTGTTTTTGTTTTTGTTTTTGTTTTTTTCAGGAACAATTTGGAAGCTATGAAGGCATTTAATATAACATTGCAGAACAATCAACATTGGCAATGTACATACATACCAGACATTGAGAAGTTGTGTACTAGTTTCATAAAACCAATGTTAACTTTTCCTTACATGCCAGAAATTTACTTTTCTTTCAGTGACTACACATACACACATATATGTATATATGTATATGTATTTTTAGTTTTACTTTATCAGGTATTTCAAATATATATTTGGGAACATTGCCATAAGTATCAACACAGCCATTATTACAATATTTACTTTTGATGAAAGTGTTGGATCAGTTCAATAGTACAATACAGACAGTGAAACCATAATGTTTCATTTTTATCTAATAACTTGAACCACCAGCCCCCTTTTTTGAAACTGAAATATCAAATTCTCCCTTTTTTTTTTGACACTTAAAGAGTATCAATACCCCATGATGATGAGAGCATTGACTGGCCCATTTTCATGTTAAAACCACGACAGTAGAAGAGAAAAGTCAATAGAGTAATAAGCTAAACTAGCAAATAAATTGGCAGCAATGAATAACTCCAGCAGACCCCTTTGTCAGTAGAAACCCACATCCCTGGCAGGAAATCCCAGCACACCCCCTCCTTGCAAGAGAGACTCTCTTTCACCCCATCCCTACCTCTCTCAAACACACATATTCGGGAGATCCTAAAAAGAACTGGTTTTTTTTTTTTTTTATTTTCATGTCACGGTTTTCACTCTCCAGCCACCAAAATTTGCCCTTTTCCAGGCCAGGGCTCCACTTTGATATAATTGTTTATGTTTATATGAGATAATTTATATTTAATACAACCTTACATGTACATGTCTCAATATGACCTGTTGTATTATAGCTCAGTTACTATTAAGCAAAAATTACTCCAGATCATACTTTTTTCAAAATACTCACACCAGCTGATGACACATTTTCCCACAGCATCTGTAAGCACCATCTTCACAAACTTTCCAGCATATGGAGTGTCACTAGGCAACCTCGCTATAAAATGGCTTGCCTGACTGTGGGTCTCACCTGTGCATTTAAAGGGACTTACAGTAAGACTCAACCTGAGGCAAACCAAAACACGGTTTATTTATAAAAAAGGAGAGATGAAGAAATTAATAGCTCAGGGAGATACAGGGGGAGATCAATTGGTGAACGGGCCCTCCCAGTTCTGCTGACCTGGAATCCCAATGCATGATGACAGCCGGCAAAATGCCAAGAGCCAAGTCAAGACCCCAGAGCCCAAGAATCAAAAAGCAAGAGCGCCCCCAAGGTCCACATGTGTGGTATCATGCTAAACCTGGCTGCTTAACTGCACCCTCAGATCCCATCAGTAATGCAGGGATTGGGCTTTGGTCTGCAGTGGCAGTGGAGTCCACAAAACCCATGTAGAATTTGTTCAGGACATCCTTTCCCCCTAACAATAGGGCAAGACAGGTAGGCCCATGGGAAGGATAGACAGACATGCACCGTATGGACACAAGCGTTTGCATGGCTTCTTGTTAAGCATGTGGAATAGCTCATACAACTGAGTTTTATTTCCTAGGCTCAGGAGGAAATCTTAGCTCCAAAAAATGTGGAGTGTTGTTCTAAGAAAGCCCAAGTTCCAATTGTCATCTTGCAAGCCTAAAGCTTTGGAAAAAGGAAGAAAAACATTTTCTTAATTACAGAAAAGCTACATGACCTTGTTTACACTACAGAACTTGGACTGTTTATGCCATCCTACTAAAAGCTAACCCTGGGGTGTTCTGGGTATCAGCTCTGAGATCCAAATGAACAGGAATCTTTAAATAAAAGGATGCCATCTTCTGTCTGGTGATCCTTGAATTTTCTGGAAGAGAACCTGACAGAGAAAAATACAAAGAGCAGCAGATCACTTTTAATAAAAGAGATCATTCTCTTACTTCTGTTAGGTCCTCTGGCACAGGAGCCGAAAGAACAGATTGAACATCAATGTCTCCATCACACCTCGCCCACACTAGGGAGCAATGGCAACAGCACAGTGGTGGTCCCGGGGAAAGGGGAAGTCCCAGGGCCCCAAGGCCCCTCCCCACCCAAAGGAGGGTGGAGCTGAGAGGGAGGAGTAGAACCTGGAGAGGAGACTAAAGGAGGAAGCAGGATGGGGAGCCAGAAGGAGACATAGGGAGTTACGTGGAGCAGAGAGATATGTGAAAATGTGGCTCTTGTTTCATGATCCTATGTTAGTTGAGACGGATGTGGGTGATAGACACGTGGGGACGTTACCAAAGGCAGCTGTTATCCACATGCTGACTATGCTCTTTTCCTCCCAGGCCTGTGTGGCCACTTCTGACCCTTTTCTATGGGTTCCTACCAGAAGGTGCCTTAGACTTGTGGTGGGCTGTCAGGCCTTGCTTTGGGCCAGTCCTCTTTGTGGGGACTTTTACCCACAAGAGGATGAGTAACATTGGGTGCTTGATTGAGCAATGATAGTCTTTTTCTGCATTGCACACTCATTGCATTAATGTTCCTCCTCGGTAAAGGTCTTACATGTTTTGTCTTGATGATGTGGATGGAGGAACCTACTTAGAGGGCTTGGTTTGGGGGTTCTGGGATGCCCTTTCCCTTACTGGAAAAAGTAGCAAAACGTATTACTATTACGTTGAGGGGTCTAGAGGGTGTTTTTTTGTTGTTGTTTGCAATTGACACTTTAGGAAAACAGAATCTGATAATCTTGTCCGACACCAGCAATTGAATAAATCTGGAATTCAAATGACAAAAATGTCCAGCACAAATTATGTAGACAAAAATGATAGCAGCAGATTCTTTCAAACTCAAACAAATTCTCTTTATTTTTTCTGATCTAGACCTTGTAAAAACCCAAATTATTTTTAGAGAATCCATTAGGTTTACCAGTAATTATCTGTTACAGCTCCAAGGTTCTCTCTCTCTGTGTGTCTCAGCACCTAGGCATCCATTTGCTAACTGAAGCCAGAATTTCCTCCTTTGATGACTAGCAAAACACTTGAGACAGAGCTCAAAAAGTAGTCAAAACAAAAGCCAAAGTTAGAGTATCAGAGCCAGCTAGGGTTAATTAGGCAGCTTCTGGGACTGAAGTACAGGTTAAGTAGCCTTAGAGAGGGGAGGAAACAAGGGACACTCGGGGGCCCTCCCTGGTGGCTCAAGGGGGAAAAGCACAGCACTGCAAATCTAGAGGCAGCTGCTTCTGCTAAGCCTCAGCTGCTTCTGCTTCTGTGCGATTTTGATCCCTGGCTCCACAGGTGATCCACGTCACCTCTCCTGCCTGGCCCACTGCTCCCCTCAGCAGTGCACTTTGTCAATCTGCCTGTTCTTCTCCACAGTGTTGAGGGGATCCTCTCACCGCTCTTGTACATCTGGTCTGCCTACAGTTCTGTAGACATAACTAAATAAATATTTCTTAAAGTTTCGCTGTGTTAGACTTGGAAAATAAGCCCATCAGCCAGGAACCGTGCAGCCACTAAAAGAAAGTCAATCACAAATTAGGATAATGAGTATTTAGAATAGATGAAAAGGTCTAAATATGCCCTGAATAGGCAGAGTTCCATCAGGGTTTTTTTGTCCCTCCTTGGTATTTCTGCCCTGGAGTACTCGGTCCTTGATTTCTTTTATTGTTGTTGTTCCCTCTAAACAAGCCCCTATCAGACGGCTATAGAGATTGTCTGGAACACTGACCTCAGGTTCTAGATACCAAGGGCATTGGAGAATCTCTGGTCCAATCCCACATAGTTGTCCAAAGTCAGCAGTGAAGAGGCCACTTTACATAGACCTGAGCAGAAATGACTGTATCAGGGCAGTTTCTGCACTGGCCTGTGGCAGTAGTCGTTTGTCTGCTTCTGCCTAGCGGGTGCTTCTTTCCACCAACTCTCTCTCCCTCAGCAGGGCAGTAGCCACCTGCCACCCTTTGACCTGTACCGTGTCAGGGCCTCTCTTCACTGAACAACTTCAACAGCTTCCGCCCTAGATGAAGCTCCCTGCCCCAACACCAGCAAGCTTCTTGACAAACCTGTCCCTTTGGGTGGTAGCTCTTTCTGCCTGCTTTGGTTCATGTAAACTGCCTTCACTTTGCTGTCCCTGTTTCTAGTCAGCCTGCTGTTTAAACATAACTAAAATCTCTGTCTCATGAGAAAACTCACGTGGAAACCCACCGCATGCTGCTGAAAGGGAGATCTGGTGAAAACTTTCCCAGAATGAACGCAAGGACCTAAACACCCCTCACACTAAACACCTCACCAACAACTACATCAGCAGTTCTGGCGAAACAAGGTATGGTAGCCCTTCTATGTCATGAGGGGGGCCCGTTTTAGCTGGCATACCTGCCAGGGGCTCATGCATGGAAAATGATTGATCTGTCTCAATTTGTGGGTGAGTACTTGCCACATATTTAGGGTAGCACAGGGCCTTGGGTTTGGAGATCTCAGGAGATCTTTGCAAACATGTACAAAGGCAGGGCCCTCAGTCAAGGGTGAGATGAAAAGTGTACAAGACAGAGGCCCCACACCTGTCCTTGATCTGGAGCAGCGATGGTGATCCAAGTTCTACTGTGTGACTCAGAAAAACAATCACCCGGTACCACTGTAGCAAGTCAGGTAGACATCCCTGAAGGAGCACCTGAATGAGGTGCCTACCAGTACCAGTGACACAGTGTCCCAATGCATAAAACCCATGAGGAAACAAAGCTCCAGGAGAAAGAAAACTGCAAACATCTAAGCAAACCCTCAGGGAAAGGACAGTCCACAAAGAGAGAATCATTTATTAGAATTACAGCAGCAGTGAAAAGGAAGAAATCTTCTGTCTGCCTGACAGACCATTGAAAATCAACAGCTTTAAAACTGTCCTCCCTGGTGGCGCAGCGGGTTAAAACACAGCACTAAGAAGCTAAAGCCACTTCTGCATGAGTTCAATCCCCACCCAGAAAGTGATCCACACGGTGCGGCAGACCTCTCCTGACCCGCCCTTCAGCAGTGTCCTTCATCATTCAGTCCATTCTGCTCCCCACTCTGTCTCTGACGAAGCCTCTCACTGCCCCTGCACCTCATGCCTGTACCCCAGTTCTATTTGTATAAATAAATAAATCTTTAAAAAAATGAAGGAAGATGAAAAGGAAAAGAGTGGGATGACAGAAAAAATAAGAAAGAAAAATAAAGAAATAAAGACAATCAGAAGAATGAAATAGAGTCCCTAAAGACAAAAGGGAAAGAAATAGAGGAGAAAAAAGGTGATAGTTGGAGCTAAATAAATCTGGGGAAAATAATAAAAACAGGATTGATGAACTAGAAGAAAGGATCAGTGTTCTTGAAGATACAGAAATAAAAAAGTCAAAGAGTAAAGTAAAGAGAAATGCAGATAAAAAGGAAAACACTCAATTTAAGAGAGGTGGTAGAAGAATCATAGACATTCCAGAAGGAGAGCAGAGCACAAAAGAAAATGAGAGAATACTCAAAGAGATAACTGAACAGTAATTCCCAAGCATGAAAAAGGAGATGAATAGAGCCATATGAGACACCAATTTCTAGAATGTAAGGGATGAAACAAAAGGAGAAAGGAGGTGTCGCATTCCCAGACTTGAAACAATTTGACAAAACTATGATGATTAGAACAATGCGCTTTTGGAATAACAGACTTACAGATCAATGGAACCGACTAGAATTCCCAGAACTTAACCCACACATACATGGACAATTAATTTTTGACAAAGGAGAAAGAATATGCAATGGAACGAGGACAGTTTGCCCAATAAATGGTGCTGCACCACCCCATGCAAAAGAGTGAAATTAGACCATTACCTCACACCATGCACAATAGTCAACTCAAAATAAGAAAAGAACTGAGCGTAAGACGTGAGATCAAAGCAAAGAAGAGGAAAGGAAAGATAGAAAGCTGTTACTATATCAAACTGCAAAGTTTCTGTACAGCAAAAGAAACATTAACCCAAACAAAGAGATACCTTACTGTCTGGGAAAAAATCTTTGCACACCATACAATGGATAAGGGACATATCACAAAGGTATATGAAGAAATCATATGAGGAAACAAAATAAAGTGAACAGTACAACAGAGAAATGGGCAGAAGAGCTTAAAAGACACCTTAAAAGACACTCTCCTACAGTGCTGATGGGAATTGCAAACTAGTACAATGTTCCAGGGCACCCCAAAGTGAACTGGGCCACCTGTCTATGGGACCTCACCCACACGCTTAAAATTCAATTGTACTCACAAAGTGTCAAAATGGGTTTATTTAAAAAAAGGGGGGGAAGAAAAGGAAAGACACAGGGAAAGAGAGAGGGATACAAAGTAACTGGAATATCTTACCTGCTCAGCTGACTTGGAGATCTGTAAACAAACTAACTGAAAGCCCCAAGTCACAGATGTCCTGAGAGTCTAACCCTAACCCTAACCCCAACATGGAAACAACTCAAATGTCCAAAAGTGGATGACTGGATTAAAAAGATGTGGTACATATACACAATGGAATATTACTCAGAAACAAACAAACAAACAAAAAACACATGTCTTTTGCAGCAACATGGATGGAGCTGGAAAGGATCATGCTCAGTGAAATAAGCCAGAAAGAAAAGGAAAAATACTGGATGGTTTCGCTCATAGCAGAAGTATAAAGGACCAGGTGAGAAAATAATAATAACAATGAACAACTATATGCCAGAGACATTTTATGGGGGTGGAATGGGAAATGGGATCAAAACAGTGCAGGGAGGGAAGTACACTAGACTATGGTGATGGCACAGGGTTGATTGGGTGATGGGGAGCCCACGGGGATTACAACAGACATGGAAAAAGGCACAAAATGATGTAAAAATTATCTATTATATTATTTAATTTTTAAAAAGACACCTTGG
>NW_004567152.1:2016332-2037522 GCF_000260355.1 Condylura cristata | reverse complement strand
AAAAAAAATGTGCAAAATGATGTAAAAATAAACTTTAAAAAAATAAAAAAAAATCTTAAAAAAAAAAAAAGACACCTTAGGCCCTCCTCCCTGGTGGTGCAACGTGTTAGGACACAGCACTGCAAGCTGGCCACAACTGCTTCAGAGCCACTTCAATCCCCAGCCTCAGAGGTGACCCACATGGCGTGGCGGACCTCTCCTGACCCACCTGCTGCTCCCCTCAGCAGTGTACTTCATCAATCTGTCTGTTCTGCTCCCCACTCTTTCTCTGGTGAATTCTCTCACTGCCCCTGCACATCTGGCCTGTATCCCAGTTCTGTACTGATAACTAAATAAATCTTTAAAAAAAGAAAAAGACACCTTGCCAAAAAAGGAAATGTAAATGGATAACAGGCATATGAGAAAAATCTCAACATCGCTTGTAATGAGGGAAATGCAAATCACAACCACAATGATGGAACACTTCTAGGCTAGCTGCTGGTGGGAATGCAAACTAGTACAGTCACTGTGGAAGGCTGTATGGAGACTCCTCAGACTACTAAAAATGGAGTGACCCTATGATCCAGCAATTCCACACCTAGGAATCTCCTCGAAGTCACAAAAACATTAATTCAAAAGGACAATGCACCCCTTTGTGCATTGCAGCATTATTTTCAATAGACAAAACCATGAAAACCACTCAAATACCCTTAATGGACCATGAGGTCAAGGAAGATGTGTCATAGATATACGATGAAATACAACTTAGAAAACAGAAAAAGATAAACTCATGTCACTCACAGCATTCACAACATGGATGGAGGTAGAAGGGATCATGCTCAGTGAAATAAGTCAGAAGGAAAAAGTAAGCTATCAGATGGTTACAGTTTTAGTGGAATATGGGGGGGGGGGACAAGACAGTGTAAAACAATAACAAAATGAAAATAACAAATATAAACTACTGACATCCTGCTGGGATGGGGTAGGGAGAGGAATCAGAAGGAGTGAGGGACAAGCACAGGGGTCGGTGGTGTAGGCACAAGGGTGAACTTTGGGGAGGACTTCTATGAGTTCTGCACATGAGCAGGGGGAAGTAAGCAATATATTAAAATGAAAAAATAAAACTGAACAGAATAAATGCAAATAACTAGAGAAATCAACGATGATATCTTACATATCAATCACACACAAATGCACTCATAGGTATTTTTTTTCTGTTTATTTTTTAGAATATTTATTATATCGTCTATTGTTTTAGTAAAATGTACGATTTTTATGTGAAATTCCCAACACGAATTTACCTGTGCACCACCGCCATAGCTCCTTGAGCTATTCCAATCTCTGTCCTGATCCTTCTCCGTCAACACCCCTCAAAATGTCTCTGATCTAGAGTTGCCTGATTATTTTGATTTTTTTCTTCATCAAAGGTATTTCTTTTACTGAATCCTTATTTGGTTACACTACATTCTTCCTATAAATGTCCAAAAACAGATGCCTGGATGAAGAAGATGTGGTATTCTTACACAATGGAGTATTGCTCAGAAATCAATAAAAGGATGAATGCATGCCCTTCACAGCATCCTGGATGGAGCTGAAAGGGATTATTGATGTTAAATAAGCCAAAAAAAAAAAGTGGGGGGGGGGATAAAGAATGGTTTCAATTATAGGAAGAATGCAGAGGAACCAAATATGTTGAAAAAAAATTAAAAGCAATCCAATCATACCTGTGATTCAGGCACCGTAATAGAGGATATAAGCCAAGCTCAGAAGGAGCTGAGACAGAGACAGTTCCGGCCTCTGAAAAAAGAATGGTAAGTCTCGGTCCCTGGTCTCCAAAGCAAGAAGAAGGACCAGAATCGGAAAAAGATAGAAGAAAAGAAGCATCTAGTACCCATTGTCCTAGGAAGCAAGAGAAGTCCAAGACATCATTCAAAGGTGGGAACAGGAAGAAAAAGGGTCAGAAGGGGCAGAAAGGAAACCATGTGGAGAATAGACACAGTAACGAGTGGGTTGGTAGGAGGGAGAGCAGGTAAGTGTCAGAGGAAATGAGGAAAAGAAAGAAAGGGCAGATAAACTTGGAAGACAGGGACCAGGGACACCACAACTAAATATCTTTGTATTTGCAGGATCTCTGTTCTCCCTTATATTGAGTGCCCAAATCCATCCACCCTCCCTCCATTCCTCAACCATCACTCTGCCAGGGAAAAATCTTTCACTCACATCTGAGAAATATGTTGTAGGCCACAAATTAAAGGATTTGCCCAGACAATTCCTAGATGAGCATAATCTATTTGGTAATCAAGGGTCTTTAAGAGCACTGTGACTCCATGAGGAGAGGGGAAAAAAGTGGTATAGGAACACTAGCCAGTGAGGAGAAAGACCAGGTTATTGAGAAAATATTTACAGAGATAATTAAAGAGAACTTCCCAAGCATGAAGCAGGAGATGAAAGTACAAATACAAAAAGCAAGAAGAACACAAACCTCCCACAACAAAAGGAAAATACTTTAAACACCTAACTGTAATGCCCCCACAAATGCAAGACAAGGAAAAAGTCATGAAGTTGACACGAGAGAATAAGCAGATAATCTACACAGGAAAACCAATCAGGCTGACATCAGACTTCTCTGAAGAAACATGGGGTAGAAGTGTGTGGAGGGACATATTCACAAATTCCAACACAACAAATGCCTACCAAGTATACTGTACCCAGCAAAGTTCTCCTTTCTCTATGAGGAAAAACAAAAAAACAACAACAACAAAAACAGGACATTCTTAGACAAACAGAAATTCCAGAGCTTCATGATGACTACACCCCACTCCAAAATGTACAACAAAAAGTCCTAAAGCCAAAGCCAATAGAGGGATGGACAAAAAAAGAATGAAACAAGGAATACAATCACAAAATGACAAACACATATGCCAACATATCAATAGTGTCCCTAAGTGTAAATGTATTAAACTCATCAATAAATGTGCACAGAGTGGCAGGTTTGGTGAAAAAACAAAACCCGACATATTTTTGTCTCTAGGAAATGCATTTCACTTGAAAAGAAAACAAAGACTGAAAGTGAAAGGATGGAAAAAATCCTCTGAGTAAATGGACTATAAAAGAAGGCAGAAACAGCTTTAATTATTCTGATAAAATAGACTTTCAACTAAAAAAGAAAAAAGTTACATAGGCAAGAACTATGTAATGATTAAGGGGACTTAAATAAATCAAGAAGACATAACACTCGTCAACACATACTCACCGAATGAAAGAGTACTGAAATATATCAGACACTTGCCGCCATCTCTGAAAACAGACATTCGAGACAAAATGTTTGTAGTGTGAGAATTCATTGCCGTATTCTCTGCAATGGACAAATCTAACAGACAAAAAATAACCAAGTGACACTAAACTTCTTAAAAAGGACCTAGACCCCATGAGCTCAACAGACATCTGTAGATCACTGCACCCAAACATATCTGAGTACACGTTTTCCACAACAGAACACAGATCATTCTCCAGGGTGGATCTCATACTGACACAAGACAAACATCAACAGATACGCTAAGAATAAACTCATACCAACTATCGTATCTTGTTGAAGTCATCAAACAAAAATAACCCATAGGAAGAAGGCAAGAAAACCTCCTATCTCAGAGAGATTGGAACCCACACTACTGGAGGAACACTGGATCAATGATATCAAAGAAGATATAAAAATATATCTTGAGATATATTTGAATGTTTAAGGAGGACATACTCTCCAGAATATATGGGACACATCAAAAGCAGTGATAAGAGGAATATATGTAGCAATGCAGGTACCATCAAGAAACAAGAAAGAACTCAAAGAAAAAACAACTATACATTCACCTTAAAGAACTGCAAAACGTACAACAGAAGTCAGCAGATGAAAGGAAGTAATAACAGCCAATGAAACAAAAAGTGGGATCTTCAAAAAAAAAAGTCAAAATAGACAAAACTCTAGCCAAGCTTATAAAAAAAGGTGAAAACACAAATTGATAGAAATATCAACGTAAGAGAAGTAAGCACAACACACACAGCAGAAACCAAAAGAATGATCAGAGATTACTATAAACAGCTATAGGCAAACAAATTCAACAACATAGGGAGATGAGCAAATTCCTACAACTTTACAATCATTCAAAGCTATAAAGAGAAAAAGAACAGCTACAAAGAAAGCAATTAAAAGTGGTGACATTGAAACAGTAAACAAAATTATCCTAAAAACAAAAGCCCAAGACCAGATGGATTACAAATGAATTCTACCAATAGCTGAGAGTAAACAATTGCCTAACCTGCACCATCACTTTCCAAAAAAAATGACAAAGAAGTATACTACCAAAATCATTCTATGAAGCCAACATTAAACAAACACGATAACTAAATAAAGACAATATTAAAAAAATAAATAAATTTCAGGCCTATCTAGCTAAATGAACACTGATACAAACATCCTCCATAAAACCCTTGCCAAAAGAATCCAACCATGCATCCAAAGGATGGCACATCAAGACTATTTTTGTTTAAAGACTCATTCATTTACTTATGCACACAAGAGCTGCTGTACAGGCCAGAGGTACAGAGCGTGAGAGTATTCAACGAAGACAGATTGGGAGCTGAACAGGCCGATGTACTGAACTACACTGCTGAGGGGAGTGGGGGGCAGGGAAGGAGTGGTCTGTTGGGCATGTGGTTCATTCACATGGCTGGGAATTGAACTCTTGATGCAGTGGCTGCACATAGCTTCGGAGTGCTACAATTTTACCCATTGTGACACCAGCTAGATCGCCAAAAAGGGATTTATTCCAGGGGCACAAGGATGGTGCAGCATACAAAAATCAATTCATGCCATCCAACATATCATCAAAAAGAACAATAAAATCACATGATCATATCAATAGGTACAGATAAGGCATTCCACAAAGTTCATACCCATTTATTATGAAGAAACTTGAAGTCCTCAGAAAGAAGGAACATCACTTAATATGATAAAAGCTTCATATGACAAACTCACAGACAATATTATTCTCAGTGGTGAAAAGCTGAAAGATTTTCCTGTAAGATCAGATCAGTCACAAGACCAAAATGACCACACTCACCACTACTGTTCAACATAATACTGGAAGACCTACCAGAAGTACAACAGGAACAGGAGAAGTACAACTTGCAAGGAGTTCAACTTTGGGTAGGAGAAGTAAAACTATCACTAGTTGCAGACAGTGAGATAACATACATAGAAACACTACTCCAGATACACTACAGCAAATGAATCCAAACAATCGAACAACTTACCAAAGTAGCAGGATGTAAAATCAACACCCAAAACTCAGTGGCCTTTCTATATACAAACAACCAATCCAAAGAAGATATCAAGAAAACCATACCTTTCACAAATGAAACAAAGAATAAATCATATTCTTGGACACACACCTAACAATGGAGATAAATGTCCAATACAGAAAAAAATAAACATTGTGATCAGAAATAAAGGAAGATGCCAAGAAATGCAAAGATATCCCCTGCTCATGGATTGGGAAAACAAACATTATCAAAAGGGCCATCCTACCTAAAGCAGTTTACAGACTTAGGGCTCTTCCTGTATTCTTTAATGACAGTCTTCAAAGAAATAGAACAAAATTCATATGGAACCACCATAAACCTCGAGTAGCCAAAGCTCTCCTGACTAAAACAAAGGAGAATGGGGGCATCACACTCCCAGGCTTCAAATTATACTGCAAAGCAATAATCATCAAAACAGTTAGTAGTGACCATCACACAGACCAATGGAACCGAATGGGAAGCACAGAAGTAAAGCCACACATAGATGGACAGCTAATATTTGGCAAAAGAGCAAAGATTAGGCAACAGAATGAGAACAGTTTCTTCAGTGAGGTGCTGGGATAACTGAACCATCACATGGTAAAGAATGAAGCTAAGTCACTTCCTGACACAATGACCAAAAATTCACTCCAAAGGGAGAAAATGAACTGAACTTAATCCATGGAACCATAAAATACATATAGGTAAAATGCGACAAGATGTCTATACTACCTTTAGAAACTCATCCCCAAAAGTCAAGAAAATATAGCAAAAGATAAACAGCTGGGACTACATCAAATTAAAAAGCTTCCCTACAAAAAAAGAGACAAAAACCAAAACAAAGAGGCACCCTACTGAGTGGGAGATTATTGGACTATACAGAACTGATAAGGGACTGATCACAAGGTAGACAAAGAACACAAATGAGTCAAAGAAAACAAAGTAAATGTTCCGGTCAAAAAAAGAGGGGAGAGTGCAGTAAATCTCAAAAGACCAATCCCCAAGCATGAAATGAAAATGGGCAACAGACATCTGAGAAAATGTTCAACATTCCTCACAATATGGAAATGCAGTTCAAAACCACAATGAGGTATCACCTTGAGAGTTAGAATGGCACAATTGGCAAAACTAACGACAATAAATGTTGGTGAGGAGGTGTGAAAAAGGACCTCTCCCACACTGCTGGTGGGAGTGCAAAGTAGTCTAACCACTATGGAAAGCTGTGAGCACCTTCCTCAGATTACTAGAAGTGAAGCTGCCATTTGACCCACCATTCCAGTCCTAGGATTCACCCAAAAGAAACAGAAACATTAATTCAAAAGATACATTCAACTCTATGCTAATTGCAGCGCTATTTGGAACCAAAACAAATGAACAAAAATGGATGCTTGGATTAAGAAGATGTGGTACATATACACAATGAATCCTACTTGGCAAAAAATAAAGGGAAGCAAAATGAAAGCCTTTTGCAGCAAAAAGGATAAATTTAGAAGGGATTATGCTGAGAGAAATAAAGCAGAAAGACAAAGAAAAGCATCAAATTGTTTCAGTTAATGGAGGAATATAGGGAAACCAAATACAGGATAAGGGAAAAAATAGTAACGATTTTTTTTTTTTTAGTGGTTGAGCTAGTTTGCACTCCCAACCACAGTATTTATTTAGTTGTTGTTAAAAATAAAAAAAAAATCTATAACCAACAAAAATTATCAGACGACTGTAAATGACAGACATTCTGCAGGGGATTTACAGAGAGAGTTTCCAAAATGAGGGTGGAAGAACCTAAGGGACTAAATGCACAGATGAATGGGTTGGAGGAAATTCGATGGGGACTGCCTGAGGTAAAAGACAAGCAAATAAATCAGATATAAAACCAAAAGGAGGAGTCCTATCTTCCAGTATTTGAGGAATATGAAAAATTTGCCAACAAGAGCCCTGAGGACAGCGTCAGGAGTAAGCCCCATGTTTCGCCCGAGGACGCCATGCTCACAAGATGGTGAGGCTTGAAACAGATCAGAGTCACAAGTGCTTTGAGTAAGAGGCTCAGTGAGGGTTTCGGGTAGGGGGAAGGTAGCGGTAGAGTGTGAAGGAATTGGGGTGATAAGAAGAAGTAACTGGACCCTCTGCTCACTTCAGAGAGGCCCACCCCCACCCACTCGCCCCATGCTCAGCCTGAAAGTTTCAGGCCAGGACTATCCCTCCACTATTGATTCTCCTGCACGGTGTCCCTCCGGCATTGTTCTCTGCACTGCCTACATTATGCCCAGTGCTGTGGGAGTGGGCATGTGGGTACGTGGCAATGTGGGTGTGGATGTGTGTGCACACCAGGACCACAACAGACCCACCCCTGCCAGAGAGGGGACATTCTGGTTCTGATTGTGAAGCCCTAAGAAAAGGTCACCATCCTGGGCCCTGCCTCTTTGGCTGATTAAAGACATGACTGCAGGTAGTTTGAGTCTGAACTGAATGATCGATGACTGGCACTAAAGAAACTGTGAGAACTTTCCTCAGAATATGAGATCAAGTCCACTGTGAAGTACCCATTCCAAACATATGTTGGGGTTCAGATCTCAGATGTCACTGAGATGATCCCTTTTGGAGTGAAGAACAGGGAAGGAGACTCCACTCCCTCCCTCTGTGATAGAGCCAGGGTCAGTGTCCCAGGGTCTGGGCCCATTCTGCACAAGAGACTCTCCCCAGTGCCCAGGATCCAGGGCAGCTCCATGATGTGACTCAGTCTCCAGGGAGGGCTGGGACATCTGACACTCCTTGGCAGCTTGGATTCTCTGCTCCCCTCTCAAAATCCACAGTCAGCCTCTGGATCCAGGTTAAGCATTCTGCTGAATATAATCTTTGTGAAGGTATGTATCAGGTGCTGTGAACTTCTATCCCTTCCCTCATTGAAGGTTCATGTCATTTAGTTCAGTAATGACAGTAGAGGGAAGGACTTAAGTGACAAGTCCCATAGCACCACTGGAGTGGTTCTGAACACAGGCCTGCCTCCTCCCAGTCAACTGTTCGTGCCACCCAGTGTTAGGAGACTTGCCTCCCCGACCCCAGTGCTTGCTTGGAATCAGAATCCATGAGGACTCTTCGGCATCTCTCTGGCCAGATGCCCCCCTGTGCTTCCCTGCCCACTCAGCCCCACCACAGTGTCTCAGGGGCAGCCTCAACCTGCAGTGGCCTTGCTGAGGAGTACCATGTAAAGTGGGGGGGGGGGCACAACTGTGGCTCCTGTATGGAGCTGGTTACTGAATGTTCAAGGACATGTCTGGGAAGAGCACAGGGGGATCCCGGACGGGACTGATGCTGATGGGGCAGCTCTGCTGGCCCCAGTGCAATGGATGCTCTTCCATTCCCGCTGCTGCTCTGGGCCCTTCCACCTGGATCAGGTGCCCCAGGCTGCCTTTCTTCCCCACAGACCTGCCATGAAGCCTCCGGTCTATGACTGTGCAGGGGTTGAATGAATGCGCCAAGGCTTGCACACTCTATCCCTTAAAGCTGAGGCAGAACATAAATCATCAGCACTTTCCCAGTCTGCCTACACCCCTAGTTGTTAACACAGCTTTCCTGTTTACCAGTGAAATTCCCTGAAACATCCACAGCTACTGTGTGGAGCCAACTCACGGCACCATGAAAGTGACTCTGGTGTCCTCTGATCCTTTCCTCTTGGCCACACCCAACACCACCTGCACATCCAGGAGCTAAGTGTCACCGCCATGTTGACATTCGGGACTTCTCCTACCCTGACCTGTTCTCATCCATTGGTTTCAGTTGCCAGGCTGAAAAACGACAGTGGGGAATAAAAGCCACATTTCCCGAGGCTGGATTTCATTAGGTGCTTCCAAGTTGTTCACTAGACTCAACCTTTACAATCCTGTGTCCTAGAGATGGAGAAACTAAGGCTTCTGACTAATTTCACACGGAGACAAGTGACAGAGCCTGGGTTTGAGCTAAGCCAATGCAACTGTCCTGCTCATACCCCCAGTCATGCTGGGTTGAGAGCGCTCAGTTCAGGACTGCTAGAAGTCACGGGCCCCTTTGAACAGACATGTTGAGAGGGAGATGGCCCCGCGCAGCAGCCCCACTTTCCTGGAATGTGTCAGGCTGTATGTCTGGGTCTGTCGGTTGTCTAAGAAGCTACTCTATCCCCCCAAAGAGATATCCAAGCCATGCAGGTGGAATTCCAGGCAGTGGAAACAAACTGGAAGGTAGATGTTCAGAGTAACTTCTGGGAATAAAATCAGGCATTGCCAGCACCTGAAAAAGAAATCCAGCCACTCTGGGTGGAACATGAGAGAAAGCGGAGGATTTCCTTGACCTAGTGGCTCCATACGACATGTCAGTAGTCAAGGATAAAGTGAACAGGAAGCCCATGCTCTGGAGTTGGCCTTTTAAGTTGCATGGCATAATGATGTTGCCCTTGGAAGTAGTTTAACCCTGGAGCAGTGGGTTTGTTGTGCCTATAATTTGACCCAAACACATACTATAGTTGGGGCTGTTTACCTCTCTGTGAAAGAAGAGATATAGGGAGTGAGGGAGACTAGGGTAGAGAATGGAATCCCTAAGCCAACAAAGCACCCCTCCTCCTGCCTGGGCACATTCCAGTCATTTCAGAGGGAGGGAGGGGGAGTGAGGACTCTGCAGTAGGCATGGCCTCCCTCCACTGTCATCACAAGCCACTTCCCAGTGTGAGCACATTGCCCACTGTAGCCTGAGTCTGACCCAGCCAACACCTTAGCATGAAGAGGCCTGCAGGGACTTGAGGGCACTTCTTCCTCTCTCCACAGGAAATTCCCAAGATTATCTCTTCAGGGTCACCTGAGCACAAGTCGCACCAAACCTGGCCACACACCATCTTCTAGTCCACACCTGCAGGGATGGTCCTATATCAGATTAGTTTCCCTTTCTTCTGTGATTCAGCCTTAAGCATCTCTTTTCCCAGCCAATGAGAGATAACAAGTGTGCCTGGCCACCCGGGAAAGTGTGGGTTGTGCTGTGGACTTCAGTATAATGAAGACCTGAACTTTCAAATAAAGGGCCCAGGGGTGGTTTGACCAAGTAGGACCAAGTTAATTTGGCAGTGGAGATCCATGGGATTTTAAAAGATTTGTAGGTAATCAAATCTGAGCACCAGGTATGGATTCCCCAACGAACACTAGGTGAATGTGGCCCCCACTGACCCGTGACAGCTCATAGAAGTGAGGATATTGTGGATGTGCCCACATATATAAAGCCTCAGAGCTGGAGGTGCTTTGAAAGCCACCTGCCTCCTCTTATGGCATCTCTCCAGGGGGTCCCACTGTCCCTGGATGCCTCCAGGGTGGGAACTCAAATCCTGCCTAGACAGAATCGGTGCTCAGTGAACGATGCAACTAACAAAAGTGCAGACTTTGGCACAAGACCCCTCCCAGGCCAGCGACCTTGGGGCAGTCCTTCATCATCTCTGTCTCTGAGAATATGCTCTGGCCCTCAAGAACTCCCCAGCGAGAGGAAAGTACTGGGTCCACCTGAACAAGTATCCTCCCGAATGGTTCTGAAGGGAGATGGCAGCTCTTGCAACTCTTTGGGTACCTCCTTGGCAACCTGCCCTGTTTCAGGTTCTGGTACCACTCTGCCAAATGCAGGAGAGATGGTTCAGTGCTTATCAGGTAAACAGCCTAGGGAAGAACATTCCAGGCTGACGAAGACACAGAAAGAACACAGGTTTCTGGTCTCTGCCAGACACGCTACAGGAGCAGCATGCTCTGGCCAGCTGAGACATTGCCTGGGGCCCAGTTGGGAAGGCTCAAGTCAACAGACTGCACAGCACAAACCATCTCTGGTAGGAATAGCACCACTAAGGGGCCAGGCGGGGAGCATTTGGGGTGGGTCTTAGTAAAGTTCTGGTAGCTCTCCAAGTGAGGCGTGTGCCAGAGTCTGGAGGCAAGAGCCCAGCACTGAAGCGAGCACCACTACCGACTGCTTTGACCTCAGTCACTAGCCCAGGACTCGGTAGGTCTGGGGCCCATTCCCTAGATTGAGGCCCCGACCACCTTCTGTGTGATACTAAGTGGCCTTACTTTACATTTTTGATGCTACCCTAGCCCGTGTCTCTGTCCATATCATCAGAAGCTGTAACACCTTCCAGCCTCAGGACCAACAGCTGACATAACTCTCGGTCCTAGATTGAACCTGAGGTTGCAAAGACTTCCAAGGCCCATGGGTATTCCCTCAGTCTCCTGGCTGAATTTGGCCCTTTCGGTGCCCCGGTGTCCTGGCACAACCTCTGCTTTCTGCCAGTCCATCCCTGACTCTGGGCAGGCCCTCGAGTGCTCCAGTGGAATCCTGGGCTCCCGTTAGGTGTTGTGGGTGCCCATCTTTGTGGTACACTGTAGAACAGATCTGTCATCAGCGGCTCCCCTGGGGTAGGTGACACTCAGTCCTCACTGCATGTGCATCTCACTGTGCTGGTCCCGTCAGCTCCTTCTCAGGGCCCCGGCTTTATGTCAATCTTCTGCTCCAGTGTTACCTATACTCAGTGTTCTCCCTGTGCCTCGCTTCTATAGTGACCAGGTTGGCACTTGGTGAACCATGACTACCCCTCTCCCTCCACACATACCTATCTGTCACTATCACAGATGAAATCCCCTCCCCACCTCTCTCTCACCACAAACCATGACTTAACCTAACAGAAAGTGAGCTGTCACCTACATGATGCCCTGTCCTCCTGGGACTTAAGTCACTACGCTCCCAATCTGGCTGGTCTGTCTGACCAGATACTGGCCTCTGCTGAGATCCCACACCACCCTGTGCCAGCCAAAGTGGTCAGGGTCTGCTGACCTAGGTACACCTGCCCCTGTGTTTCCTTGCCTTCAGTATCTCCTCTTCAGCCTGGGCAGTTTGATATTGCTCTCAGCCCCATTCCCAGGTGTGTAGAAACACACAGCTGGGGTGAATCCTTTTGCATCTGTGTAGATGCCATGGCTGCACCCTGCTCACCTCTCCAGGTGACCTGCAAAGCCTCCCTGTGCAGTCAGAGATACCAGACCGCATCCCTGTCTAAGGCCTCACCAAGCTGCTATCTGAGTGCCTTCTTGTGGCAGTAAGGTAAATATCAGCATAGGAACTGACCCGCATTTCATTGGTAGAGGGACACCTTGGGCTTCAGACCAGGTGATATCACAGGGAAGGCTGCATGTTTTATCCTTTACTGGGTGATTTTAATAAGTAAAAGTACAGACTGGAAAGAAAAATTCAGATGGAAACCACAGATGTACATTTGAAAGCTTCTGGTATAAAACAGACCATCTTCATCACCTTCAGCAGGAAAATATTTCAGAGACAAGACACCAACACAGTAACCACGCTCTGTGTCCTATGTGTCCCTATGGGACAGTGCCCATCCATAAGACTAGAACAAATAATGGGCTATGGATGCAATAATACAGGGTAATGTGCTTGGTTATTGATTATTGGTTATTGGTTATTGGTGGTAATTTACATTTGATCAAATTTTAATTTCCACACTGAAGATATCAATAGACTTATCAAAGACAGACGTGCTGGCAGGAAGGGCCAGACCGCGAGGGGCAGATGCTCCCCCACCCTCCTGTGCTGGCTACGTGAGGCCCTGGGACCTGTCAGGTGGGGGCAGGGCCCACAAGGACAAGCAACTCCAGGTACACATGCTTTGGGGTTGTCAGTCATGGGACCTAGGCAATCCCTGCCACATTGCCACAACCACGTCCACAAATTATGGCAAGAAAATCCTTTCCTGCAAATACGAGGCAAGTGGTCATCCCTATCCATCCCCTACCTCAAAGCAGATTAAAAATCTAACCCTGACATATTTACTTTTAGTATAAGGGAAATCCATGGGAAACACCGAGATAGCATTGAAGAATATGGGGGTGGGGAGACAGTAGCTTGCTTTCAGCAGGCTTTAGGGGCAGCTGGCTGAGGGCCACTGGGGACCTACCTGCCAGCGCTCATGGGTGATTCACCGGCGCCCAAGGTGGTGCAACTGGCACGTGGGCAATCACCAGACACCGTGTGCTGGGCAGAGCGCAAGGGTGCTGTGCTAATGCAATGACGGGTTGCCAGATGGTAAATAGGGGAGATTCACCTTGTCTTAGGGAAATGAAAAGAATCCTCTCAAGCCCTTCTGGCTTTAAGGCAGTTTGGGTATTTAGAGAAGTTGTACTTTTTGTTGTTAGACTTTAAAGGGTCTTGCCACTCTCTGTGGCACATTAGGCACGTGGTAATGAAAAGTGAAAACAAGAAACAGGGCGTGAGGGAGATGGGCCAGTCAGGTAGGTCTTTCTGCATTAAATACAGAAAGAGACAGTACTGTGTTTCTCTCAAGGACATTCTGGCTTTTTCCAAAGAGCAGAATTTACCTAAAACCAGATGGGCCCCAGAACTTGGTGACGGATGAAGACTTCTAGGCTGAGGGGGTGGGGAGGCTCAACCGTGAGCACCGCACAGGACCCAAGGAGCTCTGTCCCGGGGAGCAGTGTGGCTGTGCCCCGTGAGCAGAGCTGGGCTCCAGGAAACTGCTTCACTGATCGGGACACATCCAAACCCTCTGACTGTAAACCAAGACTAAGTACACGTGTCCAATTCAGCACATAAGGGCCCTTTTGAACAGTGGGTTTTGCTGTTTTAGAGTCTAGGGTATGGGTATAGGGGTCAGAAGAGCAAAGTGACCACACCTTATGTTACCACAGGGGCAGAGATCATTGAAGCATCCTGGAGGAGGGCCTGGAGCAGAGGAGTGGTGGAGGCCAGAATACATGGGTGTGGGAGGCCAGGATGGGGTTATTAAGCCACCAGCAGCAGGTGTTGAAGTGTTTGGGAAGTGTGCAGCAACGTGGATAGCCGACATGTTCCCACATCAGGCCCTGAATGTGCTGAAACTAAGGCACCGTCACTGTGGGAAGAGAAGAGAGAGGTCACTGAGCAGCTGCCGGAAGGGAGAGCAGAAACTGGTTCCTTAGCTCAAGTGGCAGGACAGAGAATGGAACTTCGGGGATGCCCTTCCTCTCCTGGGTGCTCGATCCTGCCTGGGCTCCTATCTGGACTGTCAGGTGTGGGGCCTGCCCAGGCTGCCTGGCACCCAGGTCTCCGACACTGAACCCTGCTCGGGTGTTGACCGTATCTGCCTCTCCTGACAGGGAGCCTGGGCACAAAGGACACGTTCTGACTATCTGAAGGCCCCAGTTCCCGGGCTTCCCAGGTGTGTGCTAAGGGGTGTGTCCTCAGCACAGCCAGAGGGCCTCAGCCGTGGGAGGCAGCAGCCGACCCGCATCCTGATGTGGGATGGGAACTGAGGCTCAGAGCATCTGCCGGCTGACTGTCCAGCTGACCATGTCTCCTGCCCTTACGTTTAAATCTAGCAGTGCTAGGTCATCTTCCAGAATAGTCTCCTGTCATCCTTGATATAAAAATCAAGGAAAACAAACAGTCCCCAATCTGTAATAACTGGGAGGCTCCTGAGCCCCCATCTCCTGTCTCAGACAATCTTGAAGGCAGGTGCCGGGACACCACAGCCCCAGTGGGCAGCTGACAGAGGCAAGAAGCAAAGCGCCCTGCCCTTGAGGACAATCACTGTTCCCTGCTGGCCCCAAGCCTGGACTGATACACTTGCCCTGGGCCTGGGTTGCAGTTTTGAGATAAGTTGCACAAATTATCCATTTATTTCTGAAAAGAAGAAGTTCTGAGCAGGCTGGTGCCTCCAGTTCCTAAAGTCACCTGAGATAAGGTCCTACAAACCCCCTGGGACAGGATTCTACCTGCAGCAAGGGGACTGGAAGCTCCTTGTGTTCTGGGGTGTGAGGGCGTGAATCAAGGACTATTCAGGCATCTGGGATGGATGAGTACTTTCTGAGGAGAAGCCAGGAGCTACAGCCAGAGTTAAACTACAAAATTTAGAGGATATATGAGGTGCCCATGGCTACCTGGGCAGCAGGTAGCGAAGGGGCAGAGGGCTGCACATGGAGGCACAGCAGGGAAGGTGGGGGGAAGGTCCCTGCCCTGTCAGTGTATGAGGTCCTGCTGACAGTTGTGGGGAGAGCAGAGGCTCAGGACAGACTGAAAGGGATCCGGGTGACTGGTGCGGATCGTAGGGGTGCTCTGGACACTGCACTGCAGCTCCCGCCATTGGTGAGGGTGTGTTGGGCAACTCTGCCTGGCACTGTGTGAGAGGAAGGCAGGGCTGGCTCTCCTGGTGCCACAGAAGCCCCTGGAGGAAACGATGGCTCCAACCAGAACAGAGGGAGGACCTGGAGGAGGGGCGAGGCTTGGTAGAAATTGTGGCTTTCATCTTCGTCCTCACCAGACACCTGGACTCTTCTGGTGGTGGGGTTCTCCAAGGGCGGGTTGTGACTCAGTGGGAGGGGCCCAGCCTGTCCTGGGAAGGACATTTTCTCCAGGCCCCTCCTCCATGCGACCCTTGTCACCCCAGCGTTGAGGGCAAGAGGACGAGTGGAGGGCTCCTTCCTCTGTGCTGAGCCAGCTTCTCACGGTGGCAGGTGCACCCCAACTCCACTTAGAGGGGGAAGAACTTGTCTCAGCTATTATTTATTCTTTCATTATGACCTCACGAACCTTGTAGTTTTGCTTTAACTCATGGACCTACATCCCAAGGAACCCAGAAAAGATGGGCTGAAAGAACTTCTGTGTAGTCACTGATCCCATAAACATGAGAGGAGCACCTGGTCCTGGAGCTAAGTGAGCAAATTCAGTGCCCTCATCACTCATCTCCATCCCAGCCATGCCTCTGGGCCCAAACTGCCTGTACCTGCCTTCACAGCCCCAACTTGGGCCACAGCTCCCTCCCCAGGACACTTCTCAGCTCCAGGTGTCTCATGTTGCCATCTCCATGCCCACCACAGGAGACCACCTCTGGTCTCCATGCCTAGAAAGAGAAAGCGCTTATCTGGCAGTTCCGGGGCGCACACACATGAGGGGTTGCCCCAGCACCTGTCAACTTCTGGCCCCGCAGCTCAGGCTTGTTTGGAGGAACAAGGACAAGTGAGTGAGCAGCGCCCTGTCATGTGAGGGAGGCCCCTCCAGGGAGGCACAACCAGCTCTACAAGTGCAAAGATGTCCTTCCCCAAAAGGACAGCACAACCTCTCCTGGCTCCTGGGCCCCCGGGGCTGCCCTTTGGAGAAGCCTGGCCCTGGGGCTGTGAAGTGTACAGATGGACATCGGGAGGAGCATGGCAGAGGCTGGTGGGCCTGGGGTGGCAGCCCCAGCCTCCCTGAGCACTAAGCCAGGCTGAGTGGGGCCTGCGTCCCAGATCGCCCCCATCTTGGGACCCAGAGGCCCTGCTGTGCGAATCCTATAGGTCCTGCTGGGGTCCCACCCTGGGTGAGCCACAGGCAGCTCAGCTCCCCCTTTCTCCCTGGTATACCTGGGCTGGGCCTCCTTCACCTCTCATGCCAGGTAAGACTCCCACCACCCTCCTCAGCTCAAATCCTCAAAGAAGAAAGCTAGTCAAGCCCACAAACTTTCAGGGACAGGGAGGACCCCAACAAATGCTACAGAACAGGATCAGAGGTTGCAGGGCATGACCAGTACTAAAAACTGAGCTTTCATTTCCTAATGCTCCCTTCACCTAGGGAAGGATCAGCCAATATCCAATATTTGGGAATTGACGAAAACATCACCAAATCCAAAATACAGACCCGTTCACATCACTATGGATCATGGCAGTTGCTGAAGCTGGCTGCTGCTATTTGATAATGTTATGGAGGCTCCAGTCAGACTATTGGGGCTGGAGAGGGTGTGGGCTTATGATATTTTGTGAGGCCAAGGTCCTCCCAGGGGCCCCTCCCTGCACCCCTGTCACCCCACTCAGCCAGGGGTGGAGATGGTGCAGTGGAGAGAAATATTTCACAGCCCAGGAGGCTTTTCTGTGAAGGTCAGTGTGGGCACCAAGAACAAAAACACAACTAACCACCTGGTTCAAGAAAGTGAGAGAGACAGACACAAGATGAAAGGGCTGTGGGGGCCCTGCCGGTCCACACAGGCAGGCGGGGCCCTGCTCAGCAGGAGTGAGATCCTGGGCTTTGGGCCACTGTGAGGCCCACTGGGTGGCCGGTGGCCAGCTGTGTGCATGTCCCTGAGCACCCTTCCCTGCAGCTATGTGAGGGTCGCGGAAGCTGCCAGGATGTGCTCTCTTCTGGGCTGTTGCTGGGTCCTTTCACCTCTGCTCTTCCCTCCCTTCTCCACTGGCCCCTGCTGACCTCCTAGCTCGTGGGGCAGCCAGGAGCTGGTAGGTCAGCTACTGCTCTGCTTATCAGGGCACCCGGGTCCCCCAGGAGGTGTCCTTTTGTCACCAACCTCTGCCCCCCAGGTAGCAACACCTGTCCGGACCGAGGAATGTGGCTGCTGTGGACAGGCTGGAGCTACTTCCTTCTGTCCCTGTGTGACCAGCACGGGCAGCACACCCTGGCACTCAGCAGGAAGATGCAGGAGCAGTGAGAAGCTGCCCTGGGGATGTGCAGACGCCGTGCTGGTGTCTAAAGCACAGCTGCCCGGAACCCGTGATCCTGTTTCTGCTGGGCCCCCGAGCGCTCCTTCTTCTTCCCTCAACAACAGAGTCCTCCTCCCAGCCTCATGCCCACTGAGCACTCAGAACCTAGGTGCCATGAGGCTGCCTTGCCTGGGGTTCTGAGCCCTTCTCCCCAGGGACAGGGTAGCCATAGACCATGCGCTGTGCAAACAGGAGGCAGGAGGCCCGGCCAACTCGACTACCTGCATGGGAATGGAGGCCAGGGTCAGTGCTTTGCTCACTCGTGCATAGAGTGTATTCTGAGGGGGGCACTTGAGACCCAGGGAGTGCATGTAGTATTCCTCTGGGATTGTCAGCGCTCAGGAGAGGGTGCAGGCTAGGACATTCATCTGTCTGTGTCAGATTCACCACAGCAACCAGATCAGCAGTGGTTAATATAATTATAAGAAGGCACACAGCCATACGGTAAGGGCTGATATTAGGGAACTGTGTGTCTGCCTTGGCAGCTGCTGGTGCCACATTTGGAACCTTGAGACTGTTAAGCAGTAGCACAGTCTGCAGAGAGCACACAGACAGGAGGGTAGGCCTGTGGCCTCCTCGATCCCACGCCCCAGAATGTGCCTTAGACTCCTTATCAGCCCACTGCCCATGTCCACAGGCTGCCACCTGGACAGATCATGGGTAGAGGACAGACCAGTGCTCAGAGACCATGAGACGCAGGGGCACACTGCCCCCAGGGCCTTGCCCAGAGGTTGCCCCAGAGACTGTCAAGGAAAACACTCCCTGCTTTATTCTTTGCTTCCATGGAACAAGCAGAGATGGGCTTGAGGTGGGCTGAGGGAGGCGTCTCTGGGTTTACCAGATGGCCCTGCAATAGGCGGTCACTGAGGTGCACATCAGTTCCAAAGGCAGTTTCAAGAGGCTAACTGGGAAAGCAAGGGTTTTCAAGCCCAGCTGAACCCCTCACACTCTGTAGGGAAGATCTCACTCACCGCGCACGAGGGCAGGACCCAGCCTGTCTCAGTGTGTGCTCCCTCAGGCCACTCCTCCCACAGGAGGTACACCCAATGTGCCAGGGTCACCAGATAACACTGACACATGTCGCAGAGCTTGTTTAGTGCAGCTGCCATGTTGCTCCCAGTTTCCAGCAGAGAAAACAGAGCCAGAGGGAAATTTCACAGGGTCAGGGTCACACAGGGAATGTGTCCTGTTCCAGATCCCAGGGACTGGACCTCGTGTGTGGCCTCCTCTCTCAATAGAAGGCAAATATACCTCCTGGGAAGGCTACCAAGCACCTGGAAGGAACTCAGAGCCCCATGGCAGCTTTCCTCTACAGCTGGATGACTCCTAATTTTGGGGTCCTTGTCACTCTAGGAAAGTGGTGGATGAGAAAATGGCAAGAGAGCAACTCTGAGGGAAGACCCTGCTCACAGGTCCAGCCCTAGCCCCAAGACCTGTTGTGGCTCTGGGGACTGCAGTCTCCCACTCTCCCACTCACATCCCTCCTCACTCTCACCACTGCCTCTGTCCACAGAGAACCCACGGTGCCTGGCACCAAGGGATCTGGAGGCAGGTCTGGGTGCGGGGTGACCGCATGCTGTGGGATACCTGCCAGGTGTTCAAGTCAGGCAGGCACTTAGCAACAAATATGTGTCGCTTATCTGAAATCTACAAAGGGCTTTGTCTTTGTCTGCTGCTTTATGAAATCCTCTTCCATAGACAACCACATCATAGCTGTTTGCAAGGACAGCACCAACATCTGTGTGAGGAGGCCAAGCTCTGCTGTCTGCTACCTCTTCACCGGGGCTCAAGGGCCTCCTGAAGAGGCAGCTGTCTGAACCCACCTCTGAGTGTCTCCTGATGCTCACCTGGTGTATCTGAGGGGCCACTCTGCAGGCTGGTGGAGCTCTCGGGCACTCTCACCACAGGCGCTCACCTGCACAGCCCACTAGAGGCGGCACCTGCTCCCATCACATGCAAAAACTGTCTTGGGAACCCCAACTTTAACTCCTGAGGTTCCCTAAGGGGAGCAGGCCATGCTTCCCAGCCCCCACCAGACCAGTCATAAAAGGCACAGAGAAAGACTACTAAGCCGCACCGCTCTGTCTTACCTGAGCTGAGCTCCCTGGCCTGGTGGCTTGTGAAATGATTGCTGTCTGGGGGGCTGTTTCTCCCCCACGGTCTCTCTGTGTGTCAGTGGCTAACTGAGAAGCTCAGGAATAAGGTGGGGCCCAGGTGGGACAAGCAAGGAATAGAAGGCCCTGTACCAAAGTAACCCTTTCCCTTAACTGTGAAAGATCCCTGAGGATGATTGTTCTTCCCCCTCTTACTGACCTCAAGGCCCACTCACTTTCCTACCCAGGGAGTCAGCACTTCCTTCTGTGGTGGGGGCCTGTGTTTAGGGACATCTTGTCCTGCCCCTTGATTGCACACAGGGTTCTCCTTCCCTGGAGTACATACCAGGGGACACAGAGAGGGCACCCTAGGGGTTGGGCTGGCCTGATTTAAACAGAATCCTATGAACGCCTTCTTGCAGCAGGTCCAGGTCAGTAGCCTCCACTGGTACCTCAGTGTCAGATGGAGCTACTTCCATTCCCCTGTGCTTGGTTGTCCAATGGATTCAATCAATTAACTGGAGGAACTAAACCTAGCAATGCCAGCACAAATTTGAACTAACTGTTGGATTTCTCTTGGATCAAACAATCCTACAGCCATCATCAAGGTGGTGGTTGTAATTTTATGCTTTGAAGAAAATTAATATAGAGCTATGGACAGAAGTTGGTCTGCTAAGGCTCACAGGCTCCAGAGTTCAGAGTGACCAGCTCCCTGCACCATTGACAGTAAACCACGTGCTGATGAAGATGCAACTACCTGTGGTTCTTCCTTCGTGGTGCTCACAAGGATTCTTGTCCCTAGGCCGTTGACCTACACCCTCGTCGGGCAGCGACCGGCTCGGCCGGGCCCGCTGCCCGTCCCAGTCCGCGTGTCCCATTCCACCCAGGAGACACACGTCACACAGCAGTGAGAGTTCAGACCGGTGAGTGTGGCCTGCCCCGCCACCCCCTCAGCTTCCTTGGGGGGACTGGTAACTGGATGGCAGCATCTGGGTTCCTGCTGGGCCCTGGGGGTTTCCCAAGCAGACACCTGGCAGAAGCCCTGTCCTGCGGCCTCCAAGGCCTCACAGGGATAGGACTGTAGGCCCTGGGGCTGGGGCCATGCCCATGAGACTGTCCCTCTAGAGATCAGCCAGCACCCAGGAGTGAAGGAGTCCACCTAGAGGGCCAGTGTGGCCAGACGGATGGCAGGGCAATGGGATTGCCCGACCCCCAGTGGGGCAAGAGGAGAAGGATGGGGGGGAGGATACGGAGAGGGTCAAA
>NW_004567152.1:2013628-2016087 GCF_000260355.1 Condylura cristata | reverse complement strand
CCGGGGCACGAGGAGGAGGCCCGGAGCGGTGGAAAGAGGCGCCGAGCGTGGGTGGACTCGGAGGCTAGAAATTTGTGCGGAGAAGGGGAGGAAAAGACAGCACGCCCCATCCCGGCGGGGTGAGGGAAGGAAGAATAGATGAGCACGCAGCTCGATAGCTTTCGTCAAACGTTCGAGTTAGAGGGGACCCACCTCCCTGACCCACGCCATCTCACAGGCCCCCATGTCGGTCAGCATAGCAGCACCCCAAAGTTCTACCCACTGCCTGGCAGCCACTCTGCTCTCTGACCATAAGAAGGCAGAGGCATCCCATCATTTACCGAGTCTTGTCACCTCCCTCTCTGCATTTTGTCATCCAGAGTTCTCACACAACAGACAGGTGAGTGTGAACTGCCCCCATGCCCTCCCCAGTTCAAATGGGAGAGTGACCCCGGGTTGGGTAGGTTTGGCCACCAGGGGCAGGTGGGCCAGTCATTGGAGCAAGATAAACTCTAAGACCAGTGCACCTGAACCAGTCCATCATCTTTGTCTCTGAGAATGAGAAGCTGCTTCTTCCCCAGAGGAAGGAAACCCACGGGGTCCTGGAATGGATATAAAGGGTTCTGTTCTGCACTTCCTTGGCACCTTTCCATGTTTCAAGTTTTGGCACCATAATGCCAAGTCCAGCAGAGTCCATACCTGTTTGGGCCCTTTGCAGGAGCACCCAACTCTGGCGAGGGTCCAGCCGGGCACGAGGGCACTAGCCAGATGTTATACATGACTGCCAGTGTTGGCTTCATGCTGACAAGGCCCCAAGGCAAGGTTCAGCCTCTTTTGGATTGATCCTAAGTGGGGGAGGGTTTCCTTGCTGAGGAATGAATATGTGGGCAAGATCAGAATTGTATTAGCAAGGAAGAAAGGGGTGCAGATTTGGAGTCACATCTTATGTCATCTGTCACTATGGCCATACATCCCACCTGCAAGCAGATCGAAGCTGGGCAGGTAAGCTTAAGCAATGCTTGGGCAGTGTCTGGGAGTATATCTCAGTGCTTATGAGGCAAACAGGATAGAGAAGAACATTCCAGGCTGAGGAAGAAACAGCATAGCACTGATGTCTGCCAGACATGCCACAGGAGCAGCACACTCTGGCCAGCTGGGGTGGGAGTGTCGACAGATAAGCAAGTTACCAGGGGCCAAGTTGGGAGGGTCAAGCTGACAGATGGTGCAGTTCAAACATCTCAGGGGACAGTGGTACACCTAAGGGGCCAGGTGGGGAGTATCTGGGGTGGGTCTTAGAAAAGTTTCTGGCAGCTCTCCAGGTGACACGTGTGCCAGAGTCTGGAAGCAGGGAGCCCAGCACTGAAGCAAGCACCATCACTGACAGCTTTGGCCTCAGTCTTCAGGACTCTGTGGACCGGGAGCTCATTCCATAGCTCGGTGCCCCAACCACCTTCTATGTGACACTGGGTGATCTTTCTATGAATTTGTAGTGAAATATTCACCTGTGTCTCTGGATTTGTAATTAGGAGATGTGATTCCACAGCTCCAAGCCTCAGCCCACAAAGACCTGACGAAACTGAGTCCTAGACTGAGCCTGAAGCTCTAGACATTTCCAAGGTCCCATGGACATTCTGTCATGGTAATGGCTGAGTGGGGCCTTTTCTGGTGCTCCAGAGGCCTGGAACTAATTCTTTTATCCTGCCAGTCCATCCCTGACTATAGACTGACCATTGAGTGCTCCCGTACATCAGAGTTTGACCATCACCATGGCATGTTCTGGAAAGGGGCTGCCATCAGTGTCTCCCAGATCAGACACCCCCTGGAGTACATGTCTCTCAGACCTAACTAGACATGCACCTCACTGTGCTGGGCCAGTCATCTTCTCCCCAGGGCCACAGCTTTGTGCCAGGTGTTCAGCTCCAGTGTTCCCAGTTCCCAGTGATTCTCCCTAGGCCCCGCTGGTAGGGTGACTAGGCTGACCCTGGTTGAACCGGTAATCTCCTCCCCCTACAGACATCTCAGTCACTCCCCAAGATAAATCCCCCAACCCACCGCTAGGCCACCCCAAGTCACAAGCTAACCTAACTGAACCTGAGGTGTCACCTGAGCTCTGTCCTGTCCTGCTAAGATATAGTGCATCGTCCCCCAACCTGGCTGGGCTGATTGACCACAGATGCTGCATTCTGCCAAGACCCCACACCTCTCTGTGCCAGTGTGGCCAGGGCTTGTGGACCTCAGGGCACCTGTTGCGGTGTTTCCTTGCCTTCAGTAGCTCCTCCTCTGCCTGGAATCATTCATATGCTTCTTGGCGCCATTCCCAGTTTTGTGTTTGTTTTTTTTTTTAAAGATTTACTTATTTGTGCATACAGAACTGGGGTACAGGCCAGAGGCTCAGGGGAGGTGAGAGGCTTCACCAGAGACAGAGTAGGGAGCAGAACAGGCAGATCGAGGAAGTACACTGCTGAGGGGAGCAGCGGGCG
>NW_004567152.1:2007939-2013123 GCF_000260355.1 Condylura cristata | reverse complement strand
GTGGGCAAGCCAGTGCATATTACACAGACTATGTTTTTCCTTAGTTGGTTGCTTTTCAAATATTCAATATAACATGAATCTGGAAAGGGAAAATTCATACAGAGGCCACAGACATAAAGTTAAAAGTGTTTGGCATAAAACAGAGGTGTTATCTTCACCACCTTAGGTAAAGAAACTATTTCTGAGACAAGATTCAAGCACAGTAATTACTCTTCTCTGTGTTCTACAATCCCAACAGGACAGTGCCCATCCCTTAAAAATAACAAAAGAGCTGCTATAAATTCAATACACAGCATTGTCCCATCCTATCAATGGTAAAATCTGTTAAGGGATTCTTTATTTAAATTGTAATTTTCACCAGTTAGAAAAAACAATAGACAAGTCAAAGACTTGAAAATGTATTCAGAAATGTGAAATTAAGGTGCTTGCTGTAAGAATCTTTAAGAATGACTACGAATCTTGGTCAAAAAGATCTAACTGCATTTATAAGCTTATTAACATAACTAATATTATTACATTCTGAGTTTTGAGTGCATCTCAGTGACTAGTGCTAAATTACTGTATTACACAGTGGGAAATTTCTATAAGAACAAGTCTTGATCTTTCTCAGCACAAAAATGTCGGGGTGGGGATCCGCTTGCCCCCTGGTGCTAGGCATTGTGCATTACTCATGTGAACAAATCATCACGTCTACTCTATAACTCACACCAAGTTTTGTCAAGTGAGTCTGAGCACAACTGGAAAAGTTTCTACAACTCAAGGTAAGCTGATTAAACATGGACAAAAGGGCTTCCTGGTGGCACAAGGGGTTAAAGGGCAGCACTAGGAAGTTACCTGCAATTGTTAAAAGGAAGGATGTCCTAAAGGAACTCTGCAGAGTCTTATGGACTCCACCCCTACTCCAGTGAGTTGAAACTACAACTCCTAGCAGTACCAGGGAGAGAACTGCGAGGACCCAAGGGCGAGGCTAGAAGGAATTCTGGGACATTTGGCGGATAAATAGGGTGCAATTGCATCTCTCGCTCTCTTGCTCGGGAAGTAGCTCTCCTGACCACGTTACTCGATGTGTTCAGTCAGCCTAGCCATATGGTATTCCACTTACTTTGTATCCCGCTCTCTTTCCCTGGGTTGTTTCCTATTCCTTTCCCCTTTTGTAAATAAACCCCTTATTGACCCTTTTGTGTGTACATGTAGTATAATCAAATTGTGAGCGCGCGGGTGAGGCCCCACAGACAGGCGGTCCAGTCCACTCTGGGCTACCCTGTAAAAGTTTTTGGTGCCCAACGTGGGGCCTCACCCACGTGCTCACAATTCAGTGCTCACACTGCACCAGGAGTTTGTCCCCTGCCAAGGAGGTGACCCACATGGTACGGCAGACCTTTCCTGTTCCTTCTGCTGCATGCCTCAGCAGTATATTTCAGTACATCTGCCTGTTCTGTCCACACTCTGTCTGGTGAATCCTCTCACCCCTCTCACCTCGGGCCTGTGCCCTCAGTTTGTGTATGCATAAACAAACTTTTAAAAATGTATAAAAATGTATAAAAAGCTTGGCTAAATAGTCACAAAAATATACGCACATGTATCATCGAGACATGAAATATACCCGATCTTTACAAAGTTTCCAAAATACAAAAAGACAGAGGCAGAGAGAGACCCCTGGATGGGGGTCTCTTTTGTGAGTCCCCTTGGACTCACAAAACGTCATCCAGACAACACCATCTCCAGGTCCCAACATCTGGCCAGAGTCTCCATCACATTATCAAGTCACAGCAGCCTGTTTCAGCTAATGCCATGACACACAGTGATGGGTGCAGGGCTGTATGTTTGGTTTTGTTGGTTTATTGGCTGGTCCATCCCAGAGCTAAGTGAGCATTTAGAAAAGGAAACAAGTTTCAAATACTGATCACCACTGCAGACTCTGATCCCATTGAGTTGCATTCCTTTGGGTTCCCCCTGTCTCCTGGAAGGTCGGGGCTGGCTTTGTCCATTAAGGACTTCAGGACTGAGGACTGTGGAGGAAACTTCCCTGACACAGCTGGAGAAGGGTCCCAGGGATCCATGCTCAGCTGAGCAGGCTGTGGCACCCAGGGTGGAGGCCCCTCCAGGACAGATCAGTGTGTCCAGATATGGGGAGACCTGGGAAGCAGGCCCCAGGCGAGGCTGGCCTCTGTGCTGCTGCAGTGAGCTCAGGGAGGCGGGGGCTGCAGCGTCAGGCCGTCAGCTCTGCTGATGCTCCTCCCCAATGTCCTCCTGCACATCGCACAGCCCGGAGACCAGGCTGCTCCCAGGGCAGCCCCAGGGAGCACAGGGTGCAGGAGAGGGGGTTTTGTCCTTTTGGGGTGGAGCCATCTCTGCAAACTGTGTGGAGGGTGCTGTGTGGGTCACGAGGGCCCTGCCTTACTGTGCAGGCTGCTGCGCCCTCAACTGTCCTTGGGACCTCCCCCAGCAAGCCCGAGCTGAGGGGCAGAAGCTGACAGGTGCTGGGGCAACAGGTCATGAGTCTGCATGCTGGAGTGGCAGAGGAGGAAGCAGACAGAGCTTTCCTCGCCCCGATGAATGACTTTCTTGTTGCCAATAAGCAGCATTTCATAGGTAGAGGTGAGACACCCATAGGGAAAAATGGTGACCCCCCAGACAGGGACAGCACAAGGGCAGGGTCATCATCTGGGAGCCAGGGGCAGGGTGGAGAGGACCTTGCAGACATTAAAGCCCTGGTTCAAGGGCCCATGGAGGCCCTCTTGAACTTACTGCTCAGAACAGACCAAAAAGTATGAGGATTCATGCTCTTTCCACCAAGAACTTGCTCGCCCTAAACCAAGGCCTACCCTGGGGAAGGGCCAGGTCTAGAGACAGAGCTGGTTGGCTCTCCACCACCAGCCCCCGGTTCTCAGTGGCTGCATCAATCCATCAGTGTGTGTCAGTGGGCAGCAGGTAGGTGAGCAAAAGCAGACTAAATCACAAACAGGATGGCACAGATCAGAAAAGTAAAGGAAGCTGCAATTTGTGAGTGAAAAGTTCCCACCCTAATCGGAGATGCTGGTACCCCCGGCTGCCCTGCAGAAGCCGCCTCAGCAGGGTGAGGGCAGGAGCCCCTGCCTGGTCCTCCGGGCCCTGGTCCAGGGTGACAGGGCCCCAGAGTGAGGCCTGGGGGAATTGTCCTCCCAGGATGTGCTAGGGTCTCTGCTGGTGAGTCTTACTTAGCCCAGGGGAGCCCTGAAGACAGGGCGGAGAGGGCCTGGGAGTCCAGCACTGAGGAAGAAAGAAACCCCAATTACAGAATCTTTACTTTTTTTCTATCAAATTTTTCTTTTGCTTTCATTTTCTTTATTGGGGTGACATCGGTCTCCCGATGTCATATGGCTGGGCGTCCAGGAGCATTCCCTTCAGATGTGTGTGATCACACCACTCCCACCAGTAACTCGCCCACGGTCCCCTCCCTTGTCCATTCTGTGCATCCTTCCTCTCCTCCCCAACACTCACCTCTCCCTACAGAGGCCTCAGTTCTACACTCTGGATTCTTGTTTATTTTCCACCTTACTCTTATATGTTAATTTTTTAGTTACATAATATTCTACATGTGAGAACAATCATCCAGACTTTGTCACGTTTCTGAAAGAAAAGTGCTTAGCAAAACCTCCTCTTGTTCCTTGTATGCTACCACAAATGGAAAGACTTCATATTTTAAGGCCAAATCGTAGCCCATTGTGTGTTGTATGTTGTCGTGTGTTGTGTGTGATGAGTGTGCGTGTGTGAGGGTGTGTTGTGAGAGAGGGTGTGTATTAGTTTGTGTTAGTGTGATGTGTAAGTGTGTGTGTCACTTTGTGTATTTGTGAGTTTGAGTTTGTGTGAGTGTGTGAGAAATGTGATCATGTGTATGAGAGCGTGTGTGTGTGTGTTCATGAGTGTGAGCAGCTGAGTGTTGGTGTATGAGAGTGTGTGAGACTGTGTGTTAGTGTACTAGGTGTGAGTGTGTGCATGAGTGTGTGTGTGCATGAGAGTGTATGGAAATGTGAGTGCATGGATGTGAGTATATGGCATTGTGTGTACGAGTGTGTGTGTGGGAATGTGTGGATGACAGTGTGTGTGATTGTGTGAGTGCACGAAGTGTATGCCAGTGTGTGTATGAGACTGAGTGTATGGGGGTGTAAGAGTGTATGAGTCTGTGTGAGTATCTGTGTGTGTGTTTATGAGAGAGTGCGTGTGTGTGTATGTGCATCTCACCTCCTCCTAATCCATTCTGCTATACCCAGCACTTTAGCCAAGTATCTGACAGGCCACCACCGGGCACTGCATCTGGGTGTCCTTTCTCACGAGGGCTGCCAGGGGCCAGGGCCTTAACCTCTGGGGATCCAAAATCGAGAGCAGGAGTTCAGGCTGACCGGACACCTGCACACCTGGGAGGGCACACAGGCTGATGGACTCAGCAGGAGGGCTGGGCTCAGCTGGTGTTCCTGGAGGGAGTGTTCTGGAAAGAGCAGACAGAGCTGGGAGCACTTCTCTCAGGAAGTCTGCCCTCCTGAGAGGGCACCTCCTTGTCTGCCCACTTGCTAGGCAGTTTGGGTTCAGGACCCCATAAACACTTCTCAGCTTCTGGCTACAATTACAGCAACGGGAGGGTCAGTTATGTGACAGGTGCAGAGGAGACTGATTCCCCCCACCAAGCACCTGGGGTGTGAGGAGTGAGGTGCCCTTTCCAGTTCCAAGAATGGAGGCCCACGTCTTGGGACACCCACCTCCCAGAGACTCAAATTCTGGGCCCCACTTCTGCACACCTACAACTGTGGGCCAGAGTCCTGCAGCTGTCCTGTGGGGTGAGGACCTTGAGGACAGACAAGGCAGGTCCAGGAATCTCACTGGGCTGTACCCGAGTAGGTAGCAGCAGTTGGGGCAGTGTTGGCTGCTAGAAAGGGAACAGGTTTTCCTGCTCCTGGGCCTGCACAACCCAGCCTGAAGAGAGGCAGCCTTGTGAAGCCACCCTTAGACAAGCTGGGCCACCTCAGGGCAACTTTGGTCTCAAAGATTGGGGGGAAATGCAAATATCTCAAGTGAACATCATACATGTATTTAGCATTTTTTGGATGTGCACACGTGCCTGGTATGTGCAACTCCATCCTTTTACGCTAAGGAGTAGGGCTCCTGCCTCGTTTAAGCCCCTCCCTCCTCTGCACGCCCCAGCACTCCCCT
>NW_004567152.1:2005564-2006658 GCF_000260355.1 Condylura cristata | reverse complement strand
CTCCTGGGACTCAGCTTTGTAAATTGGGGCTGTTGTATTTGTCCCTTTGCTCAACATCTTCTCCTCGTGGCTTTCCTCCTAGATGACCAGAGATGCGGCTGAAAACCCAGGAAGGATGGTATGCATCAGGCTTCCAGGAACTTCAGGGAGCAGCATCCCCTCCAGCATGGGACCATGACTGAGTAAACCAAAGGGGTCAGGAAGGTACAGACCTGGGCTACAGGCACCTGGGTCCCCCACTGGGCCCTGACTTTCTGGTGGGGTCATTTTATCCAGTGGCAGTGATTTCTGAGACTCAAAGTTGATGCAGAGGTAGATGGGCTTGGTGAACATGCCCTCAGTACAGCCCTAGTGGGGGACAGTAGCCCCACTCCTCCTTCCTGGGTCCCAGGGCACCTCTCCTCTTTGTTTCCTTGCCTGGAGACCAGGAAGCTCCTCCTTAGAGGAAACAAAGGAGCAGGGTGTGAGGTGGTGCCAGAAGATGTCCACCCTGAAGGGTGCAAGGTAATTACCACGCCCTGTCCCAGGATCCCCATGTCTCTGCACAGGAAACTCCAGAACTGACAGCTTCCACCAGCAGGGGGCTCTGTGGCTGGGGCTGTGGAGGGCATGGAAGCAGGTGTCTGTGGGGCCCTGGGCATCTCAGCCACATGGTCAGGCAGAATGCTATGCCTTCTGCAGAGTCTGAGAGAGGTTGGTAATGGACACACATGGTTTGGACCCCATGCCCAGTCTCAGGAAGCAACCTGCTCCTGTCCTGGAACTGGACTGCCAAAGAACAGTGGATGGACAGCCCCATGCAGGTTCCTCCCACATCCCCTCACAGGGTCTACCATGGTGTCCACCTTCCTCTTCATACATCCTGACTTCACTGCGTCTGTCACTGCTGACCTTTCCCTTTATCTCACCAGAAGCTTTGCCTATGATCAGCCCTGGACCTGTTCTAACCACACATGTTCACTCCTATGGAGGCTGCTGGGCCTCAGGGGGCATGCATTGGCTTCAGGTCTCAGTGGCAGGTTGCTCCCCTCTCCAACCATGGCAGCAGCCCAGTGTAGTCTGTGCTGCCCACCTCAATTTCCTGCCTCCTCTTC
>NW_004567152.1:1988764-2003732 GCF_000260355.1 Condylura cristata | reverse complement strand
TGCCGCAACTCCATCCTCCTGTGAGCAGGAAACTTCAAAAGGGCACTGAATGCAATTTACCCAGACCCACTCAGGCCGGCTCATGCCTGTCTCCTTGGAGCCCTCCCACCCGGCAGCCTGTCCTCAGCGAAGATCCAGTCCGGACACAGGCCGAGTTCTCCCTCTCATACTTGACTGCATGAACCTAAATAACCCTACCAGATGGGCAGATTCAAGGAAAATGGACCAATCTGGCTTGAGCTTGCACCAATGCCAAAGGGACCCTGGGGTTCAGGTCTGAAGCTGGGGCACAGTGAAAAGGGACCACCAGAACAGAAACAATGGCCTGTTGTTGAGCCGCTTTATCAGAGATTGCCCAGAACCATTCAAGTAGCTGGATGGGGTCACCCCTCCCCCCAACCTATGTTCCCTAGGAAAACCCACCCACATTACAGGGTAAGTTGAGCACACTGGTGCTGCTTCTTATTGGGCTCTCATGGGTCCCAGTCAACTAAAGGACCGATTAGGTAAGAAAATTGAGCACCCTGGTCAGTATATATATCAGGCTCCAACCAGCTTTGAGGGCAGTTGGGGATCTGAAGACAGTTTTGCCTGGAAGAACTCTGTGTTCAGTGACACACAACTTCCCAGGCCTGATCCCCGCCCCTGCCTCTGACATTACAGGCTAAGTGACACCATTGACCCTCTGCTGCTTGTCCTTAAGAGAGCTGGTTGCTGTTGGCTTATGCCAGCCTCTCTGAGAGCTGTGACACTGGCCACAGTCTCTGACCTGCTGCATGCTCTGTGGTGTGGACTGGTCAGTGTTCAGCTGGACCTTTAGGTCACTGCTGAGTGCTGTGGTGCCACATCTACAGAGGTCCTTGTAGTGACCTGCAAGATCCAGGAGACCTTTGGCAATTGACCTATCGCTGTTGCTTCTGGCCATGCCTCCGGCATACTCCTCTCGCCTAGCTTCTCAATGTCTCTCTCCTCTTTGTAACTCAATCCTGGTGTTGGAGCCTGTGCCCAGTCCTGTTCGGCAAACGCAGTGTTAGGCACACTGTCAGAACTCCCCAACCCGAACCTTTGGCTCGCGTCTCCTACTGAGTGAGGGCAAGGAGGGAAGGGGAAGGCACCATACCTGTATAGGAATCTGCAGGTACACAGACTGTACATACCACATGGCCATCAAACTCTTTAAAAAACTAAAACTCTTATGTTATACTGAGAATCCTACCACAAGATCCCCAGAAGAATGCTGGACATTGATTTTCTCTATTACTGGGTCTTTTTTCACCTATGATTCTATTAATCTGTGTTTTTCTCTCTCTCTTTTTTTTTTTTTTTGTAAGTCTGGCTAGACGTTGTCTATTTTATTTATTTTTTCAAAGAACTAACTTTTTCATTTCTAATTCATTTAGTTCTTTTTTATTTTTATATATCCTTTTCTTTTACTGGCTTTATGGTTTTTGTTGTTCTTTTTCTATCTCTGTGAGGGGCAGGACTATATTGTTTCTTTGATTTCTTTCTTGCTTTTTGATGTGGACCTGTATTGATTCCTCTTTGTCTGCTTTTGCTGTATACCATATATCCTGGTCTTCATTAACCCAAAGTATTTTCTAATTTCTTCTTTGATTTCCTCATTAATCCAGTTGTCTTCCAGAAGAGTGAATTTCAGTCTCTATGAGGTGGCAGGTTTCCTTGTTTTCTTTTCATGATTTATTTCAGCTTGATGCCTTTATGATCAAAGAAGATAGTTGGTATGATTTTGATCTTAGTGTATGTGTTGATGTTTGACTTGTGGCCCAGTATGTGATTAATTCTGGAGAACGATCCATGTGTGCTTGAGAAAAATGTATACTCAGATATCTTTGTCTCATCGATCTGTCCATTGTCGAAAGTGGACATACTAATATGTCCACTTTTCATATTATATATGAATTTTCTTTAATTTTTCAGAGCTGATAAAAATTGTCTAATACATTTTGATATTCCTTCATTTAGTCAGTACATGTAGATCAGTGTTATATCTTCCTGATGTATTTTGCACTAATCATAATGTAGCAGACATCTTTGTCACTTCTTACTTTTTTTTTTTAAGATTTATTTATTTGTACATACAGACCTGGGGTACAGGCCAGAGGCTCATGGTCGGTGAGAGGCTTCACCAAAGACAGAGTGGGGAGCAGAACAGGCAGATCGACAAAGTACACTATGAGGGAAGCAGTGGGCGGGTCAGGAGAGGTCTGCCGCGCCATGTGTTCACCTCTAGGGCAGGTGGAAATTGAACTTAACCAGAAGTGGCTTTTTAGCTTCTCAGTGCAGTGCTTTAACACACTGTGCCACCAGGGAGGGCCCACTTCCTACTTTTTTTAACTTGAAATCTATTTCATCTGATATAAGTATAGCTGTCTCTTGTTTTTAGGCCCATCTGCTTGTAGGATTGTTTTCCAACCTTTTATTTTCTGTCTATATTTGTCTTTTTGTAGTTAAATGTGTTTTTTGTAAACACATGCTACTATGTGTCTTTCTAGTGGTGAGTAAAGGCCATTTACATTTAGAATTATTATTGATATCCTGGCTTCTGTGTTTGCCGTTTTGTTTATTTTTGTGGGTTTATTCCTTGCCTTAGTCTCAGAGCCAGCCCTCTTCATGTCATTCCCAGAGATCAAAATGTTCAGAAAATGTATAGATTGTGGAAGAAGCTAGCAAAAACACAGAGTAAAGCCAAGGGCTATCTCAGCAATGACACTATGGGAAAGCACAGGGACAACTCAGCAGGCTTTCTGAAGTCCAGGAAAAATGGTGTCATTTGGGGAAAACAAAATAAATTCTAAAATGATAGCCAAAGTGCAGGACATTATTAACAAGTGCTGAGAAAGGAGCTTGCAATTTTATTACCAGCCAATCGAAGCTATTGGGCCTGTGGGTCACAGATGAGGCCAGCCTGGGCAGTTTAGAAACCAACTTCTCTGTGGGTGAGGGGATCAAACCTGGGAGGCCAAAGTGCTTTAATGGCCATTTGTGTGGACACTGAAGTTTCCCATGGGCTGAAAGCTTCAAGAAGTTGAAGAGGTACAAGTTTATTTGTGAAGAGGATTTATTTATGAAGCAACCACCCAGACTTACTAAGTCAAAGAACCACTTTATCATTCTCACAGTTTCCATGGTCCAGAAATTCAAAGAGAACTGTGCTGTTTATTGGCTACATAGAAATAATTGGAACCCTCTCAACTTTTACTTTTAGATACAATACACAACCTCTATCTACTCCAATAAAACCTTTCTAAAATTTGATTACAATCATAAGATTATATGGATCCATTGCAGGGGTTGAACCAATAATCTAGATACCTCCATCAGTGAGCAGGCAGTCCTCCTTTGATTCAGTTTTCAACACATTTTAGGATATGTGCCTAACAGATCTTGCTTGCTCTCTTGAGTCAAGTGCCTTATCATTTTGCTGCCATCGTAAATGGTGTTGAAAAGGTAACTTTTCTAAACATTTTAGTGAAAGCCAATAAAAAATGATTTAAGTACTGAACCAATTTGTTAAAATTTAGGTGTTTTTTTTTAATAACATTTTCTGTAAAATTGCTTGGGTTTCCTATGAAAAACTGAAAAGCAAAGCTGGCTCATTCTCCACTGAAATGAGACAGATCTCTGGTGGAGGTCCTCTTGGTTTCAAAGAATTATTCAAAAATTTAACCCTGTGAAAGGCATTTATTGAAGCATTTTGGTAGCTGTCACCATCAAGTTAGACAACTTCCCTGCTGTTATTGGCTTCTACAACCCATGAATGATAGCTAAATTTTATCCAAATTTGTTTCTGCATTTTTGTGAGGCATATATGTTTGCTCAGTCAATATGATCAGTTACATCAAATCAAGTAGTGCAGAACTGTGGTGGATGGCCACATTTGGAGCACGGAGCAAGTGTCAAAATGCATTGGAGGAAACAGGTGGAGGCAGGGAGAGGATAGGAGAAGACGACATATAGGTAAGAGGGGGGCAGGGCAAGGAAAAAGAAAGAGGAAAAATGCCGGGAAGGAGCTGCTGCAGTGTGAGGAAATGAGGGTGGATTGAATGGAGATGATGGCAGAACCAAGAGACCACGATATGAGCCTGAGTGAATTGGAGGGAAATGGAAAATGAGATGGGACGGAGGCTAGTGGAGTAGGCTGATGGGGGACGAACAGGGATGGTGGAGAGAGGAAGACAGACATGCTGGAGTATGTAGATTAGGGATGGGGGGGCAGTGGAGGGAATGGAGGTCAGAGAAGAATCATGGAGCTGGGAAGATATGGAGAAGTGCAGGAAGGAGGAGGAGTGGAGGTCGGGACGAATAGCTGAAGGACAGACGGGAATGGTAGATGGATGGAGGAGGATGGAGGTTGCCAGAGGCTGAGCGGGATGGTGCTTTGCAAGTCAAGGGGTCATGGCCAAGAGCATCCCAGCTCTCAGGAAAAGGGGCACTTAGCAGCTCGCCGTCGCGTCCCCACGCCAGGTTCCACTCTGCTCCAGCCCCTAGGCCATCCTGCGGTCCGGACCTCTCCTCGCTTGCTGAGCAGCTGTGACACTGGGAGCCTGCACCTTTCACAGGAGCAGCCATACTGGTGAGCCAGTCACCGGTCGGACAGGTGAGTGTGGCCTGGCATTCGACCCTTTTTGGTCACTGGGAATGTGACCCCTGCGTGGACAGGCTGGGCCTCCTGTCTTCACGTGAGTCAAGACGCCTCGTGAGCCGTGAGGGGTGGCGATGGGCCCAGGCCTCCTGTCCATCAGTGCCTGGGCAGGCCGGTTCTCCCCTGAGGACGAAGCCCACCTCAATAGGTCTACACCGTGTCCTGCTGGCTCCAGCAGTGGCCCTGGGTGTGGGTCTGCTGTCCCTGTATAGGCTCATGTCCCAGGATGGTGGATTCTGTCCCTTCATTCAGAGGAAACGCGGGCCCCAGGCCCCACTGTTGTGCTCCAATGTGTGTATCCTGGAAGACAGTGGTTCAGGAGCTGAAGCCGTCTCCTGCCCCCAGACGAGATCCTTTGCCATTTGCCCATGGGCTGCGGCCGCATTTCAGCCCTCACGTGTCCTGGTCCTGACGCTGGCAGAGGAAGGGAGCAGCAGTCAGGCATGTGGGACACATGAACTTGGGGACATGCATGGTTCCAGGGAGGCCTGGGGCTGGCCCCTGCGGCCTCTGGCCACTCTCTGTCCACCACACGGTGGGCCGTGGCCTGCAGTGTGCGGTCAAGTGCATCCGCGGCTGGCAGCCCGGCTGGCCCCGCTCAGGGTCTCGTTGGTTCAGACGGTGGACACTGCCTCTGAGAGTGGACGTTCTCCCATTCAACCACTGCACCTCTGGCCCGAGAAGACCCTGCATGACAGCTCCAGGGTGCTTTGGAGCCTTTGCTTGTCGACTGGCACCACATCTGCAGGATGCCAGGAGCAGTCAGACAGTGACCTGTGGCATTTCAGGCCGTGTGTAGTTTCCTGGCAGTGGTGGCACACAAGCTGAGGGTGAGGGTGATTTCTGAAGAGCAGCATGTTCTTTTGTGTGGGTTGTACTGCGGGGTCCCGAGCCAAAGGGATCACTGGCTCGGCTGTAGTAACCCTCAAGAGCTGGAACCAGCGAGTATTATTCTGCAATGCAGGGGGACATGAACTTCCTGCCTTCTGGCTGCTCAACCCCTCAATTTAGACAGGCCACAAACCTTCTTATTAAAATGCCCTGCCACCTCTTGCCCACACGTGGACAGTCCATGCGATTCAGAAAACTAGTGGTAGCAATGAGACTCACCCCTCGGGCACCTAGAGGCCCGTTTCTGACACGTGCTCAGAGGGGACAGACATCGCAGGTGCGCTGCACATGCTGAAGCTCTTTAGCTGAGAACCAGGAAGAGCAAACCTGTAACCACTCTGTCGTCTGATAATGGAAAGCTGGCAGTGTGCAGAGAGAATCCAAGAAGACCCCCCAATGCAAGGCGCCCCAGATGAAAGAGAAGACACACAGTGCTCTTCATTTGCTGGGGATCAGATTCTAGATTCCAAAAGCACAAGGGTTTCTTCGGTGACTTGACGGTCAATTATCAACTGACTCGAAAAAGGTCTGGGTTCCGAGAACCAGCTGACGTTACCTCAGCTATCCTGTCAAGAGCAAGACTGCTTGGCGATGGGAAAGATTTCCAGTAGGAAACAAAGGACAGGGCGCCCAAGCATCCCAAAAGGGCATGAAGGGCCCTGGGCCTCAGAGCCTCTGGAAAGCCTTCAGCATCTAGAGAGAGAGTAGCAGGCTGGCAGATTCCCCATGCCAAGGTCGGGGGGACCGCAGCCCAGGCAGCTGCCAGATGGATTCTGGCTGGAGAAGGGAGCAGGCCCGGGAGGAAAGCAGGTGGAGAGAATGACCTGCTGTGAGGAGGGCTCAGGCGAGAGGCCAGGCACCCGAGGGCCCTGGGCTGGATGGACGGTGTCCTGGAGCTCACTGGCCAGGCCCCTTGCAGAAGGGCTGGTGAAACACGTGTGCATCTGCAGCCCAGAAGAATCCCGGGGGCTGAGCCCCAACACAGGCTGGAGGACACACCGGCCTGAGCCACGGGCCGCTCTCCCTCACCTCACCTGGGAGGAGCAGGAAGGAAGGCGGGATGCAGAGGTGAGCTCATGTTCCTCAAAATGCCTCTGCTCCACTCAGCAACTGAAGGCACTCGGGAGGCTGCTCTCCCCTTATATGTGGGATATTAACGAGGATGTGGAACAGACCTTGAGAGGCCACATCTCTTTCCACCAAAGTTACTGCACCAAGTAAGGCATTTGGGCCACAGGTCCGACGGGCCAGGGCTCAAGGGCAGCCGGTCTCCTGTGGAAATGTGGGCTCTTGTGGGGTGTGGGAGGGGGGGCCTGTGCAGGGATTAGGGGGTTCCACGAGAGGACAGAGGGCAAACATGGGAGGCCCAGGGTAGCCTGGGTTGTAGCAACTCAGGGTATGGGAACACTTGTGTGGCTGGAACTTGTGGCTCACAGGAAGGGCTGGGAAGGTTGGTGTCCCATGAGGGTGGAGCAGATGCAGAGATCTAAGGGGCACTTGGGACTCCAAGGGGTCCTAGAAGGCTTCAGCAGACACAGCTGGTCTTGCAGCCAGCCCTAACTCTGGGATTTTCCCTGGAGCCCTCCAGCCAGACACACACCCGCACGTGTGCAAAGTGAGCAAGAGGAGGCAAAGGTGCACGCAAAGCCCATGTGCCGTGCCCCTGGGATTGAGCAGCAGCGGCCGGAGCCCTGAGATGGCCCTGCTTGTCCGCCTGGTGGCTTCACGGGGCCTGAGCCATAGCGACAAGGCAGGGCCGACCACAGGAGCCGGAGTGCCAGCAGGAACGCCTCTTGTCGCCCTCCTAGGCAGCAGGCCCTGTTCCACATCCTGGTCACCTATTCCATTTACAATCCGGTGAGTAGCCCTCCCAGCTGCTCCCTTGGGGTTCCTCGTGCCCTCACCCCAGGGACATGCTGAGGTTCAGCTCGGAGCCTGAGTGACCACAGCCGAGCTGGCGTGCCACACCCCACAGAAGCAGGGGCCTGCAGCCCGGGAGGTGCCTCCCGAGGACACCTTCGCAGCTCTGCCTACTCTTGGCGCAACATCCCATCCTGGAACCCAGCGGAGACCAGAACAGAGGCCCAGCAACCTCCTGCAGATGCGGCCCGGGTGTCCTCCAGGGCGGCATGTGCCCTAGAGGCCCCACCCCCAAGCCCATGCCCTCAAGCCGGGGTCCCAAGACCTTGGTGTCCCATGCACCCTGGCACCCCTCATGTGAAGGACCCCCAAAGGCTGTGCCTGGGAGCGGGGACATGGGCCACCGTGGCGTCTCTGTTGGGTCAGGGTCTCTACGGGCCCACAAGGCCTCTGTGTCCTGCTGCCTGTCCCTGGCATGCTGAGGGCCACGCCACTGGACAGGCACCTCGAGTCTTGGCTCTTGCAGGAGGTGGGCCACTACCCTCACCTGAACCATGCCGTGGCTCTACTGCTGATATTTATGGAGGAGGAGGAGACCTCTTGGGCGCTGAACGAAATCATGATATCGGACTCCCACGCCATGCACGGTGGGTGATAGGGAGGCTGCATGCAGGCACAGCCTCTCCCTTCAGTTTCCCTGGCTGAGACTCTCCCCAGTCCACTCCCATCAGGGGAGGTTACAGCCAACTGCAGGCTGCCTTGCAGCCTTGCACCCGGCGTCCCGACTCTTCCTTGGGCAAAAATGGCTCACTGCCCTGCAAGAGAATTGGGCCTCAAGTCTGGCCCAATGGCCAACCGCCCAGAGCCAGACCAAGCACAGATCCCCCATTCCTATGTGCCTCCCTCGGCTGCCCCATGTGCACTGAGTGGTACCTCAGCCACCAAGGACCTGTGTGCCCTGTGGGGAGGGGAAGGCCGGCTCTTCTGAGCCTCTGTAGATCTGATCCTCACCCCGTCGGGTCTGGAAGTGGGTGGTGGTGGGCGTGATGGAACATGAGTTTCAGGACTCACTGTCCCCATCAGCGTTGGCTTCCCGGGGTCAGGCCTTCTCTCTGGGCACCCTGTGCCACCCAGAGCTGGGGACGGTCGTGGGCATGTGCGGGAGCTCAGGACAAGGCCGGCCATTTCCCGACCCCCACCTCGCTGGAGCAGCCTCTGAATGTGGGTGCCTGGGGCCTTCCAGGGTTCTTCAGCACAGGGTGTCCGAAACTGGGTCAGTTCCTGGCTCACCACAAAAATGTCATCAGGCAGTTAATGCCCAGATTGTACCATCACATGGTGAGTCAATGATACTTGGCCCAGACCCCAAGCGGGTGGCTCCACTGTCCCTGAGTTGGGCAAGCGGGCAGGGAAGGCACCCTGGGCCCTAGGTGCCCTCCAGGGGCCCCGAGTTGGGTGGTCTGTGTCTCCCAGGTGAGGCCTGAATACCCTGTGCCCTTGCCTCAGAACCAGGAAGGCCTGAACAGCGTGGCCTACACTACCCAGTGGGTCTTGGAGGGCTTCCTCCAGCGGGTAAGGTGCAAGGTGTAGAGGGGAAGGTGGAGGGTGGCAGCCTACCTTGGGGTGCCTGGGCCGGGCAGTTTCAGGCAAGTGCACGGCTGGCCGGTTGCTCAGCAAGGGTGTACACATGCCCTGGGTCACACAGCTTCGCACTGCTCCTTTGAAATGGGTCCCCACCATGCAAGGGGCCCTGCAGGCCCCTGGAGCAGATGTGCTCTCTGGCCTCCTCACCCCTGCTCATTGATGAGGACCACATTTCCTGGAGCCCTGTCCCCATGGGTGAGTGTACCCAGATGAGGAAATGCAGGACTTTGACACAGCCTGGCAGGTGGGGTGAGGACCCCAGAGGCACAGGGGAAGTTCCAGAGGTGGAGGGTCCCCAGCGTGGTCTGCTCAAGCCGCCGCTCGACACTCTTGTTCCCACAGACACCCTTTGCACTCACCCTCAGGATCTGGGATGCCTTCATCCTAGAGGGTGAGCGGGTGCTGACTGGCATGGCCTTGACAATTTTGCAGCCGTACGAGAGTAAGTGCATGGGCTGGGCCCTGCAGGGCGAGTGGGGTGCAACAAGAGGGTGTGTGTGTCCTGGGGTGATGAGCTTGGCAGGGCCCTGCAGAAAACAGCACGAAGAAGGGGCCCTCCCTGTGTAGCCTCCACCACCTGGAGAGCTTCAGGGGCCTCCAGGGCAGAGCTGAAGGAGTAGGGGTCCTAGGTGTGCCAGAGGGGTGGTGGGGGAGGTGGGCCTGTGCCCCCAGAGGGGCCTCTCGTGACTGATGTGCTCCCTGCCTAGAGCGGCTGCTCAGCATGTCCGGGCAGGGCACGCTGGAGTTTCTGGGGGTCACTCTGACACAGCCCTGGGGGCTCCATGAAGACCAGACCTCCATGGCCCACCTGCGGAGGCAAGATCTGGACCTCCCCCCACCAGGTAGACTCCACCCAGTCCGTTCTGGATGCAGCCCTGCGGGGCACTGAACGGCAAGAGGCCAGGCCTTTTCTGACCCTTTTACCACCCCTTCTCCTCTGTGGAGCTTCTCCTTCAGAGAGCAGGACTCTGCTGCCCTCAGTAGATGGTGACCAGAGCCCATGGGTCTCCCAGCGGAGGGCGTGTGGACTGGGGCACAAGCTGACTCTTGTACTCTATCAGAAAAGTCCATGAGGCGGATCTGTGAGGCGCCTGGGCATGTGGGCTTCTTCCCAGAGCCACGTGCCTGGTGCTCCAAACCCGCCCTGCCCGTCACCCCTGAGGTGGCCAACAGTTGCCCGGAGACTGTGCCATTCCATGCCCTACTCAGTGCCTCCTACCCCGGTTCGTTGGCGTGGCTGGTAGGACCTCCCCAGCCCCCTGACCCTGCTGGGGCACCGGAGCCCTCCTGTTCCCAGTCTGCCTGGAAGCAGGCTGCCAGCCTCAGGAGAGCACTCCTTTCCTGTGCTGCCTCTACTCCACGCCTTACCCGGAACTGTGAGCCTTCCCCAGTGGAGGGGGAAGTCAAGGACCCTAGGAGTTTGGAGGTGGGCCTGGTCCCCTGGCACCCAGAGCCACCTCCTTCTTTAACTGAGGGGGTCGAGCCTGTTTGATGGCAGCCACTGTTGTCTACTCCAGGCTTCTAATAATTATTTGAAAAAAAAATAAAACATAAAGCGGGATTACAAGATTAAAACTTATCTCACACGATAAGGTAGCTCTGGGGAGATTATAGAAACCAAGGTCCTTAGGAGTCAGTTCCCAGATCAGTAGGCACAGCACCCAGACTGGTTTCAGATTGCCAGAGGGCCTTTCAAGAGCAGAGACCTGAAGGTGAATATATGGGGATTAAGTCTCAAACCATGCACCCACAGATGTGCCCTTCCCTATGAAAGTAGATTTAAAATGTCATGCATCCCATGGCCAGCAGTCTTTCTGCCCACCAGTGACTATGCCAGTGCTTCTTTCTAGCACCTCTCTCCCCCTGTGCAGGGAGCAGCTTCCTGCCTTCTCCTGGCCTGCACCATGCCTGGACTTTTCCTCACTGACCTGCATCAGACGAGTCCACTCTGTCCAAGGCCACCCACCTGCAACCATGCAGGCCTCTCTCAGCAAACCTGCCACTTTTGGGCAGCTTTTTCTGCCTGTTTCTTCTGTCCCTTTTCCTAATAAACCTGTTCCTTTAAATATAACTGACATCTCTGTCTCGTGGAGAAATTCAGCTGGGAAACATGCCGTGTGCTGCTTAAAGGGAGCTCTGGTGAAACCTTTTCCTGAATGAACCCATGGATCCCGCACTCCAAGCCCACTGACTCCAAAACTACATCAGCACCACCCTTCTCTTCAATTCCTTCCACCTGTCACTACCCCACCATTTTCCCAGGCCAGTGCCACAAAGGGCCAGCATGGTTGGGCCTTCCCCGCATTGTACCAAATGTTATGGGAAACTATTCTACCAGGCTAAAACAGACCAAACAGCACTCTGAGCTCAAGTGGGTGCAGGTTTTATTATCATCACGCTAGTGACACCAGACAGGAGAGAGCTCTCTCCTGGAAAGATCTAGACCATGAGTATGCACACAAAATTTGTTTTTTTCCTTGGTTAGTATCGTTTACATGGACAGGTGACAATATGAAGGTCACATGAGAGATGAGTAAAAGGGGTGCAAAAGGGAAACAGGGCTGGCAGAACATACGTGTCTGCTTGCTCTGCCATCAGTCCTTTCTTGGAATGCAGCCTTGTTAGTATAAAGACCAGCCATGAATCCCTCAGATAAGAGGGGAACTTGCAAATGATGCAGGGGAAAACCTGCTAGTTGGGCCAGGTGGGGATGTTTGTCTGATGGGGCCCTTTTACTGCATCACTGTATCATTGCTTTCCCCTTCACTTTCAACATAACTCTAGACATTTTCCACTTTAATTCAGTTTTCCACTTTAATACAAATACTGTGATAACTAGATGCCAGCCCCTCCTGCACACAGCTGTGATTGTTTCAGTCCCAGGGAAACACACCTTAGCCATATTTGGAAAAGTCCTCAACAGTCCCTACAATCAGCATGACATTTTTTGTGGGTTCATGTTCAGCTTCACCAAATACTGTGGTAATAGCACCCAGCCATTCCTGACACACAACTTTGATTGTTCCCCCCTCAGAAAGATACACCATTGCCATGTTTGCAAAAGGCTGGAGACGTGCCTGCAATGAGCATGTTTCTGTGGATTCAAGGTGAGCCTCACCAAAGACTCTTTCAAGTTAGTGCAGACCTCCTCCTGAAACACAACTCTGTATGCTGCCCGTGCGTTACCTACATGTAGCTATATTGAGAAGGCTACAACTATGCCCACAGCAAAAGAATGAAGTTCTTTGTAAAGTCAAAATAAGTGACAACAAATCCATGATAGGTACTGATAGCCCCACCTTACAAATAACTGTACGTTTTCCTTGCAGAAAGTTACAACATGGCCATATTCAATAAGAATGACTTTGTCTATTCAAGTTCAGGACATCACTAAATATTACATAAATACCTCCGGCGTTCCTTACAAACAACTTTTTATGTTGCCCTTGAAGATAAAACATAGTCATATTTGGAAAAGCCTGCAGTAAGTACTAAGTCTATGTCAATTCAAATCTAGCATCACCAAACGCTAGTTTTACTAGTTCCCATTTTGTAAGAGTACCAAATACTTCAGAGTATACAATCTTCAGTCAGACTGCCATCACACAAAAGCCACATCAGATTTTAGATTAATTCTGCACTTTGGAAATAGCCTGAATGTCCTTGAGAGACAAAGATAAACCTGTCTTCTTCCCAAATTTTATGGACCAAAGTAGTTAAACTCTCTCCCCTCCCTACCCATTTCCTATTTTCGTTTTTTTGACTACCTCTTTCCAAATGTATCATAGAAAAAGACAAGACCTTCACTACTTAAATGTGAGAGTTTGGGTTATTCTGCACCTCAACTATTCTGTCTATTCTGAGGCTCTCCTTCACCTTGCTGTGCCAGCTCAGGCCTTCAGTTTGAATTAGCCAGATCCTAGTCCCACCCACTTGCATCCTATGGGAGCTTGGGATATTGTGTGCCTCAACTATTCTGTGTGTCGGCCTTGATTACTGTTTTCTTTGATTGTTCTCTGCTTCTCAGTGTGCAGAAACAGGGAGAGCTGAAAGGATCCTGTCAGGACAAAAGTCCAAAAGTTCTGGTGTAGGATCTATAAATGCTGAAAACAGCATGTGAAGAAATAGCAGTAGTTTTTATGGTCAGAGCAGCATAACCAGTGAGAATTTCCTTGACTTGCCCCGACTTCCCAGCCTTGGCTAGAGCCAGCATGCTAAACAGTCCCCCATACTCTGGTGCATTTCCCGCTTGCCTGCTTGTTTCTCTGATCTTCTTGTTTTCTTAAAATAAAAATGAGACTGCCTTAGAGCTGGACTGCGCCTTCATGGGGTAGCCCCTCTAGGCTTCACTTTATTCTGGACATGGACTCCGAATAGTTCTTTTTCATCCCCACCACCAAACATTATAACGAAACACTAAAGGTCAACATCCCTTTACAAAAACCCCAAGCTGCCCCTTATCCCAGAAGAAACTGAGAGGACTATCCATTTCCCTAAGAGAAAGTAAATTGCCCCTTTCTGCTGCCCTGTATAAGGACGGTGATTTAGCACACTGCCTCTGCCTCTGCCCAGGAGAGTGTCCACCAGTCCACCACACAAGAGAACCCAATGAGGAACGCATGAGCACGGGAAGGTAGGTCTCCCCAGTGAACCACAAAGAGCTGTCCCCGACGCCTGCCCACCACATGTCAGTTATGGCAGTTGCTCCTCTGAGCCCAGCAGCAGCTGTGTTGTCAGTTGGTTCTCCCTCTGATGCAGCCCTGTTGTGGAATGACCAATCAGATGTGAGCGATGAGTCCACAGGCGCTAAATGTTCCATCAGCCCAGGACCTCTTAAACAAATTTCTCCCAGAAATTTGTATGTTTTTGCTGGCAAATTTCTGGGGGGAAAAGACAAAATTAGAGGCAAAATGTAAATCACAGATAGATGACAGGGGAGGGGGTGGTGGAGGGACCAAAACAGAGCAGGGAAAAGCACAGTAAATTATGGTGACCATTCATAGCAGACTTGGTGGTGGGAATGTGATGGGGATTAGCCTGAGATGAGAAATCAAATATTGTTCAAAAATGAACAATGATGGTTTTGATTTTTACTTTCTGATAATTACTTTATCCTGATTTCTTATTTGATTCCTCTACATTCCTCCTAAAAAATGCCCAAAAATAGATGACTGGAACAAGAAGATGTGGTATATTACACAATTGAGTATTACTAAGCAATCAAAAAGGATAAACTCATGCCCTTGGCAGCAACCTGGATGGAGTTGGAAAGGATAATTCTCAGTAAAATAAGTCAGACAGAGGGCCCTGTCTGGTGGTGCAGTGGGTTGGAGCCCTACAATGCAAAGCTAAGCTTTGCTAAACTAAGCTAAGCTAAACTAAGCTGAGCCAGGCCCAGCCAGGCCCAGCCAGGCCCAATCAGACCCAGCCAGGATGAGCTGAGCTGAGCTGAGCTGAACTGAGCAGTAGCAGCTTCAGTGTGAATTCGATCCCCGCCCCAGTGGTGATCCACATGTCACAGCAGACTTCTCCTGCTCACCCGCTGCTCCCCTTAGCAGTTCTTGTCAATGTGCCTGTTCTCATCCCTGCTCTGTTTCTGGTTAATCCTCTTGCCACACTTTCACATCTATCTGTACCCCACTTCTGTACACATAAATAAATAAATCTCTAAAAATAAAATAAACTTGAAGAGAATTTTTAAAAAATAAGAAAGAAAGGGCCCTCCCTGGTGGCGCAGCGGGTTGAAGCACAGCACTGAGAATCTAAAGCCACTTCCACATGAGTTCGATCCCCGCCTGCCCCGGAGGTGATCACATGGCGAGGCCGACCTCTCCTGACCCGCCCGCTGCTCCCCTCAGCAGTGTACTTCGTCGATCTGCCTGTTCTGCTCCCCACTCTGTCTCTGGTGAA
>NW_004567152.1:1983833-1988188 GCF_000260355.1 Condylura cristata | reverse complement strand
GGTCAGGAGAGGTCTGCCAGCCATGTGGTCACCTCCGGGGCAGGCGGGAATTGAACTCATGCGCAGGGAGGTCCTAAATTTATTTTTTAGTAGTCTGATCATGTTTGTGGGTCAATAACCCTGAAAGAGAATATAAGCCAAGATCAGAGGGAGGTGAGAGAGAAAATAGTGCTAGCATTTGAGAAAAGAATGGGAAATTTCTGTTCCTAGTCTCCAAAGCAAGAAGAAGGAACAGAAAATGGACAAGAAAGAAAAGAAGTATCTAGTACCTGACCTCCCAGGAGGGAGTAGAAGCTTAAGACATCTTTCAAAAGAGGGGACAAGGAAGGGGGTAAGAGTGGGAGGGGCCGGGAAGGGAGCCATGTGGTGGGTGGGAGAGTGGATAGGTGTCGAGAAAGTGAGGGACAGAAAGAAAGTGTAGATGGACCTGGAAAGCAGGGACCAGGCACCCCACACCAAATTCCTTGGTATTTGCAGGGTCTCTGCTCTCCCTTATATTCAGTGCCCAGATCCAAGCTCCCTCCACTCCTCAACCATCACTCTCCCAGGGAGAGATCTTTCATTCACAGAAATTCTGCAGGCCACAAATTAAATGTTCCCAGACACGTCCTGGATGAGCATAATACATTTGGTAATCAAGGGTCTAGATGGGTTGGTTATCTGATATAAGCCACAATTTTCAAACATTCTGCAGCTTTTCTAACCCTAAGCTCTTGTAACCCACTTACTCTGCTTGACCTGTAGATTTCCAAAGGTTCTGAGCTGTCAGGAGGCTCAACTGAATGTCTGGCTCTCTAAATTCTTGTGAGCACATCAGGTCTTCAAATCCAGATCCATTTGTCCAAAGTTTTGGCATAAAGTAATTGAGAAAAATATCCAAAATTGAAGAAAACATTATTCAAGGGCATATTCTCATTACAAGTGTTTAATTAAAGTTGGCGTTCCCAAGAACTTCTGAACCTCTTTGAGGAAGGTTCTGTACCCACTCTCAGGAAGAGGACAGCTGGAGCGCGAACCTTGCCCACGTTCTCAGCCTTGTTCACATGCACTGAAGCCAGCCTTTCAGCTCCCTGTAACTTTCACCTTCTTATTATCCTTGTAGATGTGGGTGAGTTGTCATTTCCTGCTGGAGGAAGCCTGGTGTGGCAGGTACAGAAGGCTGTACCATGTGACCCTGGACAGGACAGACCAGCCTGATCCAGAGTCCACACCTCAGGGCAGGGCTAGGGACAGGAGCCTTTTGTGGTTTCATCCTGCAAACAGTGGTTCTCACCAGCGCCAGTCTCTTAACGAGGGGCCTCTCTCTAGAAGACACATGGTAGCCCCAGAGATCCAGAAAGAAACCAGCAACTCCTCACAGCCAGGAGACTAGCTCTCAGGTATCCGCACCTTCCTCACTTATCAATAATATTCCCTGCACATCTGATACCTCCCAGGGACTGGCCCCAAGTCACAGCCCTCATTGGACTCAGTGCCACCATAAACCTGCCCAAACCCACAAAAGCCTTCCCCCATAGGAGACAGTGCCATGCCCCTCTTCCCTCACACCTCCAGTAGCCCCCACTTCTCCCAACTCCCACCAGCCCAGACACATCTCCCTAGTCTCAGGAATCTCTTCTCAAAAGACTCAGGTAGCTTGAAGGAGGAAAACCTGCAGCACACACACGATCCACCAAAGACAAACTATGATGGAAGCAAAGATGGTTGCGTGGTGCCCTGAACCCCGATAAAATATTGCTGTGATGGCTAATTGCCCTCTGCACCCTGACACCCCAAGGCTCTGCTGGTCCTTTCTTGGGCAGGTCCCTTCCTAGGACTTTGCCCTGATTTTTCCCTCCTCCTTGCTTTCAGTACCGAGGCTGCTGTCCAGACTCACACACCCAGTGAGCATGTAGGTAAGAAGCAGCAGTATCAACTCTCTCTGAGGTTTTTGTCAGAAACCCCAACTCCCTGTGTTTGGCTCTGGGGTTGTGTTTTTCAGGGATGTACTCTCCAGCTTGGCGCTGACTCCTCTTCTTCAGGTGGCCCCTCCTTCCAGCCTGAGGGGGAACTGGCATGACTGGCCTCCTCCTAGTCAAGGCTGCTCATGGGCGCAAGGGCCAAAGTAACTGACATGAGAGTCTCATGGCAACTTGGAGCAGAGAGGACGAAGGCTCCCCTTTCTAGCACTCATCTCCTGGAAACTGGCAGAGCCAGAAGCTGAGGCTCTAGAGAGGGCTTCTTCACCCTCCCTCACCCAAGGTGGACCTGCAGGGGGCACCTAACCCGGCAGGGGCAGGAGGGCCTAGAGGTTCAGCCATGAGCCTTCAGGGCCCACAGGGAGTCCACCCTGGCCAGATGGGCTGCAAGGTGGGCTGGGGGCCTACACAGCCCTCCCTCTTCCCACTCTCAGCAGGCCTGGGTTCTCGTGCTGATTGCACAAGAGTGTCTGTCAGTGAAGTGCAGTCCCCACCTCAGCCCAGACCCGATGCAGAGACCATCTACAAAACCATCAAGTGCATCCATGAGTAACCACCCACGTCGTGCCCTGGCACCCGTGACTCTGAAGCTTCCATCCCTGATGCTCTTATGTGAAGCCAGGGTCTGCCAGTGGTCATGATCCACCCATAACCTTCCGGAGACCAACTCTCCAGCATGCAGAGACTCACTCAGCCCCTCCATGAGTGGTGGGGGGAGGGTCCAGGGCATCTGCTGGGATGCTGCACCCTGGACAGGCATCTTCACCCCACTCAGGATGGGCTTCATCACACAAAATACATTCCCAAGAACTCAGGGCTTTGCATTCCACTGTGAATTTTGGATGGGATGATGTCAGCATAACATATGGTACAGAGAGGATGGATTTATCGAGGGAAGAACTGCACTGCTTTCAGAGGGCACCAGCTGCAGAGGTTCTGTGGGTTTGCCTCTTGTCCATGATGGCCGGCCACTCTTTCTGTCCCCATTATGTGGATTTCCTTGTGCTGAGACAGGGACAGGCTGGTCTGAGCCCTTGGGATTTGAACAGCTGACCCGGAGAGCCTGCCCACTGTTGCCCCAGAGGGATTTACTCCCTAGCTGTTCGGGCTGGCCAACTGTTGCCATAGCAAGAAGCATCATTCTGAAAGTCTAAAAAGCATGTTCGTTTCTCCTACCTTTCTTCCTGACAATCTTTATTATTCTCTCCATTTCTCAGATGAGACAGCAGAGTTGGGGAAGTCAAGGTGGTGGGCAAGAACTGACATCCAGTTTTCTGGCCCCTCCATCCTGACCTGCCCCTGACACCCACACAAACCCGGGCAGGGCAGGGCAGGGGTCTCACTCTCCCAGCTCTGAAGGCCCCAGCCATTTCCAGAGCAGCACGTCATCACATTTCAGCACTGAGTCTGGACCTGTATTAGTCTCAACATTGGTGAGGTGGGTATGGAAGAATGGGCTTTCTGTCTAGGTGTCTTGTCTTCATCATGAAAATCATCAGGTTTGCCAGGTGTACAGGTAGAAGGTCCCCACGACAGAACTAACAAGCAGGCATCCCCTGCACCCCCTTCCCCTTTTAGGGGAAGGGGGGTTACTCACACTGTGCACCCCTGCAGGGACCAACGGACAGGCCTTCACCATGTGCTCATGATGCGAAGCAACTGGCAGCCACAGCAGATTCCCAAGAAGGTGAAGGCTCAGTTCTGGGAGGCAAAGGGTACTGGGGTACTGGAGCTTGGGGGGAGGCAAGTCTGATGGACCTGGGGGAACTGTTGCTGCTAGAGATAACCTTGAAGACAATTCCATTTGGAGGAGGGTCTTTTCTAGCAGCCAGCCCACTGGAAAAGTGACCTTATGGGACATACTTACACTAAGAAATGATGCATGGTTTATCTCAAATTCAAAATTACCTAGTTACTATGTGTAAGAGCTGGAAAACTTACTTTTGGCTGCCCACTCCTTCTGAGTCTCTGTCACCTTACCATCCCTAATGCCTATGTTCACACTGTGCTCCTTCACCTTCCTCACTTCCCTATCCGTGAGCCATGTTCTGTCCTGTGCCGTGCTCATCCTGTTCTTCAACTGGAATTCCCTTCACTTTCCCACTCCTGGTGGCTTCCTCATTGGCCTGGGCACACAGTCCTCATATTGAAGCTACTTAAGCCCTCCCACCTAAGGAGCCATCTTGAGTGGGGGAGAGGACAGACTGATTGTTGGGGACCGAGGCCAGCATCTTGCGCCATAACGGCATCTTGCGCCATATAAAGGTGAAATGGAATCTATGTAGAAAGCATCCGGGTTGCAAAAGGCATGAGGAGAGAGTTTCCTGCCCACACCCTTCCTCCTTGCTCCTATTCTCACCCATTTCCCTCTCTCGCGAGATCAGTAGCCCGCCAAAA
>NW_004567152.1:1921480-1983698 GCF_000260355.1 Condylura cristata | reverse complement strand
ATAAACTCTCTCTCTCCTGCACGATCTATCGACTCTTTTGTACGCCGGACCTGGGGCCCCCAAAACTCTCGACCTTGCTGGACAAGGTCCCCTGCAAGTGGCGCCCAACGTGGGGCCTCCAGGCTAACCGGCGGTTTTCTTTCTCTCACCGGTTATCGGTTTCCTTCTCTTTTTCTGACCGATAATCCCCCGGGCCCAAGCCCCCATAAGGTTTTAACAGTTTTCTTTATCAGCTGTTTGCTCTCTTGCCTAACAGTCCCCTGGGCTCATGCCCCCCATTTTATGAGTATTTTTGAAGGTGTTTTACGTCTGCAGACCCCACCCTCGCCGCCTGATCAGCGGAATTGACCTCTCCTACAGGTAAGCCCCCCTCCCTGGAAGCTTCCAACTCACTCAGGGCTATAGCGGGGACCCTGACCGTGATTGTCCGGCAGGCCTCCGACGCCCTAGTGAGAGGGGATCACACCCCACCACGGTTTTTACGACTACGGTGGACCCCTGGATCTTCCTCATCATGGATCCCCAAGTTATCATAGCCTCCATTTTTATTGCTAGTTTTGTTTTTATATTTATTGTGGCCTCCTGTTCATTTTCTGCTGTCCCGCCCCAACACATAATTAAAAACATGTGACAGGAGCTTAGTCAACACGAGTTATATGTTTCCCAGTTAAAAGACACTCTTCATTCCCGAGGTGTTAAAGTTAAAACTAAAGATCTTCTTAAGTTTTTTGATTTTATAAAAGAAACTTGTCCTTGGTTCCCCCTTGAAGGTACTATAGACTACAAACGTTGGTTAAGAGTGGGGGACGCCCTTAATGATTATTTCAAGACATTCGGTCCCGAAAAAATCCCCGTTACAGCCTTTTCTTATTGGAATCTTATTAGGGAAATTCTTTCTACCGACAACAATTGCCCTAGACTTCAGGATACAATAGCTCAAACTGAGGCCATTTTGCACTCGCGGCTTGGCACTCCGGTCTCAACGGCATCAGTGTGTTTAGCTCAAAAACCACGGCCAAATATCCAAACAGATCTTATCTCCTTTTATAGCGATGATGATGAGCCCTCTCACAATGCGGGTCCCCCTAAAACCAATCCTCCAATATCCACTACCTTAAAGATCTACCCCTCTCTTCCCCCACCCGGTCCTCCCGACAAATCAAACAATCGGGGTGTTTTATACACTCAAAAGGACCCTGATCCTTCTGATGTCGATTGGAACGATTTGGGTGATCAAGCGGCTCAATATGTTCCTACTTCTTCATTTTCTCCACCTACCATCGCCGCTAACATCACACATCCTATAAGCTCTATAAATCAACAAAAACCTCCCTCAACAGATTTAAAATCCCAATTGGCCCAACTACACAGTTGCCTCCAGGCTCTTACCTTAAAGCTTTCTCAATCCACCTCACCCCCTCTACCCACACCGAGCCTTGGCGCAGCCGCCATTTTACCATTCGCTCCCCTGGCGGCCATTTTGTCTCCACCGCCCCCCTATGCCTTGTCTTCACAGGCTTTTCCTGTTGTTCAGCTTACCAAAGACCAAGGCCAAGTAATCCGACATCATCAGCCTCATAACTTCCGCTTTTTAAAAGAGCTAAAAGAGGCAGTTTCACAGTATGGCACCTGCGCTCCTTTCACTTTAACCATTGTGGACTCTCTCAGTGATAATTGGCTCACCCCTCTGATTGGCACTCCCTTATTAAGGCCACACTCGGCGCTGGAGATCATCTATTATGGCAGACCGAGTTTTACGAGCTTTGTAAGGAATTTTCACTGGTTAATCAGCGGACAAATAGCCCGTGGACCTTAGAAATGTTAACGGCACGGGCCCAAATATGGATCCTCAAATTTAAATCAATTATGATCCCAGCCTTTTTATACAAATCTCAGCTGCAGCCACCCATGTGGCACAGACTCCCTGTCATTAGTGGACAAGGGACCCCACTTACCAGTATTAGGCAAGGGCCTTCTGAGCCGTTTCAAGACTTTGTCGCTCGGCTTCAAATGGCCGCTGAATGATCCTTAGGTTCCTCAGACACAACCCAACACCTTATCAGACAACTCGTTTTTGAAAATGCCTCTCCCACTTGTCAGGCAGCAATTAGACCTATCAAATGACAGGCTACTTCCATCACTGATTTCATTCGTGCGTGTGCTGATATTAACCCAGCTTATGAACAGGGCCTTGCCATGGCGGCCACTTTTAGTGGCCAATCAGTCACTCAGTTTCTACAGGCTAAAAACACCCAACAAAAGATCTGTTTTAACTGTCACCAACCTGGTCATTTTGCTAATCATTGCCCACAAGGATCACAGGTCCAGGCTATTAATACCTCCACAAACAATCAGCCTGCCCTCAAACCCTCAAAACCTTGCCCCCGCTGTAGAAAAGGATATTTGGGCTAGAGACTGCCATTCCATTACTTATGTAGAAGGTAAGCCCTTACCTCCCCGAGTATTAGATTCGAGTACAAATCAGTCTTCTACCCCCCAGCCGGGAAACGCCAGGAGGGGCCAGGACCCGGCCCCCAAACCTAACGTTGGGGCAATGACTGCGGGGCTGCCTCAGATGGCACCCCCATCCATCCTTTTCAGACCTCACAAGGGCCACCCCAGGCAGTGCAGGATTGGACCTCTGTCCCTCCTCCGACATAATACTAACGCCTGAAATGGGCTATCAACAACTCAAAACAGGAGTTTCTGGCCCCCTTCCACCCAATACTCTTGGATTAATATTGGGGAGGGGTAGTATGGCTCAAAAAGGCTTAAAGGTCCTTCCGGGTGTAATAGACAATGACTACACTGGAGAAATTTCAATTTTAGCAAAAACAAAAGGCCACCTTAAAATACCAAAAGGTCAAAAAATAGCTCAATTAATTCTAGTCCCCATGATCAAGACTGCCCACCGTCTTATCTCCCCTAAGAGAGGTGATAATAATTTTGGCTCCTCTGATGTTTTTTGGATACAACCCATCACAAAGGACAAACCCTCTCTCTCACTAAAATTGGATAGTAAAAACTTCTCTGGCCTTATTGACACTGGGGCAGATGTCACCATTATTGCCCAAGAACACTGGACTCCCTCATGGCCCACTACCCCTACTCTTACCAATTTACAAGGCCTAGGACAAAGCCAAAAAATCCCTTACAAAGCTCAAAATACCTCACATGGAAAGACCAAGAAGGCAATACAGGATTAGTAAAACCATATGTCATTCCCGGCCTCCCGGTCAACCTATGGGGCCGTGACCTGTTATCTCAGATGAGCATCATCATGCTTAGCCCAAGTGACACCGTTATAGCCCAAATGCTTAAACAAGGTTTCCTTCCTGGTAAAGGGTTAGGAAAGGACTGTGAGGGCATCCGCCACCCACTCACCCCTCAGGGACAAACCAGTAGACATGGGTTGGGGTATTTTCCATAGGGGCAGTTGGCCAGCCTGCACTATCCAGGTGTGCGGATCCCATTATCTGGAAATCTAATGATCCCGTCTGGGTCGACCAATGGCCCCTTCCAACACATAAGCTCTCTGCAGCCCGCCAGTTAGTGCAGGAACAGTTAGAGGCGGGACACATAATACCCAGCTCATCTCCATGGAGTACCCCTATCTTTGTCATCCAAAAGAAATCAGGTGCCTGGAGGCTCTCACAAGACCTCCGAGCGGTAAATAAAACCATGGTGCTTATGGGAGCCCTTCAGTCTGGCCTCCCTTCTCCAACAGCCATTCCATAGGGCCAGGGCATAGTGGAAAGAGCCCAACTCTCTATCAAGACCACCCTTCAAAAATTAACAACAACAACATGGTATCCTACAACAGGGTCTCCCCGTAATCTTCTCAATCATACCCTGTTCGTTTTAAATTTTCTGCGGCTGGACATTCAAGACTGCTCAGCCGCTGACAGATTTTGGCATCCCACAACTCAAAATCACTATGCCATGGTAAAACAGAAAAACCCTCTGGATGGATCCTGGCACAGGCCTGATCCGGTCCTAATTTGGGGTCATGGTTCAGTTTGTGTCTTTTCACAGTCTCATGATGCCGCCCCCTGGCTCCCTGAACAGCTCGTGAGACATTTTAACCCCCAGCCCAGGGAGGGGACTTCAGCCCCCCCCCACCCCCGAGGCCAGTTCCCCTCTTTTTTCCTTTTCCAGAAATGTCCGTTCGGCTATAAATACAAACTCGGTTTCCAAGTCCAGAGTGGGTGCTGGTCCGGAGACACCAAGTCCACAATCTGACAGACGCTTCTGATTACACCAACCGCAGTCACAGATGATGATATCGCCCCCCTGGATCCACGCCTCGCACCTCCAGCCCTCCCTCCCCCCCTGCTAGCCATCTATAGAATGTGGAGCAGACTCCTGATTCTCTCCATTTCCCAGTCCGCCAGTGAGATAATAGGTAGCTCGGGGCAAAATATCCATGCCCCCCAGAAACTGGCCTGGCAGATCATTAACCCCACTGGACAGGTCATTTGGTCCATCACCCAAACCCATACCCCGAGAGCTCCAGTCTCAACAAAACTTGTTCCAATCCTGGTTTTCCTGGCTCACTACTTGGCTCTCTGCTGTGGCAGGCCCCCTTTTGTTACTTCTTCTTATGTTAATTATCGGTCCATGCATTTTCAACCGGATTGTTGATTTTGTAAAACAACAGGTCGAAAAGATCATGTCTCGACCTATTCAAGTCCATTATCACCAATTATAAATGCTTGACCAAGACGGGCTCAGTGACCAAGATTGCCCATAGCACCTTGTTTCCAGAGCTGGACTGGTAGCCAAAGACAGGTAAGATGGACACCTCTTACGACCAACCTAAGACAGGCAGGTAGACAAAAGAGCACGCGTGCAATAATCAACCTTTGATGTGTCTCCTAGCTGATGACGGGTAAGGCACAGCCCCCTGACATAGATTAATCCCACATCATACTCGCTATTTCTTGTAATAAAACAGAAACGGGGGAGATATTGGGGACCGAGGCCGGCATCTGGCATCTGTCAGCAGCCATAAAAAGGTGAAATGGAGTCCGGTATGTAGAAAACATCCAGGTTGCAAAAGGCATGAGGAAAGAGTTTCCTGCCCACACCCTTCCTCCTTGCTCCTATTCTCACCCATTTCCCTCTCTCGCGAGATCAGTAGCCCGCCAAAACGTGCTGCATGCTCATTGGTCGCCCCTCTTCCTGGTTTTTGTGATTGCATCATTCTCCCTCCTGTATATAAGCTGATGTAGAACTCAATAAACTCTCTCTCTCTGTCTCTCTCCTGCACGATCTATCGACTCTTTTGTACGCCGGACCTAGGGCCCCCAAAACTCTCGACCTTGCTGGACAAGGTCTCCCGTAACTGATGGTTCAGGAAATTGGCCCTTGTGTGAGCCCAGTATGCAGTCTGGTCCACCAGACTTCCTGGACCTATGGACTTTCCTCTCTCTCTCCCAGCCCGAGGACACAGTCAGGCATTGGGAGTGAATATAAATACATGCAAAGGAGAGTACACCAGAACCCTCAGCCATAGTACATCACTTGTTTGGAGATTTAATGTCAGAAGATGAGTAACAAGCCCCACACATTCCATTGGAGAAACCAAAGTGCATTTACCAAGAGACAAGGCTTTGATGGGGAGCAATGGAGACTGGATCCATTTGTATATGGATCCCAGGATTATGATATGCCCAGGGTTGCCCTGAGAGCTGAGCTGAACCACACACATCCCAGAAAGCCACTCCGCAATGGTATAAACCTGCAGTGTGCTGTCTCTACTTCACACAAGGTGATGACTCAGTAAGGCTAAGTGGCAGAGCCCTTGTGGGAACACAGCCAGGGTCCCTGAGCCACAACAACTCTCGTGGTCAGATCAGGCAGATCCTTACCCCTCCTGATTCCTGCAATAGGAGTTCACTGAGACTTAGAGATTGGAGCTGAGTGCCAAATTCAATAGACTCATCATGGCCCTGCAATATAGTAGCTACATGATTCCATGTTCTTGTTCAGAGGTGCTAAGAGGTGGGGAGGGGAAGCCCCAGTGGCTTGTACTCATAGGAGATGCCTCAGTGTGTTGGGTGCCTCAGTGCTGAGCCTCACAAATCTGCTTACACAGCCACATAAGGGCACGCCTGAAGTGCAGGAGTACTCCCTCACCGAGGAGGTCCTTCATGCCAATATTGCTTACCTAAGCTCTTTGGATCCTCAGGATCCCTTCCTCTCATGTTACAGTCAAGGACATTGAGGTGGGGAGAGCATAACATGCCTGCTGAAGCCACAAGCTAGCAGAGCCCAGCGTATACTCCTTCCTGGGTCCCAGGCAGCTCTGAGAACCAGCCTGCACACAGAGCCATATCTTCTGTTACTAGAGCAGCTGGGATCATGTGAGCAGCACCGGACAGCCCTCCACCAAGATGCACAATTTAGGTTATTCCCTCAGTGGCTCCAACCCTGCTAACCACCTGCCCCCATCCTCAGCAGGAGGAAGCTGAAAGCAATAGAAAAAGAGAGGAGTGGGAGATATTTACCAGGACCCCTCAACCACTCCTATACCCACAAAACTTCCCAAGAACAAAAGCCCAGGACCAGATGTATTTACAAATGAATTCTACCATACATTGAGAAACAAGATAGTGCCTTTTCTGCACAATCTCTTTCAAGAAATTGAGAAAGAAGGAATGCTATCAAATACATTCTATGAAGCCAACATTACACTGATACCATAAGTAAACACAGACAACATATACAAAGAAAGAAAACTTCAGCAATCTCCCTAATGAACATTGATGCAAAGATCCTCCATAAAATCTTTGCCAAAATAACCCAGCCATGCATCAAAAGGATAATATATAAAGACTAAGTGGGATTTATTCCAGGGGCACAAGGATCATTCTACATATAAAAATCAATTAATGCAATCCACACATCAACAAAAAACAACTCAACCATATAATCATTTCAATAGATGCAGAGAAGGCATTTTGACAAAGTTCAACATCCATTTGTGATGAAGGCCCTTGAAATTCTCAGAAAGAATGAACATACCTTAACAAGATTAAAAACCACATATAATTTTCATCCAATATAATTCTCAGTGGTGAAAAGCTGAAAGCCTTTCCTTTGAAATCGGGAGCAAGACACCGATGTCTGCTCTAACCACTGCTCTTCAACATAATATTGGCAGTACTAGGCAAAGCTATAAGACAGGAAAAGGATGCACAAAGATTCCAAATAGGGAAAGAAGAAATAAAACTATCATTATTTGCAGATGATATGATAATATACATAGAAAAACATAAATATCCACAGAATAATCAAAGCAATCAACTGGTTTAGTAAATTAACAGGATACAAAATGAACACACAAAACTCAGTAACCACTGCACCATAAAAGAGACTCTGTGTCCTCTGATCCTTTCCTCTTAGCCACACCCAACACCACCTGCACATCCAGGAGCTAAGTGTCACTGCCATGTTGACACTTGGGTCTTCTCCTACCCTGAACTGTTCTCATCAGTTGGTTTTTGTTGTCTGGTGGAAAAATTGACTGTGGGAATAAAAGTTGCTTCTCCTGAACCATCCCATGGTGATAAGCACTGTGCAGTATTTAAGGGCTTCGGATAAGCACATTGACACCAAAAGCTCACACACATTTTGTCAAGTGAGGCTGAACACAAGTGGAAATGAATTCCAACAGCTCAGTAGTCAACCAATTAATGATGGAAAAAATGCTTGCACAGATATTCACAAAGAAACACACAGTTGACCCATGCAAACATGAAATTTCAGACACTTTTTTCATTTTTTTAAATTTTTTAAATAATATATTTTATTTTTATATCCTTTTGTGTATTTTTCCATCTCAGTTGTAATCCCTGTGGGCTTCCCATCACCAAGTCACCCATGTGTCATCACCATAGTCCAGTGTAAACCCCCCCTTTTTATCCCATTCTCCACTCCACCCCCATAGAATGTCTCTGGTATATATTTGTTCATTATTATTATTTTCTCCCCTGGTCATTTATACTCCTGCTATTAGTGAAATCATCTGGTATTTTTCTCATTCTTTCTAGTTTATTTCACTAAGCATGATCTCTTCCAGTTCCATCCATGTTGCTGCAAAAGGCATGAGTTTATCTTTTTTGATTGTTCAGTAATATTCCATTGTATATGTACATATCTTTTAAACCCAGTCATCTACTTTTGGGCATTTTGGTTGATTCCATACCTTTTCTATTATAAATAAAGCAGCAATAAACATGGAGGTACAGTTGTCTTTTTGAATCAGTGTTTTTATGTCTTTTGGGTAGATACTGAGGAGTGAGATTGCTGGGTCTATGGACGCTCCATTTTTAGCAGTTTGAAAAGCCTCCAAACAGTTTTCCATAGTGGTTGTACTAGTTTGTATTCGCACCAGCAGTGCAGGAGAGTTCCTTTTTCTCCACATCCTCACAAACATTTGTTGTTGCTGGTTGTTTTAAGATGTGCCATTCTTACTGTTGTGAGGTGGTATCTCATTGTGGTTTTAATTTGCATCTCCCTTATTACAAGTGATGTTGAACTTTTTTCATATGCTTATTACCTGTCAAAATTGCAGGTATTTGGGTCCTGCGTGGTGGCATAATGGGCTAGGATGCAGCACTGCAAGCTAGTGCAGCTACTTCTGTGCTAGTTCAATTCTGGTCCCTGGAGTGACACACATGGTGCGGTAGACCTCTCCTGACCCACCTACTGCTCCCCTCATCAGTGTACCTCGTCTATCCACTTGTTCTGACCCCCTCTCTATCTCTGGTGAATACTCTCACCACCACTGCTCCTCTGGCTTATACCCTAGTTCTGTATGCATAAATAAATAATATTTTTTTTTTAGAAATTGCAGTTATTTTAAAATTTCAGGATGTCAGGATACAGATGGGCAAGGAAGAGGCACTTAGACACTCAAAATGTCATCAGACCACACCCTTTCCATTCTCCCAACTGACCCAGAGCTTCCATCACATTATCAAATAGCAGTAGCCTGTTGTAGCAAGTGCATGATCCACAGTGATGTGAAAGGAGCATGATTTTTAGCTTTGTTATGTCCCAAAGACTGCCTATTAGCTGGTCCTTCCCTGGGCTAAGTGAATATTTAGAAAAGGAAGCTCAGGTTTCTTGTAGTGGTTACCCTGAAGGACTCTGATGCCTCCTGGGTTGCATTTCTTTGAGCTACTGCCTGGTAGCTTGGGGGGTAACTTTGTCCTTTGGGGAATTGAGGGATAAGGAGGGTTGAAGTTGTCTTATCTGGTGTAAACTATGAGGGAGTTTCATTCCAGATTTCCTGGAATCAATGGTCAGCTTAACAGACTGTGGCTCACCCAGGGTGTGGCCCTAAACAAAACCTATAGAATTTCCTCACAGGTTCACTGTCCCAGTATGGAGGGGACCTGGGAAGCAGGTAGCACTCAGGGGCTGGCCTCTATGCTGCTCAATGTGTCAGGGATGCTGGATGTGCCAGCACCAGGGCAGTCTCCCTCTGCTGGTGCTCCTCCCAGATGTTCATCTGCACAGTGAACAGCCACAAGACCAAATTTCTCTTATATTAGGGTTGATATTAGGGAACAGTGTGTCTGCGTTTCCAGCTGCTGGTGCTGCTTTTGGAATGATCAGAACATTAAGTGGTGGCACAATCTGCAGAGAGCACACAGACAGGAGGGAAGTCCTCTGGCTTACTTGAGTGGATGTCCAGACACACCACAGACACACACAGAGGAGATGGGATCCTGGTCATGTGGGTATAAGAGTCAGGTCTCTGGCAATTGGGTACTGCATCCTTCCTCCCCCACACATCTCTTCTCAGCCTCAAATTCACCATTCTTTATGCCCCACGGCCCTGATTTAAGGTGCCCAGGTGATGTGGGGCATGGGAAGGAACCTGTTTCTTTCCTGTCCCAGTTTCCCTTGCTGAGCTGAGTCCAGGCTGGGAGATGTTGCCCAGAGCCTGTGGGCACCTGTTACTTGCTGATGACTCTCTTGTCTTCCTACCACTTCCCTCCTCCAGGGAAGAATCCTGGAAACCCAGAGCAACACCAAGTATCTACTCTGTGCCTACCACATTCCTTGCCCCTGGTCTTGAGGGAAGCTGGCACCTTTGTTCAGGCTCACTTCAACGGTGATCTCCCTAAAGCACAAAAAGGACAGAGGGTGAACTTGGGCCCAGAGAGTCTCGATTCTTGGTTTCTGCTGAAACCACATTCGCCCCACTGTGATGGCTTAGACCTTCAGGCATTTGAGGCTACTGCCTGGTGGGAGCAGCTCATCCAAGTTACCATGAGGTCAACCTCAGTGATGATTATGACCATTGAGGGACAGAGCATGAGGTCAGATGCCCTGTGGTCACTAGCTAGGTGACCACGGAAGCTGTGTGGCCCCACCTTCTTGGCTCTTGTGTGTTCACACTGTGTTGGCTCAGGCTGAAGGCTGCTGGGAGCAGAGGAGTCTCCCTGGGCAGCTCGTCTGCCCCCATCCTATGCCCAGTAGGGCTGCAGCACAGATAATCTCTGAACACATCACAGGAGCCCCAAGACAGCAGGTCAGGAGGAAGCCCTGCCACCACCCAGAGCACATCTCCTGCTGCCCAGCAGAGTCCACTGAGCACCCTGCCCATGTCCTGGCACAAATGCTGCCTGCCCAGATATGCACTTACTCAGCTTGCTCCTTTATCTTCACTCCTGGACACTACAGGCTGATTTCTTCAACCTCAGTGGCTTTTATATCTAATGAAAATGACATAGAAGGAATCAGTGCAAAAGCACCTGCCCATGCTCCCGCCTGCCTGCCCTGGGAAGGTACTGCTCTCCAGGGCACATACAGCATCTCTTCTCTGCCTTCTCAGCACCTGACACACCTGCAAGGGTAAAGACCTGTGTAAATGGGATCCAGCCCCCCAGAGTTCCCATGAGTGGAGGGGAAAACAGATGGTAACACACAAGCAAAGAAAATAAATGGCAGAGAATTACAATTGTGACACTAGTGAACAGGGTTGGTTGACATGAGTAGAGGGAGGGGATCCAGCAGGCGTTAGGAACAGGGTGTCTGTCTTATGCTGAAAACTGACATGTGAATGCATTAAATGCACCCAAGCTGATATTTGCTTGAAAACAATTTATTATCTCTTTTGATGGCTACTGTAACCAGGAGATGCTATTTCAAATTATTTCTTCATTCAAAATGTCTATTTTTTAAAAAAATATATTTCAAGGTATACTACAAAGCAATAATAATAAAAACTGAATGGTACTGAACCAAGAACAGACATACAGACCAATGGATTCAAATAGAAAACCCATATATAAACCCACATGTTTATAGGCTAATCTTTGACAAAGGAGCAAAGAAGATACAATGGAACAAAGAAAGTTTGTTTAACAAATGGTGCTGGGAAAACTGGGACACCACATGCAAAAAAAAAGGGAACTAGATTACTACCTCACACCATGCACAAAACCCAACTCAAAATGGATTAAAGACCTATACATAAGAACAGAAACCAAAAAATATCTGGAAGCAAAGATGGGTGAATCACTACACCATAAAATACACTTCAGCAACATCTTTGAAGATACAGCACTCAAAGTAACAATACTGAAGAAAAGGATAAACAGATGGGACTACATAAAGTTAAAGAGCTTCTGTACAGCAAAAGAGACATTACAGAAAACAGACATCCCCCTGATTGGGGAAATTTTTTCTCACATAAAATTAGCGATAAAGGATTGATCTCAAATATATACAAAGAACTGATGAAACTCAACAAAAATAAACAACCCCATCAAAAAATGGGCAAATGAGCTAAAAAGACACTTCTCAAAAGAGGAAATGCAGATGGCCAAAAAACATATGAAAAAAATGTTCAACATCATTTATAATAAAGATGTGAATTAAAACCACAATGAGATACCACCTCACACCAGTAAGAATGGCATACCTTAAAACAACCAGCAACAACAAATGTTGGTGAGGATGTGGAGAAAAAGGAACATTCCTTCACTGCTGGTGGGAATGCAAACTAGTTCAACCACTGTGGAAAACTGTTTGGAGTTTCCTCAAACTGCTAAATATGGAGCTTTCCTACGACCCAGCAATCCCACTCCTACCCAAAAGACACAAAAACACTGATTGAAAAAGATACCTGCACCCCGGTGTTTATTGCTGCTTCATTCACAACTGGAAAGACATGGAAACAGCCCAAATACCCAAAAGTAGGTGGCTGGATTTAAAAGATGTAGTACAGATACACAGTGGAATATTACTCAGCAACCAAAATAAATAAACAAACACATGCATTTTGCAGCAACATGGATGGAGCAGGAAAAGATCATGCTTAGTGAAATAAGCCAAATAGAAAAGGAAAAATACCAGATGGTTTCACTCACAGCAGCAATATAACAGACCAGGCAAGAAAATAATAATGAACAGCTATATACCAGAGACATTTTATGTGGGTGGAGTGGGGAATATCAAAAATGGGGGGTGGTGGAGGGAACTACATAGACTATGGTGATGGCACATGGGTGATTTAGTGATGGGAAGCCCACAGGTTTTACAACTGACATGGAAAATGCACAAATAATGTAAAAATATACTATTATATGTGTGTATGTATATGTATAGATATATAGATATAGATAGAACATAGTCATGATGAATAAATTATTTGTGGGTTCATCTTGGATTTGAGTCAGATGAGGGTAAAGCCAGTGAGTTCCTAGGGCAGAGTGTTCTGTGCTTGGGAGCAGCATGTGTCAAGGCCTTGAGGCAGTGCTACCTGTTGCAGAAGGAAGAAGGAAGCTGGGCAGGAATTCATGGTCATGGAAGAGGTCTGGTTGTACTCTAAGGACAATGAGTCTGTGCCATCCCAGCATATGTGTTAGATATCAAAGAAATAGGACACACCCTGGATGGAATATGGGGATAAAAGGAAAGGGGAATCAAGGTTGGCATGCAGGTTTGACCAGGTTACCTGGGTGATGGCAGTGCCATTTATTTAGATAGGGGATTTCTGATATTGGGATATTGATTTTCTTCCTTTGCCTTAGTTTACAGTTATGTGAACATGACATTCACATGACTCAAAAGAATTCCCTAAAATGTGTTGAGGGAAGTCAACACATTTCTGAGTCCCTGGACTTTTCCATGTCTGAATCCTGGTTGAGTGGTGAAGGCCCAGCTACCTTGCATGCTGATGTATACTCCAGGAACCTCAGCCCGCTCAGCAGGGTGCCCTACTCCCCTCTGGGATTGGAATTCAAGGACCACCCAGGTTGACAATGATACCAGAGGACAGTCCTTTCCTGGCCTTCTGCTTTCCTCAGTCTTCTCATCTTATGACCTTAGTTGGAACCACAGCTCTGCACTGTAGAGAAGCAGGCTATAGCCAAGGGTTTAAGTGACCCTGCTTCAGGTGCAGAATTTATACAAAGGAGGGATAATGGGTCTCTTTCCAGAGCCAGGAGTGCATGTAAGGTCCTGAGAACATACACCAACTGAGAGGGCATAGCTTCTGAAGGAAGGAGTTTGCAGTTCTCACATCAATCTTGAGAAAGTGTAGATCAAAGGAAATCAAGTCCCCAGGTCAGCTACACACCTTGTGGGGTCACTTGTGGCAGTGCCAACCTCTGTTTTATTCTTTGCACCCATGAAACAACCAGAGATGAACTAGAAGTAGGTTGGGGGAAGTATGCTCTGGGTTTACCAGATGTCCCCATTCATTCACTAGATGTCACAACAGGTCCAACAGAAGTTTCAAGAGGTTAAATGGGAGAGAGAGTGCTTAAGAAAGTCCAGCTGCTCCCCTCATCACGATCTCACTCACGTCACACGAGTACAGGACCCAGCCTGTCCCAGTTTGTGCTCCTTTGGACCACTTCTCCCACGGGAGTTACACCTGATGTGCTAGAGTCTCCAGAAAATGCTGACAAATGTCACAGAGCTTGCTTAGTGCAGCTGTCATGTTGCTCCGGTTTCCAGTAGAGAAAAAGACAGAGCCAGAAGGGAAATTCACAGTCAGGGTCACACAGGGAATGTGTCCTTGCCAGATCCCAGGCCTGGACCTGGCACGTGACCTCCTCTCGCAATCGATGGTGATATAGCTCCTGGGAAGGCTACCAAGCACCTGGAAGGAACTCAGAGCACCAGGATGGCTTCACTCTACAGCTGGACAGCTCCTGAGTTTGGGGTCCTTGTCACTCTAGGAAAGTGAGGGATAAGGAAAAGGCAAGGGAGCAACTGAGGGAAGACCCTGCTCACAGGTCCAGCCCTGGCCCAAGGCCCTGTAGTGGCTCTGGGGACTGCAATCTCCCACGCACGTCCCTCCTCACTCTCACCACTGCCTCTGTCCACAGAGAACCCACAGTGCCTGGCATCAAGGGATCTGGAGGCATGTCTGGCTGCGGGGTGACCACATGCTGTGGAATACCTGCCAGGTACTCAAGTCAGGCAGGCACTTAGCAACAAATATGGTGTCACTTATCTGAAATCTACAATGGGCTTTGTCTTTGTCTTTGCTGCTTTATGAAATCCTCTTCCATAGACCACCACATCATAGCTGTCTGCAAGGATAGCACCAACATCTGTGTGAGGAGGCTGAGCTCTGCTGTCTGCTATCTCTTCACTGGACAGTCGGCCCCCCACATGGGAGCCCAAGGGCCTCCTGAGGCGGCAGCTGTCTGAACCAACCTCTGTGCGTCTCCTGATGCTCACCTGGTGTATCTGAGGGGCCACTCTGCAGGCTGGTGAAGCTCTTGGGCACTCTCACCACAGGCACTCACCTGCACAGACCACTAGAGGCAGCACCTGCTCCCATCCACATGCAAAAACCATCTTGGGTGCCACATATTTAAGTTAATCCTGAGGCTCCTTAAGGGGAGCAGGCCATTTCCCAGCCCCCACCAGACCACAGTCATAAAGGGCACAGAGCAAGACCACGTAACCTCACCACTCTGTCTTACCTGAGCTGAGCTCCCTGGCCTAGTGTCTTGTGAAGTGATTGCTGTCTGGGGTGGCTGTTTCTCCCCCGTCTGTGTGTCTGTGGTTCACTGAGCAGCTCAGGAATAAGGTGGGGCCCAGGTGGGACAAGCAAGGAGCAGCAGACCCTGTACCAGATTCCCTTTCCCTTAGCTATGAAGGATCCCGGAGGATGATTATTCTTCCCCCTTACTGACCTCACGGCCTGCTCACTTCCCTACCTAGGGAGTCATGAAAAACTCCCCCTTCTTCTGTGGGGGACTGTGCTTAGGAACATCTTGCCCTGCCCCTTGATTTCACACTGAGGTTCTCCTTCCCTGAAGTACATACCAGACACAGAGAAGGCAACCTGTGGGTTGCTGGTGGGATTTAGACAGGATCCTATGAAGGCTTGCTGCAGGTCCAGGCCAGTAGCCTCCACTGGTGCCTCAGTGGCAAGTGTAGCTAATTCCATTCCCCCATGTTTAGCTGTCCAATGGATTATGTTAATTAATGGAGGGACCCAACCTAGCAATGCCAGCACAACCTTGAACTAGCTGTTGGATTTTTCTTGGATCAAACTTTCCTACAGTCATAGTCAAATTGACAGTTGTAAATTCTTTGAAGAATATATATTCTAAGGCTGTTTGCAAAAGTGGATCTGTTGATTAGTTTTGTAGGCCTTTATGTGTCTTCAAAACCAATGGCCCCTTGCTCCAGATGGCTGACCGCTGGCAGCAGAGCTTGGCTGGGCAGCTTCTGTGCCCAGGTTTAAGGTGATACAGCCTTGCTGAGAGGGCACAGAGGCAAAGCCCACTGTCTGGTGAGGACACAGTGGGGTCAGGCTGTGTGCTGTCCTGTGGCAGGTCGGCTTCAATGGCATGATGCTGCCAGACTGGGGAGGCACACACAGGCCCTTACAGAGAGACCACAGCCACGGAGTGGCTGGAGCTCCTCACCACAGAGTTGCAGGGCCATCTGGAGCATGGGGATCCTTCTCTTGGTCCAGCTCTCTGCAGAGGCCTCCCCATTTACCCTAAGGCTTATGCCAGCTGGGAGTGTTGGCATCAATGGCCCTTGGTGAGATGATGTTCCTATTAAGACACTGGATATTAAACTGTCTAATCCTGTTTCTTCATCCTCTGAAATCATTTTCTCTTTTTTTGTTTTGCTGATGGAAGGAATTACAGGATATTTTCACAACTATATCAGCCCTGTATTTCTGGAGTAATCAAACATTGGCTCTGAGGTATATTCATTGTGAGATATTGTTGAGTTTTATTGGTGGTATTTTATTTAGGGGGTTTAAAAATATTCTTTTCGGAAAAAAAGACAAGATGGCGGCAGAGTAAAGACACCAAGATCACCGTGTCCAGGCTCGCCCAGGAATTTAGGACTGAAAACGGACTATAGACCTACATACTATGAATTTCAACCCAAAAGAGAAGACCCTGGACTACTAGAAGGAAGATAACAGAGGGAGAATTGGTGATTGGGGAGTTCAGCTAAGAGAACTCCTCTCCCTCACCCCGGGATTGTTCAGGCACCTGGAAGTTTGGTGGGCTGCAAGAGCTGCTTTGCTTCTCACTAAAGTGCTGTTGGTGAAAGGAGATATCTCAACTTGGTGAGTGGAGTCCAGGCTGAGGAAAAACTGCAGATCTTATCTGGAACACCTGGACACCGGGTAAAAGCTGCTGATGGACCAGTTCGACCAGCTCAGGAACAGGCAAGATGGCTGCAGAGTAAAGATGCCAAGACGACTTCATCCAAGTTCACATGGGAATATATAAAAACGGACTATAGACATACATGCTATGAGTTTCAACCCAAATGAGAACACCCTGGACTCACTAGAAGGAAGATAACTAAGGGAGAATTGGCGATTGGGGAGTTCCAATAAGGGAACTCCTACTCGGAAGTGCCACAGACCATGGCACAAACCATGGGAAAAGACTGCACAAGTGGGCACATAGAGCCTGGGGGGTGGGGAAGAAAAATCTGGTGATCTGGTGACTGGGGAAGCTGCAAAGCATGCAACCCTTTCATCTACCCCCACAGCATAGACCTGGAGGCTTGTTCCCGGCATTAGTCACTCAGGCGGGGCCAGCAAGTTCACAAAGCCCCTGAGATAAAAGGGGGGGGAGGTCAGACTGGAATAAAAACAGGCTCATTAACACTCCCCCAAGTGGTAGGGAAAGACTGCTCAGGGAGAGATTGCTCTGAGTGGATACAAAGAGCCCTGGAGGCCTAGAGGAAGGACTCATAGCCTGCACAACTGAGGAGTGTGCAGAACTAGGACTCAAGGTGTTACTGAAAAGCAGTGGCCAGAAGACATGTGAGCCAGTAAGGCACTGCATTGCAAGGCTCACAGTGCCCAAAAAATAAACAAAACCAGTGAGTGGCTCAACCACAGATCCAGCTGCAACACTTCTAATGCACCCCACCCACAAGCCTGCATCCAAGCATAGAGGGAACCCAGGGCATCAGAAGGCTACAGAGATCAGGAGACACCTTACAGAGACAAAGACTCAACGAGCTACCAGAAGAAGCTGAACACCACAAGAGACCCTTGAGCATCACTGGCAGAGACGACAGACATAATTCCACACAGTAGGGACTGGAAAAACAGGAGATATTGCGACAAAACAAAGCTCAAAATACTTTCTACAACTGAAGTGTCTGGAAGTACCTCTGCCATTCCAAAAAGAACATCCCAAAGAATGCCATTCAATAATAGCAACACCATGGCTCGATGAATAGAAAGTATTAGAAAATACACAGCAGGGAAAAGAAAACAAATACCCAAGCAAGTCCACAGGAGAAAAACTCACCACAAAAAGATCAGTCACCAGAAAACACCAAAGAAACAGAAGAACTGCTCAGCCTACCAGATAAAGAATTCAGAATCATCATGATAAACAAACAAAAAGAAGATGAGAAGGAAAAATATTATCTGAGGCAAACCATCAAGGAGTTGAAGAATGCAAACAAGGAAATGAATAAAAGAAATGAAAGACATGAAAGAAAAGCAAAAGATATGACACAAGCAATCAATGAAATGAAGAAAGAAAATGAGACATTAAAAAAGGAAATAGAAGAAATGCAGGTGGTGAAAAGGACAGTAGGAGATAAAGAAAGCTGGGAAAAGTAATGAAAACAGAATAGATGAAATGAAAGAACGAATCAGCACACAGAAACAAAGAGAATTAAAAAAGAAAAAGAGAAGTAAAAGGGAAAAGGAATGAAGAAACACTTCAAGAGCTATCTGAAAAGGAAACATCAGAGTTACAGGTATCCCAGAAGGTGAAGAGAAAGGCCACGAAATCGAGGAAATATTCACAGAGAAAATAGAAGAGAACTTCCCTTATATGAAGGATATGAAAATAGAAATCCAAGAAGCAAGAACACCAAACTAACATAAGAGGAGAAAAAGAGCAAGGCACATTATTATAAAACTTCCAAGAGTACAAGACAAGGAAAAGATAATGAGAACGACAAGACGGAAGAAAAACACATAACCTACGAAAGGAAACCGATCCGGATGACATCAGACTTCACCGAAGAATCACTAGGGGCAAAAAGAGAGTGGAATGACATACTCAACAAACTCCAAAATATTAAATGTCAACTAGGAATACTGTATCCTGCAAAGCTCTCCTTCCTCTACGAAGAAAGAATAGGATATTTTCAGATAAACAGAGCTCCACAATTTTGTCATGACTAAACCCCCACTCCAAAAAATACAAGAAGCCCTCTAACCAAATCCAACAGAAGAATGAACAAGAACAGTTCAAAACAAGGAATAAAAATAAGGACTAAAATGGCAAATGTAGGTGCCAGTATATCAATATGATCTCAAAATGCAAATGGCTTAAACTCATGAATAAAAGACACATAACCCAACATTCTGCTGTCTGCAGAAAACACGTCTAACTGCAAAAGATAAAAACAGATTGAAAATAAAAGGATGGAAAACAGTTTTACAAGCAAATGGACCAAAAACGAAAGCAGGAAGAGTCATACTTATATCAGATAAAATAGACTTCAAACTAAAAAATGGTTAAGAGACACACAGAAGGCCATTACATTATGATTAAGGGAACAATACAACAAGAAGACGTAACAATGATCAACATATATGCACCAAATGAAGGAGCACCAAAATATATCAGGAAACTAGTATCATCTATGAAAACATATATCAGAGAAAATACATACATAGTAGGAGACTTCAACATGCCACTCTCAACAATGGACAGGTCAACACGACAAAAAATAAGCAAATAAACTGAAGTTTTGAACAAGGACCTGGACAACATGGGTCTAACAGACATCTATAGAATACTGCACACAAAAAAATCTGAGTACACATTTTTCAAAAATCCACATGGATCATTCTCTAGGACTGACCACATACTGGGTCACAAAATAAATATCAATAGATACACTAAGATCGAAATCACACCATTATTTTCTCTGATCATGAAAGAATCAAGTTAGAAATAAACCATATGAGGGAGAAAAGAGGAAACCTACCATGTGGAGACTGAAATCCACACTACTGGAGGACCATTGGATCAATGAGGAAATCGAAGAAGAAATCAAAAAATATCTGGAGAAGAACGGCAACAACAACACAAATCTCCAAAAGCAGTTATAAGAAGAAAATACATACCATTACAGGCTCACATAAAGAAGCAAGAAATAACTCAAAGAAGCAACCTAATATCCCACCTTAAAGAACTGGAAAGAGAACAACAAAATAACCCAAAAGCCAGTAGAAGACAGGAAATAATAAAAGTCAAATCAGAAATAAATGAAATGGATGTTAGAAAAACAGTCCAAAAAATCAATGAAATCAAAAGTTGGTTATTTGAAAAAATAAACAAGATAAATAGGACACTAGCTAGGCTCACAAAGAAAAAAACAAGAGAAAGCACAAATAAACAGAATCATAAACGAAAGAGGAGAAATCAAAACAGATCCAGCAGAAATCAAAAGAACAATAAGAGAATACTATGAGCAACTGTATGCAAACAAGTTGAACAATTTAACAGAAATGGACAAATTCCTACAACTCTAAAACCACCTAAAGCTACATAAAGAAAAAATAGAACAACTAAACAGGCCAATTACAAGCAAGGAAATTAAAGAAGTAATCAAAACCCTACCCAAAAATAAAAGTCCAGGACCAGATGGATTTACAAATCCAAATTTGTGAATTTTACCGAACGTTCAGAAAAGAAAAGAACTAGTGCCTATTCTACAGATTCATCCAAAAAAAATTCAAAAAGGAAAACTACCACGTACTTTCTAATACCAAAACCTAACAAAGAAAACACACACAAAAAGAAAACTTCAGACCAATCTCCCTAATGAACACCGATGCAAAAATCCTTAACAAAATCTTAGCCAAAAGAATCCAAAAGTGCATTAAAAGAATAATACACCATGACCAAGTGGGCTTTATCCCAGGAGCACAAGGATGGTTTAACATCAGAAAATCAATTCATGTAATCCATCACATCAACCGACAGAAAATAAAAAATACAATTTAAGAGAAACAGGGCTGACTAAGCAACCCAGGAACATGCCCTCATTCCATTAGCACAGCTGGAAGTTGGGGAGCAGGGGAAGTGCAGGGAGAACCTACTCAGCCACAGCAAAGCCTATTGGACCTGAGTCCTAGAATGCAGGCTGGGAAAGGGGCAGTGGACACAACAGAAATCACTAAAGTCTGTTGAGAGGAGGGGGACTGTGCTGAGCTGGGTAAGACTTGCAGAACTTGGTTAACCCCCCTTGGCTCCTGGGCCTGCCCTTTCTGGGCTGGGTCAACCAGGGCTGGACCTGGGGCTCTCAGATCTCATTTCATGGCAGAAATTCTGTTTGTAGTGAGAAACCAGCCTGCAGGAGCCCAGCTCAGACCTTCAGTTTGGATCAGCCTGATCCTAGCCACACCCACTTTTGTGTCCACTGCCACCCTTCGAGCTACAAAGTGACAGCTGACAGGTGACAAAAACTTGGCCATCTGCAGGTCACTGGTCTTCTGCCTGCATGGACAGCCTTATGTCCCTTTCCCAGGCCATCTTCTTTCCCCTCAGGCACACATGAAGTCCACAAGTTCAACAGGTCCTTAGGGACCAGTCCTGAAGGGAAGGAGGCTGCGGGATCCAGGTCACCCTTCTGTGACCTGTCTGTGTCAGGGAGGGTGGGACATGGCAGGGGGATTAGCAGGATGATCTTACTAATCCAGCCCTACCTGTGGAGGGTGATGTGCCCAACAGGGGCCCTAGGTGCTGGCAGTCCTAGAGTGAGATCTGGGTTATCATTAGCACAGTTACGACTGCTTCCCCTCTGCCTGGTTGAAGCCCACTGGATCAGTGACCTGAAATAGTGATGAGTACAGAGAAGGGCAATCTCAATGGCTCTGGACAAGACCGTGGTTCGACTTCCTGACTGTGCCTCCTTGTCCAGGCCAGTCTGCACATTGCAGAATGTGCCAGCACAGGCAGGCTGTTTAATAACAGTCATCTTCCTTCCCACCTCAAGACCCCAATTTTTTTTTTCTTTTTAGAAAAGAAATAGAAGACGTCTCATCGAACTTAGCCACACAGTTCCTAGTGGAGACACAAACATGCAGGAGGCTTTAAAGAGCTACAGACAGTAACCTCTAAGATTTCATCCTACTCTAACAACCTCTTTGTAGAGAGGGCTGTCTAAGGTGTCTTCTCCCTCCAGGGGCCACTGCAGATCCCTCCACTCACTCAGAAAAGCAGGTGCTGGGGTCTATCAGCCTCATACAGGAGGGGAAAGTTGGGGGTCAGTGCCTTGTCCTGTCAGCTGTGGTTGGTCACTCTGAGCACCTTTCCTGACCAGGCCACTCCCTGCTTCTCCCACAGAAAAGAAGGCTCACTCTATGGTAATCTCCTTGAGTGATAGAGCCTGTTTCCAGTCATTTGAGGCTACTAAGAATGAAGTGAGTCCATCCCATCTTTACCAGCCTTTGCTCCATGTATTTAGTGATCTGTACTTCACATTCTTTGCCCTAGCCTCAACCACAGCATGGCAATCCTTCTCAGTTGTCTGAGGCTGGACAACTGAGAAGGATTGCCATGCTGTGGTTGTAAATGAGCATATGAAAAATCAGGTATTTCAGAACAGTGGCAACCTTAGAGCTTAGTTTGGGCAGGATCACAGGAAGGTAGCTCTCTAGCCCACCTTGACTAGTTGGACAACATGTAGCCCTTGCAGAAATGAGCAAGTGTTTTATGAGCCTGCAGACCTGTGGGACAGGTGGAAGAACTTTCCATTCCTGAAAGATGGGCTGCTGGTCGAGGCCAGGGTGGGGCACTGAGATCTAAATGGCCTGAAGTCTGAATCTGACCAGTGGGATGGAATTTGCTGTCTCTCACCCCTGTTGAAGGTCCAAGTCTTCTGCTCCTCCTTGTACCTAACAGCAGCTGGGGACCGTGAGGCGTATCTAGTTGGTATGGACAATGGATTTTATGCCCTCAAGAACTGGTTGACTTGGTTAGTAAGGTGTGAATGTGGAGAGTGTGGGGGTGGCTTCTTACCATGTCCCACTATTCTCTTTCCTTGACCCAACCACTCTCTGTTCTAGCTTGCAGCTAAGTCCTGAATTGAGCTGGCAAATGTGGATCCCTCCAGTTACTTGGTGAGAGCTCAACCTCTATTGTAAACACAGGATGTGTGTTTGTGTGTGTTGTAACTGCGCTTGCAGCTGTGTAATGGGTATGTGTAAGTTTGCAGTTTAATGTGTGATGTGTGTTAGTGTAAGTGCTCTTTACTCCCAGTGTTTATGAGATATAGTTGACATATAGTTGACATGTAGTTCTATGTAAGTCAAAGGAAATCATATTTGAATATATGAAAGGTATAATGACTACCAAAATAAGTAAGTATAATTCACATCTTATCACTACATCAAATCTTTAATTTAAAAATGAAGAAAAGTATATTTTAAAACTCCTAAATAAAATAATACCAATGAAACCCAACAGCATCTCACAAAGAAAATATTTCAGAACCAATTGGAATCACCACTGAAAATAGGGCCTGGTAGAGCAGTTGAAACATCAGTATAATTCCTCCCATGAGCAAAGCAAAAAAGAGAAAATGATGATTTCAGAGGGTGAAGAAACAGGATTAGACACAGTCCAATGTCCAGTGTCTTAATAGGAACATCATCTCACCAAGGGCCATCGACGCCAGCACTCCCAGCTGACATCAGCCTCGGTGTAAATGGGGGAGCTTCTGCGGAGAGCTGGACCAAGACAAGGATGCCCACTCCCCAGAAGACCCCGCAGCTCTGTGGTGAGGAGCTCCAGGCACTGCCTGGCCAGTGGCCTCTCTCTTTAAGGGCCTCTGTGTGCCAGTTGTGCCACACCAGCCCTGTAGCATCATGCCACAGAAGCCCACCTGCCATGGGACAGCACACAGCCTGACCCCAAACAGCGGACTTTGCCTCTGTGCCTCAAGGGTAAGGTTGGAGCACCCTGACCTGGGTCACAGAGCTGCCCATCTGGGCTCTGCTGCCTTTGGCCAGCCAGCCTCCTGCAACAAGGAGCCTGGATCTGCCCCCTTCTCTGTTGTCTCCAAGAACAGAAAGCTCAATACTGGCTATCAGTTCTGTGAGCAAGGGGAGGCATGTGGATTGTGTGGTGACCAGCTCGGAGCATAACTAGGTAGACAGAGGAAGAGCAGCAGTGCTCATATTCCCCCATGGCTCTCTGCCTATGCTGAGCCTGGCGGGTGAGGGGTGGCTATAGGGCATCCAGAATGGTAGAATCTCCCTGACACATCCTTACTCCTATGAACCTGTAAGCTGCAGCTCCCTGTGCATTGGGTGAGAAACCCACTCCCCCCCTTCCAACCTCACCCCACACATGGGTCCTTCCTTGTTTTAAGTCCCCATCCCTTCAGCAACCTGATGGCCTGGTTTCTCTGGGTATGTTCTAGGGAGACACCCAGCAGTAATGTCTGAGGCACAGACAAGTGGGGAGATCAGTTCTTGTGCCCCAATCAGCCAAGGTGATTGGTGTCCTCCCCACACCCCTGCCAGCCTAGCCCAGCAATACCTGCTCTGACCTAGTAAACTGCCCTCTATTCAGTGCCACAGTCATTTGGTGGAAAAGTTCAAGGCAAACACCTACACTCCATGAAACAGGAGTCAATCCAGAGAAATAGTGGCCAGGGAGCCCTGGGCAAAGCGGGTGAAGCAGAGGGCTCAGCACCTTCAAAACTTAGGAGGTCTCAGTCCAGGCACAGGCCTCTGCTACCTCCCACCTCCAGGTCCAGGCTCTAGCTCACCCACACTCAGTGCTCATGGGGCTGAAGACCATTTCCCCAATCCCAGCATGGCTGGATGTCTGAGACCCCTGCATAGACAAGAAGCCCTGTAGGTATACACTGTTCTCTGAAACCTGCATGCCCAGAGGATGGTACCGGGGTAGAGATGCTGTAAGGGTCTGGGACCAGGGCTGGACCTGTGAGCAGGGGCTTCCCTCAGAGTTTCCTCACCCTCACTTTCCTAGAGTGACAAGGACCCTAAAGTCAGGAGTCATTCAGCTGTAGAGGGAAGCTGCCATGGGGCTCCGAGTTCCTGCCAGGTGCTTGGTAGCCTTCCCAAGAGGTATATTCACCTTTTATTGAGAGAGGAGGCCACGCTTCAGGTCCAGACATGGGGATCTGGCACAAGACACATTCCCCGTGTGACCCTGACCCTGTGAAATTTCCTTTCTGCCTCTGTTTTCTCTTCTGGAAACCGGGAGCAACATGGCTGCTGCACTTGCAAGCTCTGCGACATGTGTCCGTGTTATCTGGTGACCCTGGCACATTGGGTGTACCTCCTGTGGGAGGAGTGGCCTGAGGGAGCACACACTGAGACAGGCTGGGTCCTGCCCTCATGTGCAGTGAGATCTTCCCTACAGCACGTGACAGTGCAGCTGGACTTCTGAAACCCTTACTCTCCCAGTTAGTCTCTTGAAACACCATTGGTCCTGTGATACTCAGTGACTGCCTATTGCAGGGCCATCTGGTAAACCCAGAGACACATCCCCCATCTATCCCATCTCTTCTTTTTCCTCAGTTGGAATATGTTCTCAGGGCCTTATAGGAACTAGCCTGTCTCTGGAAAGAGGCCTGTTATCACCCCTTTGTATGGGTCTACACCTGAAGCAGGGTCAGCTTAACTCTTGAGCCAAGGTCAGTAGCAAGGAATGTGGGATGCACAGAGTAGGTTCTGGTATCTCTCTGGGCTGCCCAGAAGCCTGCCCTGGAGAGAGGGGTAGAGAGGCAAGAGAGACACCAGTGCCCATATCAGACCCAGCAAGTAGCAGATACCAACAGGCACTGGGCAGCATCTTCCACCAACTGAGGCTCTTAGCCCTCCACTTGTTGAACAGTGCCTGGGAGGGCTTCTAGGGACCCTTGTGGTACAGCCATCTTCATATGCCATAGATTCCCTCTGCTCTCACAATGGGACTGAATGCAGAGAGAAATGAGAGCCCCAAGCAGATTCCAGAGGTTCTTTGCATGTTAAATATAGCCTTGCCAGCTCCCCCTACTTTGGTCTGTTGGGGAGCTTGGAGCAATCTCAAATCCAGCTGGGGCAGTGAAGACAGCTAGGAGGTTGTGTGCAGAAGCCAGACCCAGAACCTCTGGGGCACCATGCCTTCCAAGCAGGTGCCACATCATAGGATACAGTGGGGGATGGCTGGGCCCCGCACAGTTAGTGTGTTTCCTGTGCAAGGGAGCCAGTGTGTGGCCATTACAGCACGTGTTCCTGAATACCACTGGCCATCATTTTGCAGCCTTCTTCCCTCCATCCTATTCTCTCACTTTGCAACATTGTACAGTCTTCTCTGCAGGTGGGAACATCTCAGGGCCTGGGAGGAACAGGGGTCATCTCAGCAAGCAACACCTGGGAAGGAATGTGCCAGGTCCAATTCCATGTGCAACATTATGTGCACACTCTGCCAGGGTAGTGAAACATGGTCACGGCCAACATAAGTCTGAGAAGAGGTGTATGGGGGAGAAGGGACACAGTGCCAATTGTGAGTCCTGAGTCTTGTACCTGCACATGAGAGCCCACATTGGGCTCCCATCTCCTCTGTGTCTGTCTGCACTGTTCAAGTCTGCACTGCACATCTGTTCAAGTCAGCCAGAGGACTCACCTCGGGGAATCAGAACTCGCAGAACTCTGTCATCAGGCCCCTCAGGAAATTTCTCAGGAGATCCTTGGGGCTGGCCCAGCCGCTGCCAGTGCCTGTGAGCAGCCCTAATCTTGCCTTCTCTCTGCCACCCTATCCCCTGGGCACAAGCCCTCTCCCCCACCCCATGCTACAGCTCTGAAGCAGAGCCTTCATGTGTCCCTCCCAGAAAGCCAGACCACCTTGTTTCAAATGATGGCCAGAACACAGTCCCTTCTCGCAGCCCCCACATGGGCCAGGTCTGTGCCAGGACTTTGATAACCCCCACCCCTCACAAGCCCCTCTCTTCTCCTGCTCACATGTGGACATGCAGGCACAGAGAGTGGAGCTCGGCTCATGGCTGCAGAGCCTCTGAGCTAGGAGCCTTTCATGAGCAATGGACCTGGGTCCCCTGCTCTGATCCTGAACCCCCCACCTCTCAGGGGACCTGTCACCCTCTCAGACACCCTTCCCTGTATATGTACAATTCAGTGTCCCTGCACTATCAGCCAGGGTTTGAGTGGGTTCTGGGCTTTTCTCCACAAGGAATATGGCTTCCTTAACAGGGGTCTGGGGCAGCCTCTGGGCAGGGTGCTTGGGGCAGTGTTCCCCACCTCCACATGGTCTCTGAGCAGTGGCCTGGCCCCTACCTATGTTTCATCCAGGTGGCAGCCTGGGGAGAAGGGCAGTAGGAGACAGAGTCTAGAGCACATGCTGGTTTGTGGGGTCAGGAGGCCCCAGGTCTACCCTCCTGCCTGTGTGCTCTCTGCAGACTGTGCCACCACTTAACATTCTGAATGTTCCAAATGTGGCGCCAGCAGCTGGAAATGCAGAACATATTTCCCCAATATCAATGCTTACCATTGGGCTGTGTGCCTTATATTACCACTGCTGATATGGTAGCTGTGGCAAATCTGACGCAGAAAGGTGAGTGTCCCGGCCTGCACAGGCCCCAAGACCAGACACATGTCCTGGACACATGTCCAGGAACATAACACTGTATGTTGGATCTCAGCTGCCCCCTCCCAGGAAAATAGTCAAGCTGGCAGGGCCTCCTGTCTCCTGCTTGCACAGCACGTGGTCTGTGGCTGCCCAATCCCTGGGTAGAAGGGCCCAGAATCCCAGGCAAGGCAGCCTCATGGCACCTAACCCAGGGACCCAAGACGGGAGGACTCTGCTGTTGAGGAAGAAGAAGGGGCCCAGCAGGAACAGGATAACAACCTCTGGGCACCAGCATGGCATCCACACATCCCCAGGCAACTTCCCACCACACCTCCATCTCCCTGCCTAGCACCAGGATGTGTTGCTTGTTCTGGGTGCATGGGGACAGAAGGAAGCAGCTCCAGCCTGTCCACAGCAGCCACATTCTGGGGTCTGTCTCCCTATCGTCCAGCCCCCTTGAGCTAAGGAAACCACAGGTTTCTGTTTACATTTCCAGTGGCCTCTTTTCTTCTTCGTGGTGGTACCCCAACTTCACACTATTCAGAGGTCCCTGTGTGGGAAGATGGCTGAGTGCCCACGTGCTGCCTTCAACCCTGCCTGGGTGCGATCTCATCAACAGCTGCTGCTTCTGGCTCACTCTGGCCTCCCACCTCCATGCACTTCCAGCCTCCACAACACACCTGCTCCATACTGCCCCCCAGGATGCTCTAATGATCCCTGTCCCTGTGGGAACATACTGTGGGGACCCTTTGCCACTCCTGCCTGCATCGTCCTGCCTCTAAAGCTGCAAAACCCACCATATGTGCTGAATTGGACATGTGTATTGAGTCTGTTTACAGTCAAAGAGGTTGGATGGGTTCTGATCACCAAACCAGTTCCCTGGAGCCATTCCGCTCATGGGGTGCAGCAACACTGCTCTCCAGGACAGAACACCTCTGGTCATGTGCAGTGTGCATGGGTGAGTACCTTACACATCCCCCCTCTTCATCTGTCACAAAGGGCCAGATGTCAGGTTTTAGGTGAATTCTGCACTTTGGAAAAGGGCACATGTCTTTGGAAGACAAATGCAACCTGTCTCCTTCCTGAATTTTATGCAGAGAGAAGTATTGACTATTCCCTCACTCCCCTATTTTGTATTTATGCTTTGGATACCATGAATGTGTCACAGTAAGAGACAGACCTTCTGAAGTTCACCAACTACAAGTGCGTCCACTCTAAATACCCCAAACTGCCTCTAAGCCCAGAAGGATTTGAGAGGGTTCTCTTCATTTCCCTAAGAGAAGGTGAATCTCCCCTATTTGCCACCTGGTACCCCAACAGTGTTTTAGCACAGTGCCCTGGCACTCTGCCCAGCACAGGGTGTCTGGAGACTGCCCATGTCCCAGCCTTACCACCCTGGGCACCAATTAGGAGCCCACAGCACTGGCAGACTGGTCCCCCAGTGGACCTCAGCCAGCTGCCCCTGATGCCTGCTGAGATCAATCTACTGTTTCCTCACCCCCATATCATTCAATGTCATCTTTATGTCTTCTGTTGAATTTCTTTCAAATAATACATATATGTCAGGTTTGGATTTTTAGTCTGTGTTGAGAGAGGGAATGAATAGGGATGACCAATTATCCCCATATTTGAACAAAAAAGGGTTTTTTGACAGCGTTTGTGAAGTGGGGGAATGTTGCAGGGATTGCCTAAGTCATATGAATGACAACCCCAAAGCATGTGTACCTGGAGTTGCTTGTCCTTGTGGGCCCTGCCCCCACCTGACAGGTCCCAAGGGCCTCAAGTAGCCAGCACAGGAGGGTGGGGGAGCACCTGCCCCTCGCAGTCTGTCCCTTTCTGCCAGCATGTCTGCCTCCCCAGCTATTTACAGTGCCCGGCTCAAGACACTTCCAAGAAACAAGCCAACTTAAAACGGGGGCCACATAGAGGTGCTGAATTCCTGTGGGAAGGGCGAGCTTAGCAATTTGTTTTACTCCATTCAGAAATCCCTGAGGCATACCCTGATGAAGGGCTGGCACTTAACGAGAACCAGCAGTGACTCCACACTGACCTCCTGGCACCCTTCATGCCAAAGTTGGATTTGGTTTATGTCTCATAGTAATCAACTGTTCTAGGAGGTGGCCTGAGAACTTATTTATGTTCATTTGCCCAAATTAAAATTCTGTTTTAAAACACCAGTTTTAACAGAGTCATGTAACAAATATGAGAAATGTTTCTACTCCACCCTTGACAGAACATCCATCATGTCCCATCTTCTTTCTTCATGCTGTCACACATGGAAGATATTTTTTCCCTTTCTGGACCTGGAGAGGTTCATTTTAAATCTGGCAACATGAGAGGGTAGTAGAGAGTTGGGGCTATGTGGGTGAGGACCCCTCATGTGTTTCAATGCACAGCCTCCCTTCGAAACTCTATGAGCAGCAGACCCACAACAGGGCCCAGTTAGCAGACTGGCTCCACCCCACCCCCACCACTGTCCACCCAACCAAGTACAGGGTCTCCAGCTGTCAGGGAGCCATGGAGGACACCTGCCCTGTCCTTCTCCCCCAAGCACCCAGCCTCCCTCATTCTCTGCCATCATTCACTGCCCCCCCTCCAGTGTGGGGCTACTATTATCTCAGGGAACTGCAGCATCTACTGACACCCCCTAACGGCAGAGGCCCTTGACCTAAGCTTAGCCTTTTCACAGTTTCTGAGGAGGGAGGCAACAACTTTTCATGGAAAAAGGGCAGGAAGTGCAGGTGAGCACAAACCTGGCCCACCTTTGGAACTTCAGGTGCTCTCAACGCAGCCTTTCCAGCTCCCTGGACCTTCACTGCTCATTATCCTTGTAGCTTTGGCTGGTTGTCATTTCCTGCCCAAGGTGCTTGAGGAGGCTGATATGACCCATATACCAGCCTGCCCTTATCCTGCCCTGTCCCTGGTCAGGATAGACCCAGCCTGATCCAGTGTCTGAAACTAGGGCAGAGGGAGGGACAGGAGGCTTTTTATCACTTCTTCCTTCAACATGTGCTTCTCACTGGCACCAGTGTACAGGAACCTCTGTAAAGAAGACTCCTGGTCCCTGTGAGCCAGGAGGAAGCGCCATCTTTCACAGGCAGGCCAGCAGTCTCTTGGATCACCTCCCCTTCCTCACCTACCAAGTAGATCCCTGCCAGTGACTGGCCCCAAGTCACAGACCTCCTTGGGACCCAGAGCCACCATTGTCCTGCCTAATCCCCAAAGCCTCCTCCAAGGGGCTGTGCCACTCCTACTCTCCCTCACACCCTCCATGCCCCTACTTCTCCCAAGATCCCACCACCCCAGGGCCATACCCCCAACTCAGGAACCCCCTCAGCAAAGTCCCAAGAAGTCTGAAGGAGGGAAAACTTCCACACAGACAGTATCCTCCAAAGACAACCAGAGGAAGGGAGCACAGATATGGTTTGTGGTGCCCTGAACCCCACTAAACTGTTGCTCGGTCTTATAGATGGTTGTCTTCAGCACCACCCACCAAGCCCCTGCTTTTCTTTCTTATGCAGGCCCCTTCCCGGACATCCCCCTGGTGTTTCTCTGCTCCTTGATTCCAACACTGGAGGCTGCTGTCAGATTCAAAACTCCCCATTTGCCCCCCAGTAAGCCTGGTTGCTCAGGAAGGAGCACAGTGTCAGCTGCCTCTGCGGGGTTCAGTATTTCAAGCAGGTGCTGACCTGCTCAGCCCTACTCTGTTCTCCTCAGTCAGCCTGAGGTCTGACAGGCAAGACATTCCTCCTCAGGGCCCAGGTAGCTCATGGGCATGTGGGACCTCCATTGCTCTGACATGACGGGCACATGGCAACTTGGAGCAGAGAGAGCACAGGTTCCCTACTTAGCCCACATCAGCCTTAATGTATAAACTTCATGAAATCTCTTTTCCCAAATGTCACAACTTAGAGGCCCTCAGATTAATCCTTGGCACACAAGATGCCAAGGGCAAAGCTGAGTCACTAGGATGGGTCGCAGGCCTGAAATGCCTTTGTGACTGGTAAGAAGATGCCTCTAATAGGCAGACTAGGCAGGAGATCCCAGTGCTGGGCACGTTCAGGTCAGGTGCTGGCCCAGGCAGCTGAGCCTTTCTGGCTCCCAGTAGGGCTGGAATCGTGACCCAGTAGTTATAGATGTGCAGCCGCCTCTGCCACGGAGGCCTGCAGTGGCTGTGGTGTTCTCCCTACCCCTGCCACCCCAGCACAAGTCAGTTATGGCAGTTGCTTCTCAGCCCAGCAACTGCCTTTGTCACTTCCATCTCCCCTTTATGCCTTATGGGCCGTGGAATGGACCAATCAGGTGCAAGCGATAATCTGATTGGTGCTAACTGGTCCACAACCACAGGAAATAAAACAGGGGTGTGGGGGAAAAATATGAAATTAGCAAACAATACAGGCAAGGAAGGTGAGGGAGAAGGATCAAAACAGGGGAAGGAAGAGCACCAGAGACTATGTGACCATTCAAGGGTGACTTGTGTGGGTATTTTATGGGGATTACACCTTAGGGGAGAAATCCAATATTGTACAGAAAGGAACAATGTCGAAAATATGTGTGTGTGTGTATTTTTAATTAAATATACAGATTTAATTTAAAAATTTAAAGTAATATTTATGTGTATATATATATTTAAAGACTTATTTATTTATACATACAAAACTGGGGTACAGGCTAGAGGTGCAGGGGCAGTGAGAAGATTCACCAGAGACAAAGTGGGGAGCAACCGACTGATGAAATACACTGCTGAGTTCTGCCGAGCCATGTGGATCACCTCCGGGGCAGGCGGGGATCAAACTCATGCTGAAATGGCTTTAGCTTCTTAGTGCTGTGCTTTAGCCTACTGCACTAGTAGATGTATAATTTTTTTTAATTAAGAAAAAGAGGTGGTTCCAATCAAACCTGTGGATGGTGAAACCTGAAAGAAGTTATAAGCCAAGGTCTGAGGGTGTGCGAGAGAGATGGTCCAGTCTCCGAAGATGTAGGGAAATACTCCCTTCCTGGCGTCCAAAGAAAGAAGGAGTAGAGCTGAAAGAAGAAAGATGAAAAGAAGTTCCCAGCAACCAACCTCTGAGGAGGAAGAGAAGCCTAAGATTCATTCAGAGGAAGAGGGTAGGGCACAGAGGGAAGGAATGTGAGTGGGAGAGAGGGAGGGAGAACAAGCACATGAATGAGTGGGCTGGAGGTGGGAGAGTGGGTAAGTGTCAGAGTAAGTGAGGACTAAGGAAAGGGTAGGTGAACCTGGAAGTTAGGGGCCAGGCACACCACAGCTAAATCCTTTCCATTTGCAGGATCACTGATTGCCCCTTATATTCAAGCTCTTTCCAGTCCTCAACTAGCACTTTCCAGAGGAGAGATTATTCATTCACTTCTGAGAAAGTCTTCAGGGCACAAATCTGAAGGTTCCCAGGCAAGTCCTGGAGTAGCATAATGTATTTGGTAATAAAGGACCCAAGTAGTTTTGTTATAAGGTATATTTCACAATTTTCAAAGCATAGTGCTGCTCTTTCTAATCCTACACTCTCTCACCCTCCCAGCTCTCAACACACACAAAGATCCATAGGGTTTGTGAAGGTCCTGAGATGCCAGGAGGCTCAGCTGAAAGCCTGGTTCTCTCCCTCCTTGTATGTATATAGCAGGTCCTCGATTCACATCCTTTTGTTCAATGTCTTCCTATAGTCAGTGAGAAAAAAAAAAAAACAATAGTGAACAAAACATTATTCAAGGGCTGTTTCCCATTACTTGTAGTTTCCCATTATGTTGTAGCTCACCAGAAGCTATTGAACACTTTGAGTGAGGACACCCACTCCCAGGAGGACGGCAGCTCCAGCTGAAGCCTTGTCCACATTCAGAAGCTCATTTGCATGATCCAAGGCAGCCTTTTCAGCTCCCTGAAACCCTCACTGCTCATTATCCTTGTAGCTTTGTCTGGCTGTCATTTCCTGCCTAAGGTGCTGGAGGAAGCTGGGTATGGCCTGGACTGCAGCCTGCCCTCACATGTCCCTGGCCGGGGGCCAGGATTGACCTTGCCTCATCCAGCAGCCCACTACAAGGCAGGGGCATGGACAGGAGGCTTTTTGTGGCTTCTTTATGCAAGCTGCGCTTCTCACTGGTGCCACTGAAGTAACAGAGAGGGGCCTCTCTGTACAGGAGACTCCCTAGTCCTCGTGAGCCGGAAGGAAGCAGCAGCTCTCACAGCCAGGCCAGCAGTCTCTCGAGTCACTTCACCTTCCTGCCAATGTCTTCAGCACTTTGACCCCTGCTCCCAAATCTCTTTCTAATCGGTTTTTTGGCAACACCTTTCCCAGGACTTCCCCCTGATTCTTCCCTCCTTCTTGCTTCCAGCATCAAGGCTGTGGTCCAGTCTTGAAACTCTCCCCTTGCCACCCACAGTAAGCCTGGTGGCTCAGGAAGGAGAACAGTGTATGCTGTCCCTGAGATGTTTGCCCAAATCCTGACTCCCAGGTTTGGCTCTCAGGTTCAGTCTTTCAGGGAGGTGCTTCCCTGCTCAGCCTTGTCTCGTTCTCCTCAGGGGATGCTGCTTTCCAGCCTAAGGGCTGAGCTGAAGGATAGGCCTCCTCCTGGCTAAAGTGGCTCATGGGCACATGGGGCCTCGAGACTCTAACATTGAGGGTCACATGGCAACTTGGAGCAGAGAGCACAAAGTTACCCCTTCCTAGCTCATATGCTGGAAGCTGTGACTCTGGACCAGGAAGGACTTCTAGAATCCCCCTCTTCCAAGGTTGACTTGGAGGGAGAGCAAAACTATGCCAGGCCAGGAGGGACTACAGGCTCAGCCAGAGGATGGGTTGTAAAGTGGGCTGGGGGCCTGCACTGCCCCCCCCCAACTCCCACTCTCAGAAGGCCTGGGTTCTCTTGGAGATTGGACAAGGGGATGTGTCAGTGAAGTTCAGCCCCCTCCTCAGCCCATACTTGCATGTGGGGACTATCTGCAAAGCCATGAAATGCATCCGTGAGTCAGCACCCATGTCTCACCTGGCACCCCTGTGACTCTGACAGGCCCTCCCGCTCACAGACCTGGAGAGGAGAAACAGGGGCAGCCAAGGAATCAGGGTCTCCCCATAACCTTCTGAGACCACAAAGAATCAATAAGATCCCACCTACTAAGATCCCCCTCTAAGAATGGGGGGAGCACAATGTGATGGGGATCACTTCCTGAGTGATGGGAGGTGGTCCCAGGGCATCTGCTGGGGTGCTGCACCCTGGGCAGACATCATCACGATGCTCAGGATGGTCTTTGTTACTCATGATACAGAGCTGGGCACTCTGCATGCCACTGTGAATTTGGGATCAGATGATGATATTGGCACAACATCTGGAACAGAGGTGGAGGGATTTCTGAGGGGCTGAACTGCACTCTGAACTGCCCTCAGAGGTTCTGTGAGTTTTTTCCATTGCTCACTTTGGCCGGCCCTCCTGACTGTGTCCAGTACCCGAATCCCATGAGCTATGAGCAGGAAATGGAAGACCTGAGCCCTTGGGGTTTGCAAAGCTGACCCAGAGCTTTGGGGTACCTACAGGTACCCCAGGAAGAATTTACTCCCTAGCTGGCTCAGAATGGCCAACTGAGCATTAACAAGAAACATCATTCCAGAAGACTGAAGAAGCATGTTCATTTCTTTGACTTTCTTCCTGTCCAAGCTTTACTATTATCTCCACTTCTCAGATGAGAAAGCAGACACAGGATGTCAGGCTGCAAGGCAGAACTCAAACCCAGTTTGAGTTCTGAACTCGGTCCTGAACTGCTCCCTGCCACCACCACATAAACCCAGGCAAGTCAGAGGCCTCACTCTCCCATATCCAAAGGCCCCGGCCATGTCCAGAGCAGATCAGATGACCAGTGGGTCCTCCCATCCAGAACTGTAAGTCTGGGCTTTTGCTCAGCCTCAGCAAAGGTGGCTGGAGTCAGGTGAAAGGTGAATGTTCTCTCTAGGTGTCTGGTCTGCATTGTGAACATATTCAGGTGTCAGAGCAGTGCAGGTGGGGGGTCCCCATGACAGATAACAAGCAGCTGCCCACCCTCATTGGCCAGACTTCCCAGCACTCCTTCCCATGGGGGACAGGGGACTTCTCACACTGTGCACCCCTGCAGGGACTGATGAGCAGACATTCCCCACCATGCTCACACAGAGAAGCAACAAGCAGTGACAGCAGCAGATTGCCACATCCTTCAAGGCTTGGTTGGGCAAGGTGTGGGGCACTGGGTTACAGAGCTTAGGGGTGAAGGCTACACCAAAAATGTGATACACAGTTGATCTCAAATTCAAAATGAACCAGCTGTCTTATGCTTTAGTGGAAAACTTTTTTTGTGGCTGCCCACACCTTCTGGGTCTTCTGTCACCTGACCATCCTCCTTTGGATACAGTGAACTTTTTGTTTTCCCTCTTTGTAAAATAAAACCCTTGGTTGCTGTTCCTGGAGACTGAGGTCTCTTGAATTGTGTGCATGTGTGAGAATCCATAGATAGTGACCTGTCCTTTTACCAGACTTTTTGGCCTATTGGCGCTTTTGTGGTGGCTCTCTGGTCTCAAAGACTGGGCATGTGGGTGGTGTTCCATCCTCTTATCTGTCCTCCTGCCCAGTTGCCCTTCTGTGGCCTTCACTTCCCCTTGATTTCCCCAAAAAACCTTAGCTGAGGAGAAAAATTGATAGGTGCTGGGCAACATGTCATGTGCCAGAGACCAGCTCTAACAATTTGGGTGACAGTGGTTCCTATAGGAAATGGCAGTATCAGTGAAGGTGAATGAGGGACAAACACTCATTCAAGTGCAAGCATCATCTGCTGACCATCTCGGCAGATCTTTTTTATTTTTTTATGTTAGCAAGCAGAGGGATTACATCAGTATATGCACTGAGTAAAAAAAAAAAAAAATGACAATTATCACATTTTCCCAAGAATAGTTTTCAGTCTTTAGATCTTTAGCCAAGATTATAACACCACTTTTTAAGAAAAACACAGCTAAGAAGCAAAATTTTATTATTATTTTTGCAGCTGGGCAAACAATATACTAATGATAAAGCAAGCAGGTAAGTTTATATAGTTATAACTAATAATTCTATTGATAATATGATTTTTAAAAGTTACTCTAGTTACTAAGGATCCTCATTTTAAAATATAATAGTTTATTTTGACATCATTTTGTACAATGTTCCACCTCAGTTGTAATCCCCATGGGCTTCCCATCACCCATGTACTATCACCATAGTCCAGTGCATTTTCCTCCCTCACCACACTGTTTTTGATCCCATTCCAAATCCCACCTCCATAAAATGTCTCTGGTATATAGATGTTCATTATTATTAAAATATTCTCACCTGGTCGTTATACTCCTTCTATGAGTGAAACCATACGGTATTTTTATTTTCCTTTCTGGCTTATTTCACTAAGCATGATCTTTTCCAACTCTATATATGTGTTGCTGCAAAAGTCATGTGTTTGGTTGGTTTTTTTTTTTTTTTTTTGGTTGCTGAGTAATATTCCATTGTGTATATGTAGCACATCTTTTTAATCCAGTCATCCATTTTTGGGCATTTGGGCTGTTTCCATTTCTTTCCAATTGTAAATAAAGCAGCAATAAACATAGGGGTGCAGGTATCTTTTAGAATCAGTGTTTTGTGTCTTTTGGGTAGATACCTAGGAGTGGGATTGCTGGGTTGCAGGGAAAAATCAATGTTTAGCAGTTTGATGAACCTCCAGTATTCCATAGTGGTTGTACTAGTTTGCATTCCCACCAGTATTGCAAGAGAGTTCCTTTTTCGCCACATTCTCGCCAGCATTTGTTGTAGCTAGTTGTTTGAAGATGTGCAATTCTCATTGGGTGGTATCTCATTGTGGTTTTAATTTGCATCTCCCTTATTACAAGTGATGTTGAAATTTTTTTTTTTCATATGCTTGTTAGCCATCTGCATTTCCTCTTTGGAGAAGTGTCCTTTTAGCTGTTCTGCCAACTTTTGTTTGGGTTGTTTATTTTTGTTGGGTTTCATCAGTTCTCTGTATATCTTTGTGATCAATACTTTATCGCAAGTTTTGTGTGAGAAAAATTTTTCCCAATCAGTGGGATGTCTGTTTGTTTTTTGTAATGTTCCTTCTGCTGTCCAGAAGCTCTCTAACTATATGTAGTCCCATCAGTTTATCCTTGCCTTCACTATCCTTGCATTGGGTGCTGTATCTTCAAAGATGTCGAGGAAGTGTTTGACCCATTTTTGCTTCCAGGTATTTTATGGATTCCGTTCTTATGTCTAGGTCTTTAATCCACTTCAAGTTGATTTTTGTGTCTGGTGCAAGGTAATAATCTAATTACATTTTTTGCAAGTAGCTTCCCAGTTTTCCCAGCACCATTTGCTGAACAAACTTTATTTGTTCCATTGTATCTTTGTCAAAGATTAGCTGCCCATAAGCCTGTGGGTTTATATCTGGGTTTTCTGTTTGAATCCACTGCTCTGTATGTTCTTGTTCCAGTACCATGCAGTTTTGATTATTATGGCTTTGAAGTATAGTTTGAAGTTTGGGATTGTAATGCCTCCATTCCCTTTCTTCTTAGTCATGAGAGTCTTGGCTATTCTAGGTCTTTTGTTGTTCCATATGAATCTCATCAATATTTTTTCTATTTCTTTGAAGAATGTCATTGAGCTTTTATTGGAATAGCGTTAAATCTTTATATTGCTTTTGGTATGATATGATGGCCATTTTGATGATGCTAATTCTCCCGATCCATGAGCAGGGGATGTCTTTCCATTTCATGGTGTCTTCTTGTACTTCTTTTAACAATGTTTTGTAATTTTCTTTGTATAGGTCTTTTACCTCTTTTGTTAGATTGTGTCCAGGTATTTGATTATTTTTTATTTAATTAAATAGGGTTCTTTTTATTTCTGCTTCTTCTGATTGGTTGTTTGTGTATAGGAAGGCCTCTGACTTTTGTGTGTTCATTTTATATCCTGCTACACTGCTAAAGTTGTTGATAGTTTTGATTAGTTTCTCTGTGGAGTTTTTAGGGTTTTCCATGTAGAGTAACATATCATCTGCAAATAAGGACAGTTTTACTTCTTCTTTCCCTATTTGGATTCCTTGTATGTCTTTTTCTTGTCTTATTGCTCTGGCTAAAACTTCCAATGTTATGTTGAAGAGCAGTGGTGACAGTGGACATCCTTGTCTTGTTCCTGATCTCAAGGGAAAGGCTTTCTGCTTTTCTCCATTGAGGATAATATTGGCTGTGGGTTTGTTATATATGGCTTTTATCATACTGAGGTATATTCCTTCTACTGCGAAGATTTCGAGGGCCTTAAACATAAATGGATGTTGAACGTTGTCAAATGCCTTCTCCACATCTATTGATATGATTATGTGTTTTTTATTTTTCTGCCAGTTGATGTGATAGATTACATTAATTGATTTTCTGATGTTAAACCATCCTTGTGTTCCTGGGATAAAGCCCAGTTGGTCATGCTGTATTATTCTTTTAATGCACTTTTGGATTCTTTTGGCTAAGATTTTGTTGAGGATTTTTGCATCGGTGTTCATTAGGGAGATTGGTCTGAAGTTTTCTTTTTGTGTGTGCTTTCTTTGTTAGGTTTTGGTATTAATGTAATGTGGGCTTCATGGAAACTATGTGGCAGTTTTCTTTCTTTTTTGATTTTGAATCTGTGTAGAATAGGCACTAGTTCTTTTCTGAACATTTGGTAAAATTCATTTGTAAATCCACCTTGTCCTGGGCTTTTATTTTTGGCGAGGGTATTGATTACTTCTTCAATATCCTTGCTTGTAATTGACCTGTTTAGCTGTTCTATTTGTTCTTTATTTAGCTTTGGGTGGTTGTAGAGTTGTAGGAATTTGTCCATTTCTGCTAAATTGTCAAACTTGTTTGCATAGAGTTGTTCATAGTATTCTCTGATTATTCTTTTGATTTCTGCTGGATCAGAAAAAAAGAGTGATTTGTCCTCTTTTGTTTATGATTCTATTTATTTGTGCTTTCTCTTGTTTTTTCTTTGTGAGCCTGGCTACTGGCTTGTCTATCTTGTTTATTTTTTCAAAGAACCAACTTTTGGTTTCATTGATTTTTTGGACTGTTTTCCTGACTTCCATTTCATTTATTTCTAATTTGACTATTATTATTTCCTTTCTTCTACTGGCTTTGGGGTTATTTTTCTTGTTCTTTTTCCAGTTCTTTAAGGTGGGACATTAGGTTGTTTCGTTGAGTTATTTCTTGTTTCTTCATGTGAACCTGTATTGCTATATATTTTCCTCTTCTAACTGCTTTTAATGTGTCCCATAAGTGTTGGAGACTTGTGTCGTCATTGTTGTTCTTCTCCAAGTATTTTTTAATTTCTTCTTTGATCTCCTCATTGACCCAACTGTCCTCCAGAAGTGTGGGTTTCAGTTTCCACGTGGTAGGTGGGTTTCTTGCCTTCTTCATATGGTTTCTTTCTAGTTTGATTCCTTCATGGTCAGAGAAAATAGTTGGTATGATTTCAATCTTAGTGTCTCTATTGATAATTATCTTGTGACCCAGTATGTGGTCAATCCTAGAGAATGATCCATGTGGATTTGAGAAAAATGTGTACTCAGATTTTCTGGGGTGCAGTATTCTATAGATGTCCACTAGACCCATGTTGTCCAGGTCCTTGTTCAGAGCTTTAGTGTCTTTACTTATTTTTTGTCTTGTTGATCTGTTCATTGTTGAGAGTGTTGTGTTGAAGTCTCCTACTATGTATGTATTGTCTCTGATATACGTTTTCATAGATGACAGTAGTTTCCTGATATATTTTGGTGCTCCTTCATTTGGTGCATATATGTTGATGATTGTTATGTCTTCTTGTTGTATTGTCCCCTTAATCATAATGTAGTGGCCTTCTGTATCTCTTTTAACCTTTTTTAGTTTGAAGTCTGTTTGATCTGATATAAGTATAGCAGTTCCTGCCTTCTTTTTTGGTCCATTTGTTTGTAGGATTGGTTTCCATCCTTTTATTTTCAATCTATTTTTATCTTTTGTAGTTAGGTGTATTTCCTGCAGACAGCAGAATGTTGGGTTCTGTTTTTAATCCATCCTGCAACTTTGTGTCTTTTTATTGATGAGTTTAAGCCATTTACATTTAGAGATAGTACTGATATACTGGCGCCTACATTTGCCATTTTGGCCCTTTTGTATTTTTATACCTTGTTTCAAACTGTTCTTGTTCATTCTACTGTTGGATTTGGTTTGAGGGTTTCTTGTAGTATTTTTTGGAGTGTGGATTTAATCATGACAAAGTTGTGGAGTTTCTGTTTGTCTAAAAATGTCCTTATTCTTTCTTCATAGAGAAAGGAGAGCTTTGCGGGATACAGTATTCTTGGTTGGCATTTGATGCTTTGGAGTTTGTTGAGTATGTCCCTCCACTCTCTTTGTTGCCTGTAGTGTTTCTGCAGAGAAGTCTGATGTCAGCCTGATCGATTTCCCTTTATAGGTTATTTGTTTCTTCCCTCTTGTCATTCCCATTATCTTTTTCATGTCTTATATTCTTGGTGATTTTACTATGAGGTGTCTTGATGTATTTCTCCTGTCGTCATGGTATTTTGGTGTTTTTCTTCTTGTTTCTTGGATGTCTACTTTCATCTCCTTCATTCTAGGGAAGTTCTCTTTCTATTATCTCTGTGAATATTTTCTCTATTCCTTGGCCTTTCTCTTCACCTTCTGGGATACCGATAACTCTGATGTTTCCTTTCCTAATGGTGTGCTTCATTCCTTTTCCTTCTTACTTCTCTTTCTCTTTTTAATTCTCTTTATTTCTGTGTCTTCTAGGGTGCTGATTCGTTCTTCCATTTCATCTATTCTGTTTTCATTACTTTCCCCAGAATTTTTTTATCTCTTCTAGCCTGAATTTCTTCTATTTCCTTTTTTAATGTCTAATTTTCTTTCTTCAATTCGTTGATTGCTTGTCTCATATCTTTTTTTTTCTTTTCATTTCTTTCATTCATTTCCTTGTTTGCATTCTTTAATTCCTTGATGGCTTCTCTCATATCCTATTATTCCTTCTCATCTGCTTTTTGTTTATCATGATGATTCTGGATTCTCTATCTGGTAGGCTGGGCAGTTCTTCTACTTCTTTGGTGCTTTCTGGTGACTGATCTTTTTGTGGTGAACTTTTCCCCTGTGAACTTGTTTGGGTATTTGCTTGTCTTCTTTTCCCTGTTGTGTATTTTCTAATACTTTCTATTTACTGAGACACGGTGTTGCTATTATTGACCGGCATTTTTTCTGGATGTTCTTTCTGGGATGGCTGAGGGACTCCAGACACTTCAGTTATGGAGGATATTCTGAGTTGTGCTTTGTTTCAATATCTGCTATTTACCCAGCCCCCACTGTGTGAATTGTGTCTGTCTTCTCAGCCTATAACAGTCAGGGGTCTCTTCCAGTAACACTTTGATTTCTTGTCTCTGGAAAGTGCCTGGACCAGGTACAGGAAAACTGCTTATCCTGCCCTCCTGGCAGGATGTGAGCGCTTTGGGGTGTTGGAGACCTGCCCCAACTATCGAGGTATCCAGAGGCGAGACAGGCCTCTGAGACCTTCCCTTGGGTGGGAAGGCATCAGAGAGGGAAGATTCTGAGGCAGGGGAAAGGAGACTGGGCACGAGGAAGACACAGGAGTCAGAATTGAATGCAAGTCTTCCTGCCCATTTTCTCAGCAGGTCTTTATACTGTGTAGCAAGTAGTTAATGACAATAATTCATAGGGTAAGTTAATGAGAAATCACCATAAATTGTCATAAACGTTCTCAAGGAAGAGGAGAAGAATGCATCATCTTCCTGACACTTTATGGTATACTAAATCATACACATTTGTGATCATTGTCATGTATATAGATGTTTAACTATAACTCAAGGGAATAGTGGTCTGGAAAAGGATGAGCTGTTAGCAAAAGATTATTAGGGGTCTTAGGGAAGGAATAAATTGTGTTAGCAAAGTCATCAGTGATTGTCTAAAGAGAAGCTAATGGCTAACTTAAGGCTAGCCAAAAGTAGTTAGTGTTTGTTTAAGAAAAGGATAATTTAAGGCTAGCAGAGAGTAGTTAGTGATTATTTAAAAGGAGTAAATTAAGAAGTTGTACAGTCCTGCAGTAAGCAATACCTGTGTAAACAAGGTTAGAAATTTTCCCATGAGTCCTTATGCCCTGGGAGTCTTATCTGAGATTTGCTTTTTGTTTCAATAAACTGAGGAGGCTTTCCAGGAATCTTTATTCCCTAGGTCTTATCTCTCCTGGGGCTTGCCTTTTGTCTCAAGAGACAGAGGAATTTCCCACCCTGAGGCAATGCCTGCTTGCCTGGCCAGGCAGCCGCCTTATGAGGCTAAGGCAATCCAGTTGTAAACTGATGGTTGCTCAGAATATTTTGATATTATGATTATACAAAAAAGGAAGGTTGTAACATAAGTTAGCAATGGAAATTCTGATTTTTCAGACATTTTCCTTTCTATCCCAAATTTGTCAATTCATAGAAGTTGCATAGCTTATGTCACTGCCACCTGCCAAAGGGCAGAGCAGTGGTCTTTCAACAAGGATTCTGCTGCCCTCCACATTTGTCGAACAATTCAACCACCTTCCTGTTCCTCAAACTCAGTTTCCTTTTATTGTGGAAGGGAAAGCAAGGATGGCCTTTTTTGGGTGGGCAACAAGATGGCCACCCATAGTGAAACCAAGGTCACAGCCTGGGGGAGGAGGCATCAGGAGCAGAGGGAAAGGGCCAAGGGTGGGAGCACCACAGCCCCTGGTGGTGAAGGGGTGGTGTGGCCCATGAGAGGACCAGAAATGGCACCCCTGGGGCAGGGGGAGGGCTAGGGCTGAGGGAAGAGTGTGGGTTTGTGTTGGGAAAGGTGGAGAGCTGATCAATGCACACTGCTTCCCACAAGTCCCAAGCTCCAGAGCACAAGCCGTTTCCTGCAGACCACTATGGACACCTCTCAGAGATCCCGACAGGGATGCTGAGGCACTGACAGGCCCACAACCCCAAGACTCACCTCCCAGGGTCGCAGGACTGGCCAAGATGGTGGGTGTTTCCTGCCACCATTTCCCCAGTGCTGTTTCCCATGATCACTTCTCGTTCCTGGGAGCTGTTGGTCCCACACCCCCATGTGCCTGTCGATCCCATCCCGTCCAGCATCTTCCCATATTGCTGCCCAAAAAGGCCACAGCCTAGTGTAAATATCTGAGGCGAGGAATCTGGCCAAGGGAGGAGAAGCGGCAGGGTCAAAGGCAGGAGCTCAGCCACCTCTAGTGGCCGTGAGTGTGAGTGTTGCCCGAAAGGGGAAAAGGGACAGTGGGACCCAGGCACAGGGACAGGTCTGATTGGAGGGGGTAACCTAGGGAGACTAGAAACCCGACACACAGGCTCCCAGACTCAGGGCAGCTTCCTGCAGACCTTTGTGGCCCTCACTGTCAGAACTTGCAGTGGACGCTATTTTGACAACCCAGGCATCCTGCAAGGATGCCATGCACAGGTCACGTGGACACCACACCTGCACTAAGATATGGGACACAAGTACCGGGTCTGGGGGAGGAGGGGGACAGTTATGTACTGGGCAGGGGCAACACGTGTCCTATGTGTGGACCTACAGTGGACAGACTGCAGAGGGAAACAGTGCATTATAGTGTGATTCAGATTGGCCAAGGCTATCCTTGCCCCTAGAAGGCAACTACTGCTGCCTCAGACTGCCAGTGAATTGGCTGCAAAGCTGTTCAATGGATCCTGTCCTGAGCCCCTACAGGGCATTCACTGTGGCATCTACTTTGGGTCAGAATGCCAGGCTCCCTAAACCCGAGGCCAAGGCTGTAGGGGAATATGGGGAAGAGGTCTGTTCTGATCTCACCCAGTGGGCCCCTGGTCTACTGACTCATGGACAAACACCTTGTGAGAACAACCTCCCAGGGTCAAGGGAATCACCAAGATATGGGTGCACAGGCCACCAAGTTAGTGGCAGGTGCTAGGGTCCAGGGCCACCCAGACCACTGAGGGGGCGGCTGACTCCTAGCAGGTTCTTACACCAGGGGCACAGGGCTCACCAACATGGCAGACTTCCTACCCAGAGAAATCAGGTGGGACATCTTGCGTCAGCTCTGGCCACAGGCAGGCACCAGTGTCCAGGCTGTAAATCTCACCGATATTTTGGCCAAGCAACTTACTGGCCAGGGGGCACAGGGCTGGCCAAAATGGTGGGTTCCCTAGGGGCTGGAAGTCTGAGCTGGTTGCTGGCCACTGGCATCTGCGACCCATGTTACAAAATGTCAGCGAACCAGCAGTTGTAAGCTCACAAGAACTCACTACTGCCATGAGGCTTGCCCAAATGCACATGTACAGCACAGAATGTGGGGAATGCTGGGCTGTTGTCTCCAGAATCTCGGGGTAAAGGTTCTGGAGATGTGAGTGGGCACTGCCTTGCTCAGTTCCCAACTGCAGTGTGACTTCCACTTCTCTTCCTAGGGATGGGCAATGTCCCATCTCCTCAGAGGGTTAGAGACACTCTTGGGAAGTACAAGAGACCGGGATGATTCTCTGGTGGGGCACATACGCTGAGAGAAAGGGCCTGTTTAACTGCATCCTGGAGACACATGCTGTGGAGGATGTCTTGCTTTTTAGTGTAGCATAGGTCCATTTAAATCCACTGCTGAGGGGAACAACAGGGAGACAGAAGAGTTCAGCTGCACCCTGTGGGTCAGCTCCCTGGCCTGTGATTAAACTCAGGCAGACTGCAGCGACTGAAGCTAGCAGATTCCTAGCTCTGAAGCTGAACCTCCTACATCCCCAGGCAGATCCAGACGGACTGTGGCTCTTTGACGGGGCATCCTTTTTGATATCTGCCTGAAGGTGTTTTACAAGCCAACAATGAAACAGCTGTGACTTCAATTAACAAGTATATATGCCTGCCTGCCAGGCCAAAGAGCCTTCAGCCATTCCAGAAATTGCCAGGCTCCTTCACCTGCCTACCTGGAGGTCACCTAAATTTTGGGTGGGTCTGCATTAGAACAATTTTCAGCGATTTTTTTTTTGTCTGCCTTTAAAATAATGGGCAGTTGGTCAATGTTGTCTGACATCGTTTTCTGGAGTTAGTGCAGAGTCCGTGGGTTCACTCTGGGAAAAGTTTCACCACAGCTCCCCTTTCAGCTCACACAGCGTGTTCTACAGGTGAGTTTCTCCATGAGACAGACTATTCTATATAAGGAGTGGCTTTATTAGGGAAAAGGTCATAGGAGGAAAGGACTCTGGCATGGGCACAAGCAGGCAGGAAGAGCTGCCTCAAAGGGACAGGTTTGCAGAGAAAGGCCTGCATGATCACAGGGAGGCAGCCTTAGATGAGCGGCCTCCACTGAGATCAGTGCAGAGAAGCCCCAGCATGGTACAGGTCATGGGCAGGAAGGAGGCTGCTGTCCCACAGAGGTAGAGAATGGGTGGAAAGGAGCACCTGTATAATCACAGCTGGGCAGTGGACGCTGTCCCATGCTAGTGCAGAGACTGCACTGATATCGCCCTTTTCTCATGGGGAGGGGCTCACTCCTTTAAGGGGTGGCCTGTTTGCTGCTGATTTTGGAGAACTATGTGGAGAGCTAAAGGGGCTGGCAATTTCACAGTGAGCCCAATCTCTGTATCCTTACCCTCAGATCTGTGCCTCCAACATTCCCTTCAGCAGTCTGATATGGCAGTATAATACCTGCTTGGGCCTTATGCCTTGTCATAAGGCGCTAAGGGTGTTAATTTCTATGACTGGGTTCATGGTCATGTGAGTTCTTTCTTCCCCCGCCTCATTCCTTGAGTTTTGTTTTGACCTTGTGATGTCCCCTTCAGCTATAATGTGCCCACCAGCAGATGTTAGATAAAACACACAGTGTTAAGGTTCTTATTTTATATTTCACTGAACACACTATATTACTCTGCATCTTTCTGTCCATACCAATGAGCCAGTCATCAAGGGAACAGTACATAGCTGTGTAAACAGGGTTCTCCATGATTGTTATAATCTTATCTCACCCTCATTAAAAATGGAATACCTGTCTTTAAAGGGTAAGGTCCCAGTGGGTCTCCTGAGAACAGCTGCCCATCCACTCTGCCATGACCATCCCCGCCTTCTACCAGTTTGCTAATAACATGCTTTTCATTCTTATTTATTTGTTCTCATGTTGTTTCTCTCTTCCTCTTACTTTCTCCTGTCTTTTATATTGTCCATCTGTTTCTGTCTTCAAAAGCTTCATTTTAGCCTTCCCGTTAAATTTCTGTTACTTCTATCTTGTTTGTTAGCATTTCTTACCAGATTCTTATATTCAACTTAGTTTATTTTTTGTATGTCAGAAAGCTGCTAAACTCTTGACTAGATATATAAACCCTCAAAAATGTTTCCTTCTTTTAAATACATACTTCCAAATGTTGAATGGCTGCAACATTTTTATTTCCTCTCAAGTCCCAAGTAGCTGTCTATAGAAATACTATAAGAGTATTTTCTCTATGAACTCCTAAAAGTGCCAGGTACTTTCCCAAGTGCTTCATATATATTAGCTCATGTAATCCTACTAACTCCCTAAAAGGTAAGAGGACTATTTTTATCCCCCTTTTACAGATGACATGGATGCACAAATTATCAGCAATTGCCACCACCCAGGAAGCTGGGACCAAGTCCTGTTCTTTTAACTATTGTAAAGTGACAGAGATGAGGCAAATGACTTGTCATAAACACATGTTGGTTTTAGTTTTTAGCCCCTTCTCCTATTGACGGACACCTAGGTTGCGTGTCTGTAGCGTTTTTGAAAAAACTTGTCATTCTAGTACCAGTCTTTGGAGATATCTAATTTTCTCTTGGGTAAATTCCTAGGAGTAAAATACAGAGTTACAGGGAAGTTATTTAACTTAAAACAAAAACCAATTTGAAACTGTTGAACAGTTCTCTCAAGAGGTTGGGCCCTACACTTTAGCAGCAACCTGCCCACTCCCAGTCGCTGGCACCTTGGTCAGCTGTGGTGTTGATAGGTTTATCAATGGTAGGTGTTCTGGTGAGGCTGTCAGGGTGTCTCAGCTGTTTTTAATTTGCATTTCTGGTTAATAATGATGCTGAAGTCTTTTGTGTGTGAAGTTTTTGCCATTTCAATATCCCCGTCTGTGAAATGTTAATATTAGTGATTTAGATATGAGTTGTGGTAACCAAATTTCATCTTTGAGACAGAAAATCAAAGTTTGCTACTGACCATTAAATAAAATATATAATAAAATTCGCTAGATGGCAATCTTGGTCTCAGTATGGCAAGAATTGAGTGCTAACAGAAGTTCTTACTCATTAAAACAAATTGTAAATGACCACATTAGAGGACACAAGCAGAGTAATAAATGTAGAAAGTGATTTAAGACTAGGTTCTTATAATGCCAGTCTTTTTCGATTTACAAATCTAAGTGGTATGTTTCACCATAAAAAATACATGTTAATGCAAAATAGTGTCTCCTTAAAATGTCAAGTGCAGTGAATTACTTAAGTGTTGCTGATGGTTTGTGTTTTAATGTTCAACACTCCCAGTTATTGTCTTGATTATTACAAATATCAGATAAGCTTCTGACATTACTGCTTTAGTAAATAATTTTGTTTGATGCCCTTATACCTCTTTCACGTCTCTCTAATAATTTATTCATAAAGCTCATAGTATTCTGCTTAAAGCTATCATTATTATACTTGCACCTGAAAATTTTTGATTGAGATGGATGGCAAAGATCAGATACTTTAAAAATACTTTGCACTGTCCTCTAATTGCCAATTTTACTGAATGTGGCTTCCCTGGGAATAATGCTCAAAAACTAATGAAAATAATACTGTTTACTACAGAGTATACTTTCAAGTAGGTCTTTTTTGACTCCCTTCTGGAAGAGTTTTGCTGCAAAAATCTCAGAATGTACTCAGTAGGGGATGAGGTGACCGACGTTCATGTCCTGAATTACTGATCCTTAGGCAGCTTTAAGGGAAGCAATAAAACATGTATCTGTTTTCCTTATCTTTCACTTGGTAGCCATTCAATAAAAGTTGGAGTTAAAATATGAAGTGAAATGATCTTCATCTCAAAATGTCTCCATCCTGCTAGGAGTGAATGACAATGCTCGTTTTGGGGTAGTTCAGGTAAGAAGTCGCGTCGCGCTCGCTCGACTGAGAGACTGAACAAGTTTCCCACAACTGGAAGGCAAAACAAGACCAAAAGGTAACTGGTTCACGATGATGCCGCTTGTACTGGCGGAGTTGGTGGCTCAGGCACCACTCCACGCTCTGGGCGGGCGGCGCCCAGGCAGACACAGCAGGTGGCTCAGGCACCACTCAAGCAACTCAGGCACCTGACCAAGCACAATAGCACAGCCGCTGCTCCGCCAGGCGGCGCCCAATCTGTGCGTGTGGAACTGGCTGGCTCGGAATCGCTCGACCTTAGAAACTGCGCAGTTAAAGCTCTAAAGTAGCATAGGCTGGAAGGCAAAGGTAGGGGGCGGGACGATGTGGAACCCTCTTTGGCCCTTCCAGGGAGCAGCAAAGCGAAACCTACTTCGAAAAGCGCAAAGACCCAACCGTAAATTGCCCGGAAGTGTCGTAAACGGAACCGCGCTGCTCTTTTTGCTGTCGTAAAAAGAGGCAGGATGCGCCGCGCTCTGGACTGACGTAAGAGAGTGCGCGGCGCATCCGCGGGCATCTGGAGCTGGGGGCCGCGAGCGCCATGGAGCGCTACGCAGGTGCCTTCGAGGAAGCTGCGGACGGGGCCCGGCAGCAGGAGCGGCACTACCAGCTGCTGTCGGCACTGCAGAGCCTAGTCAAAGAGCTGCCCAGGTGCGCGGCCGCGGAGTGAGGCGAGCGGCTGAGGCGACCCCGGCTCCTGCGCGCTCACCTCACGCCTCTGTCTGCAGCTCCTTCCAGCAGCGCCTGTCCTACACCACGCTCAGCGACTTGGCCCTGGCACTCCTCGACGGCACTGTGTTCGAGATCGTACAGGGACTACTGGAGATCCAGCACCTCACCGAGAAGAGCCTGTACAACCAGCGTCTCCGTCTGCAGAACGAACACCGAGGTACGCTGGGCCAGCGGGACGCATTCCCCTTCCCTGAGGAGTTAAAAAACTCTGTACAGGTTGTAATTTTCCCTGGTCATCATTCAGGAGAAATCCCTAAAATGAAGCAGATAAGGACGCCGAGCCTTCGGTGACGCTATTTTGGTGACAGATGGGTCTGGCCAGTTTTGTTTGTTGCACAGTTCCCTTTAGCATGACCATCCATGCTTGGGCGACACTGTGCTTGCACACCATTCAGGCAGGATGACCCAAGGCCTTTGTGCTTGGTAGCCCACAGCAGATTCTGGTGGTGTAGTGCTTGACTAGCCCCAGTGATGCCCCAGAGTTGTCAGTTCTGCATTGCCCTTTATGTTCAGTTCCCTCTGAAACTGGCTGCACAGTCCCCACACCCGCTGTGCATGGAATTCACCCACACTGTGTGCACAGGACCTGAAAACTTCCCCATGTGAGCCACACTCTGAGCCAAAGCTTAATACATTTTGGGCACTTCCCAAGGTTCGCTACTTCGGAGCCCCGTCCTGCAGCTTTCCCTACCCCATCAGACCCTTTGTTATTTTTTGTTCCCCCAAATTTTTAAAACATTCTGTTTCTCCTCCTAGGTTCAATAGTTAACATTTTGCCAAAGTTCTTTATATTCTTAAATATACACCACACCATAGGGCTTTACAAGTTGCCAGTATTCTCTCTACCAGAGTTTTCACCCAGAGTATTCTCTCTACCAGAGTTTAACATTTGTGACTGCTAGTCTTCATGTGATGTTTAGTGGCATCCCTAGTTTCTATATACTAGGAGAACAGCACCCCAGGTAATGACAAGGAAAAATGTCTCCAGACACCCATGGTCCAGGATTGAGAATCAGTGTTCTAGATCAGCAACCTACATAACCACAGTGGATAGCCTCCTGAGAAGTTAACCTTTCCATGGTATCTTGTGGCTGTCAGTCAATGGTCACATTACCTAATTTGTCTCAAATTGCCTGATACTTTTTAAGAATCCAGTGTATGTTCATGAGTTACAAGAGGTTATTTTGGTTTCTGCTTCTGGGATGGAAAAGTCCCAACATTTATTGACATTTATTGTTTTTGAGGAGTCCAGAGCTTTCTTCCTATAGCATGCCCCCATTGTCTGTTGGATTGTTTCCAAGTGCTGTGATTTAATCTATCTACCCTCTTTTCTAAAAACTGAACTGCAGTAGAGGCCTGATGCAAATTAAACATATGCAAGTTAAACATTTGTGGTGAAAATTTATCTTTTGGCTATAAGGTCCTAAGGAGGCAATGTGGGTCTCCTTTGGGATGACTGTGTTTCTGCCACATATCAGTGTTGGGTTTTGTCAAATCCCTTTTCTGTATCTATAGTGTCATCTGGCTTTTCTGTTGCTAAGGTATTGACATCGATTTCTTTAATTCCTGGGATAAACTACATTCCTGGGATCAGTCTTACTTGGTATGTGTTATCCTTTTTTATATATGTTGTAATTTATTTGCTAATATTTTAAGAATCTTTGCCTCTGTAGTTTTACTTTAAGGTCTTTGTTGGGCTTGGGCAGCCGGATAATGTTGGCCTCACAGGGTAAGTTGGCAGGTATTTTCTCATCAGTTTTCAAGATTAGTTTGTAGAATTGATACTACTGCCCTAAATGTTGTTTAGGTGGTTGCCTTTTTTATTGAACTATAAAATGCATAAAGTCACAATTCAGTGTACATAGTTTATGATTCTTTTTTAATGCTTCAATTGTGCCACATTTAATAGGGTAAGAGCTCCAGGCTGGCTCCTGTGTCCTTTTGATGTGTCCCTTTCTTTGAGTATGCTCCACTCCTCTCTGGTAAAAGAGGGTGTCAGGCTCATCTTCTCTTGTTCTGTCTCTGCCTCCAACATCCTCATACCATCAACCTCCCACCTAGATGATCCTTCTACTTTGCCTCTGTAAAACTTTCCAACTTCTCTGCCTGCTTTTGATTTGAATCTGCCAAATGCAAGCAGTGTGATAATGCCACTGATACTTGCTGTCAATAAGTTGCACTTACTCCCTTTTTGGTAATCTGTATACACAGAGATTAGTAATCCGGGGAAAGATAAAATCATACATTTTTTCAAAAAAAAATTTTAAGGCAAAACGAGCCATTTCTCTACAGTGCCCAGGTTTCTTTCGGGGGCGGGGGGGGGGGTTGGGTTTTTTTGTTTGTTTTTTTTTATAACTCTAGGCACTTTGATCCTTGTCCTTTGGAAGCTTCTGGCAGGTTTTTGGTGCCCCTAGTGCCCTATGTTATTTTTCTGCTCCTCCTTTACTTTGATTTGGCAAAAAAAAAAAAAAAAAAAAAAAGTGTGCTGGAATGAGAACAGGCTAGCATATGACCTTATTCATGACTACAGGTAGCCTACTTCCATAAGAGCACTGCAACCCTTACCCTACCTCTGGTTGCTCCCCCATTAGGGAGTTGATCTGGGATTTGTAGCAATGTTTGATAAACCAAACTGAAGTCAGATGGCAGTTCCCTGCTATATCTGTTTCCTCAAATCTGCCTCCATGGTGTGTCTTTCTTGTTCCTGTGGAGATATCTCAAGAGTGGCTTTTGATTTCATTTAACATGGTAATTGCCATGGTCAAGGTATGCACATAATTTCTGAGAAATAAGAACCTGGTAAAGGGCACAGCAGGTGCCAAGCTCCTGGTGGGAGATCCTCAGGAGCCCTCCTAGATTAAAGGCGGATTTTTTTCCACTTGACACTGGTCCACTTGAGTTGCATAATGTTGACTGTTCTATTTTGTGGTTGTGGTCTCTCCATCCCATAACATCTTTTTCTTCTGCCCACACATTTTAGACTGGACTGTTTTGCAGTTGCTTGTGGTTTTAGCAGTTTAATCATAGGATTATAGCAGCGATCATAGGAACATTATATAGTGGCTGTGGAAGTCCCTCTCAAAGCAACACAGATTCTCCAGCACAAGGTCTCTGCTGGCACCTCTTAACCTGGCCCTCCCAAAATCTCTACCTATCCTGCTGCCATGTTTCTGGGAGCTGGGGAAGGAGCAGGTGGAGCAGGGTGTCTCTGCCAACTCTGAAGAGCAGATCTGAGTCAGGGAACTCAGTTACGGAACCATGCCATGATTGAGCACAACAATCTTTTATATTTGCCTGGGTAGACACCTCAGTGCATAGCCCATGGATGGTAAAGCAGGTCACACTCAGGACTGCTGGTCTGTGGTCATCTGAGCCCACGTACCTTCGGCACGCTGCTTGGTCTCCTGAGCCTGGGCTGCAGCTCTGACCCCACACCTACACTCTGTGCCTTCTTGATCCCCTGTGGACTGGCTGGTAGGAAAGGGTCCTGTCCTAGGTGAAAGCAAGACTGGGCTAGATAGTGGTGCTAGGTATTCCCTTGTACCTCAGGACTTCAGTACTTGCTGTAGTCTTCAAATGGACCTTCCCATGTGCATCTTCACTTGTCCACTCTGGTGGGACAACTATGCAGGCAATGAAGTGGGAGGATTTCACCACCCTACCACCTGTTGAGGGACTCTCTGGTGTCATCCCCTCCCAGTGCTCAGGCAGGCGCTGCGGCAGAAGCACCAGGAAGCTCAGCAGGCCTGCCGGCCCCACAACTTGTCCATGCTGCAGGCTGCTCAGCAGCAGGAGCTGGAGGTAGGAGTGTGGGCAGGGTGCTTTGAGAACTGGTGGGGCTTTTCTGGGCCTCAGAGTCCTTGCATGTGGCTCTTCATTATAGGGGGTTGGGATGTTCTAGTATGGGAGAATGAAGACCTGCTCCTTGTAGGCTAGGTGGGTGCTAAGTGGAGACTACTGTGCTCATGGCTTGGAGATACAAGAGCAGTGGTAAAGTGATGGCCAACCAGCAGGAGCCCATCCTGTCCAGTCTGTTCAGAGAGAGCTGGGAAACCCACCTCTAACCAAGAAGCTACAGGTGTTGGGGTTGCCCAGAGATGTTTGCAAGGTAGATCCCAAGAGAGCCCAAGCTAGGTATAGAGGAAGGACGCACAGAGCTGGGGTCTATCAGTAGCTCAGTAGGGAAATAGCACCATAAAAGCCCCAAGATAGTAGCCAGCTAGACAGCAAACAGGTGACGCCTATGTCTGGCTCAGCTTATAGATCCCAAGCTGTTAGCAGGGAAAGGTCTGGCCCAGCAAAGGACATTGGTAGGTGCTGAAGGGAAAAATTTGAGTGGGCAGTTGATCCCCTTGACAGGGTTCTACATAGTGTAGAGGGGAGTGGCCTGGATGCAGGGATGGTGCTATGGGTGATCTTGAGGGCTGGAGGAGATGGCAGGCTAGGAAGTTATGTTTGAGAAGTGGGTATGGAGGAGGCCTGAGTCCCGTAACCATCTTGTTGCTCTCACCGTCTCATGGTGACAGGCAGTAGAGCACCGGATCCATGATGAGCAACGGGCAATGGACCAGAAGATTGTTCTAGAGCTGGACAGGAAAGTGGCCGACCAGCAGAGCACATTGGAGAAGGCAGGGGTCACTGGCTTCTATGTGACTACCAACCCACAGGTCAGTGCCCCCAGTCTGCCTTGACACAGCCCAGGTGACAGTGGTTCCCAAAGACCCTATTCCATCCGGTGTTTTATGACTGATCCCCAAGAAGCCAGGCTCAGGATGTAGGGGTAATAAAAAAAAAAGGGGTGGGGGTCCCTCCCTTGTGGTGCAGCGGGTTAAAGCACAGCACTAAGAAGCTAAAGCCACTTCCGCATGAATTCAATTCCCGCCTGCCCTGGAGGAGATCCACATGGCGTGGCAGACCTCTCCTGACCCGCCCGCTGCTCCCCTCAGCAGTGTACTTCGTCGATCTGCCTGTTCTGCTCCCCACTCTGTCCCTGGTGAATCTTCTCACCCTCCATATCTCTGGCCTGTACCTCAGTTCTGTATGAATAAATAAGTAAATCTTAAAAAAAAAAAAAAAAAAAAGGGAGGGGTAATAAAAAAGGCTTCAGGAAGGGTTTCTGTGCTGTGTTCAGTACAGAGGTTTGCCCACCCTCCCCAGGCCCACTGTACCCTTCAGTATCCTGATCTGCTCCCCTTCTTCATACATCTGTATGCACTGAGTGAGGGCAGCTACAGCCCTGCTTTAAGAGTAGAGTCCCAGGTGCAGTCTGTTCCTGGCAGGTTGTGGCCAGGCCTCAGTGGAAATCAGCCCTGTGCGCTTGGCACTGGGTATCCTCTGTATTCTTAGGAAAAGGAATATTTGGCTGTGGTCTTTGCCAGAGTAATTGGAGACCAGGTAGCATTCTGACCCTCACAGTAGCCTTCTGCATCTCAGGAGCTGACACTGCAGATGAACCTGTTGGAACTCATCCGGAAACTGCAGCAGAAGGGCTGTCAGGTGGGGAAGGCAGCCCTGTGACCAGGTGGGGTCCCTGTTGGTCACCCACTGTACCTCACAACTGGAAAGACAGCACTGTCCCACTGTGGCCATTAAAAACCAAAAGTTAAAAAGAGTTTGTCTTCCTGACTTCCAGGCATGACCACCATCTTCCTAGCTGCCTATGAAGAGGTCATCACACTGAGGAGAGGCCAGGTGTATCCTGGCTGTGCCTGCTGCCCATCTTAGTCTTGGTTTACCCAAATTCTAGGATGTTATGACAAAGGGAGGAGAGTGGGCCCAACCTACTGACTGGCTGCCCATAACCAGGGCCTAAAGATTCTACAGCCCTCCATTGGGCACAACTAGCCCCTGCCAACCCTGACGCTTCATGCATGTTCTACTCTCAGTTCCTCCTTTGGCAGGAGGAAGGCCAAGTGGGAGAAGCTCCACGGCCAAAGCTTTGTATGACCTAAAGAAATAAAGATGCCTCAATATGGTCTGTATGTGACTTGTGTGACAATTCTTGTCTACCCAGGGCCCAGCTAGGGCATCACTTAATAGGGCATCACTTGTCTGTGGACAAATCAGCAGTGGATGCACCAGCCACGCCCCCAAGACCATGTTCAGTGTGCTTTCTGTGAGAGCGCACAGGTGTGCATTTGGCCACGAGAGTGGGGCAGCTTTTCTCAGAACAGTAGGAGCCTAAGGTAGGTCACTGGGGTGAAAGGTACAACAGGAGGGTTTGAAGGAGGATGAGACCCAGGGTCCTTGCCCCTGAGAACATCCTGTGTAGCAGTCCAAGTCCATAGGGGCCTGTGTTGATCCTGAATTACAGAGTTGGGGATTGAGGTGTCTAACACCATGCATTGCCAGGTCTGGGATGCAAGAAGGTAGTGGTAGAACTTCCCCATATCCCATCTTAAGAGACTGCTCAGGACATCCCAGTCACTCCTGGGAAAGAGCTTTGCAAGCATGGACTTGAGGGCTGTTAGCTGCAAAAAGTGGTTTATTGACCAGCCTGCTTCCCCACTGCCCACCCTGGTGCTTGAGATACATGTGTCAGACCCTGGTGGAAGGCAGTCCTTCAAGTCCAAGGACACAGTGGAGTTCAGGAAGATGGCCATTCAAGATGGCCTTACAGTTAACAGCAGCTCATTCTGGCAAGTTTCAGCCCTGACCTGACTACCACATTGTGAAAAGGATTAGGGAAGTGAGGCAGAGCACCAAGGGTAGCCAGCCCTATTTCCAGTGTGTCTCACAGTTTCAGATATAAAAAATGAGTCTGAAATTGAAGTAAGCTGTAGCTGTGGCTTTGCCTAGGGGCTCCCTAGAACCCCCAATTTCAGGCCTCAGTCTAGGAGGCTGCAGCCTAGGCAAAGGGGTATCTGCAGGCCAAGCCTCGTAGTAGGTGGTGTCAATAGCCTGAAAGCACTAGACTGGATGGTAGAAGAGACTGCCTGTGCAGAGCCTCCGCTTGAGCTCTTTCCACAGTAGCTGGCGCTCCTGCCAGGCCCTGTTCATGACTCCACTGTTCTCCAAGGCACGGCGAGACAGGTAAGGCAGCACCTCCATCACTGGGCCATAGGGCACATACTTGTATACAGGGAAGCCCGCCTGTCCTGCAGGCGCAGACAGAGGAGGTGAGTCCCAGCCCTCCATTCCCTCCAACCCCCCTTTACCAGGAAGACCCTGCTCACCCAGTGGAAAGCTGATCTGATCACACATGCCCAGCAGCTGTCCAAAGTACACCTTGCGGTCAGCGGGGTGCAGGCCCAGCTCCTCCATCCTGTGAGTAGGTAAGGCACTGGGTTCCCACTGCTGGCTCTTCTGCAGCCTCTACCCTGCTGCTTCCACCTCCCGATGGCAACCAGCCTTCCCTTTCTGCTATACTTGTTCAGTCCTCAAGGGCTCCTGTTCTTCTGCTTCCCCCCAGGGACTGGAGGTGACCTTGGACCATGGCACCATTCCTAATGCAGCAGGCAGATCCACCTGGCACCTACCCTGGGCAAGCTCTCAAACCTGTCACACCTTCAAGCCCTTCTGTTCTGCTACCATGTTGCTAGTTATCCCACTCTAGCCTCTTGTCCTCCCCTTCTAATTGCCTAGTTTCATACAGTGCCACCAGATCTAAATCGACACTAGGTGTCCAGCACACATGAGGCTGAGGAATCTGTATGAAAAACAATTAAAATTATTTTTCCATTTAATATGGGAGAATTTGAAATTAAAAATTTATATAAATTTCTGTTATTGCCATGCACACATTGGGCTTAGGAATCACCAGCTCTGGAGCTCTTGCCTGTCTTCATGCCTTCCCCTGCTAGGCTCTTAAATTTCCAGAGTTTGGAGCATTTGTGTAATGATTCTTCCATCTCTGGCTTCCTATATCTATAAATCCTACTCAGCATCTGTACCCACTCTCTGGAGCCTAATCTGCCCTGCCTCCCATGGGACACATTCACACCACCTAGGCCACTGGCCCTGACCTGACCTGTTGGACACTAGACTAATGGTTGTTCCTTTTGCTGCCCCAGCCATGAATGAGAAATTTCAGGTCCACCAGCTAACCACAGGTGCAGAGTATACCCAAGCAAGACCAGCAGAAGCAGGGTCAAGCCTTCTCAGTGACAGAAGAATTCAAGGAGCCTGGCATAGACCCTGCAGGCAGTGAGGAAGGAAAGATTGAGCTGGCACTAAAGAAGGGAGGAGCCTCTGCCCAGCTAAATGGTGAGGATACATATTCTCAGTGCAAAAATTGTGAAATTATAAGAAAGGAAGTTTTACTAATGGCAAATTAGACCTTGGAAACTTTGTTCTCTGTAAAGTCTAAGTAATAAACTACCCTTTGATTGCAGCTTAAAATGTGAGTGGTAAACAAAACACTGATGACTTTATAATTGCTTATTGAAAGCTGAGAAGGTGGCATCTTCCACAGAGCTGCCACCTACCTCCCATTAGAACTTCAAGAAATGGATATGGGAAGCTCCTTGTGTATAGCTTCTAATGTACAATCCTAGTGGAAGAGGAAGCAAAATTAGATCAAGGTTCTAGCTCAGAATAAAATTTCTAAGCCTGAGAGAAAGAGGTGTTAAGATTTTGGTGTTAGTTGAGTTGCCTACAAGAATGAGGAGTCCAAGAAGAAAAATGAGCAAGTTCCTTTGGGTGAATGGAAAGAAGGCAGATAGCCCTGCCTAGGTGGGATGCAGCTCACAGCCATGTGCACTCTAGGCTCCCCACCCTCCACCCAGCACTGGGGAAGGAGCTGCTTTAGTCTGCAGTGTCCTGGGCAACTGGGAACTCAAGGTCCCACCATTATAGCTGCAACTGTGAGAGGAAGAAATCATGGTTTTCAGTTGCAATCTCAGACTTAAAAGGTAGTCAGACTATATGATGTTCCTGAATGAGATTAGAATGTCCAGTCAGTTCTGCATTGGGCTGCCTGGCTTGGGGGACCTCTGCTTTGCTCCTGGGAAAGATGAGTCAATAAGGCTGCCACCCAGGGCCGAACTCCTGGGAAAGAGATGGAGGGAGGTAAGGAGAGGAAACCCCTGGTATAGCAATGCTTGGGTTAAGTATAACATAACAGTGACAATACTGAAGAATATACTTCACCTTACTCTTACATCTGACTTGACAGGTTTTACTCTATGAGACAGGCATTTCCATTTAAAACAGGTGACATGTCAGGACTCCTGGAGGACTCCATGACTTCACACTGTATTTGTACATTTCAATAAACTATTTAGATCACCAGTGAAATTTACTTCTCCAATTTCAAATTTTAATAATGTACTTTTAAAAACAACGCAGCTACAAATAGCCATTTTGTTCCTGAAGTGCTAATGCAAGGATCTGGGTCTGGGAGGTGGGGACCAGGCAGGCTGTAAAGCCATCGTCCCAACTCATTCACAGATCATCTCCCCAAAACACCCATCGCACCTATCTGTTCAGAAATCTCTCTGCACAGATTTCCAAGGAGCCCATCCTGAACCCTTTCCTAAACAAGGTGCACTTGACAGCCCTGCAGGGGGCAGCCCCTACCTGCGCAGTGTGAAGCGCACTGTGTCCTCATTGTGGGAGGCTACCATCACTTCAGCTTTGGCGTTTTGCTTCACCTCCTCCAGGACATAGTTGAGGCACCTGGAGAGAGTACTAAATGAGTCAAGGTCTGGGCCTAGACAGGCTGCCCTGCAGCGGGGGAGTGGCTGCAGGAGTACCCAGGTGGTGCCCATGGCAACAGGACAGGGGAAGAACACATATTCCTTTTCTACACCTCATGAGAGAACAGAGTAGACATCTATAGGAGACTGGCTAGGATAGTGCCCCAGTGCTGGTGACGGATGGGTCCCACAAAGGGCCCTGAAATGTATGTCTGGCCCACAGAGGAAATGAAAGGATGAAAAGCCTGGGGGATGGCCATCCTTGTGCTGGGGCAAGATGACCAGGACAGCAACTGATAGGACAACTGGGTAGACTCACAGGGCATATGCTGTTGGACCAGTAATTCCATTTCCAGGTACGTGCAGCAGCTATGTCCTAACACATTAGTACAAAACACTAGACTCATAAGTTCTATGAGTCGGTGATACAATGATTAAATAGCAAATCACCAGGAACTTCACAGAGAATGGCATATAAACACAAGGGCCCCACTCTTAGGATAATAGCTGTGCAAGCTGGCAGGGTAGGGATAGTAGAGGGGATGTCCAAATCCAGTGTTCTACGAAGACCAAGGGCAGGGAACTAAGTGCACAATGCAAATGAATAAGGTACACTCCTGGAAGGAAGTGGGGTTTAGCTGGGTGGAGGGGGCACGTGCAGAAGGGGGAGTCAGTTCAAGGGGACACCTTGGGTCTCTGATTTTGCAATATGCGAAACATCATAGAAAAAATACAAGGCTAGCCCGTCCATGCTGCAGGGCAAGATCACTAAAATAAACATGTGTAAAAAGCAGATGCAGACAGCTAAGCTAACAATCCCTGGTGTGTAGATTTAAAAAAGCAAAAAGGATAAAAACACAAAAGGACCAAAATCGCAAATGTAGGTGCCAGTATATCAATATTATCTCTAAATGTAAATGGCTTAAACTCATCAATAAAAAGACACAGAGTGACAAGATGGATTAAAAAACAGAACCCAACGTTCTGTTCTGCCTACAGGAAACAACCCTAACTACAAAAGATAAAAACAGATAAAAAATAAAAGAATAAAGAACAATTCTACAAGCAAATGGACCAAAAAAGAAGGCAGGAACAGCTATACTTATATCAGATGAAATAGACTTCATCTTAAAAAGGATAAAAGACAAACAGAAGGCCACTATATTATGATTAAGGGGACAGTACAGCAAGAAGACATTACAATCATTAATATATATGCACCAAATGAAGGAGCACCAAAATATCAGGAAACTACTGCCATCTATGAAAACGTATATCTCAGAAAATACATACATAGTAGGAGACTTCAACACGCCACTCTCCACAATGGACAGATCAACAAGATAAAAAATAAGCAAAGTCACTGAAGTTCTGAACAAGCACCTGGAAAACATGGGTCTAACAAACATCTATAGAATACTGCATCCAAAAAAATCTGAGTACATATTTTTATCAAATCCATATGGATCATTCTCTAGGATTGAACACATACTGGGTCATAAGATAAATACCATAAGATAAATACCATAAGATAAATACCATACTGGGTCATAAGATAAATACCAATAGATACACTAAGATCGAAATCATACCAACTATTTTCTCTGACCATGAAGGAATCAAACTAGAAAGAAACCGTATCAGGAAAACAAGAAACCCACCAACCACATGGAGACTGAAACCCACACTTGGAGGACTGTTGGATCAATGAGGAGATCAAGAAGAAATTTAAAAATACCTGGAGAAGAATGACAATGATGACACAAGTCTCCAAAACGTATGGGACACATTAAAAGCAGTTATAAGAGGAAAATATATAGCATTACAAGCTCACATAAAGAAACAAATAACTCAAAAAAACAACCTAGTCTCCCACCTTGAAGAGCTGGGAAAAGAACAACAAAATAACCCAAAAGCCAGTAGAAGACAGGAAATAATAAAAGTCAAATCAGAAATAAATGAAATGGAAGTTGGGAAAACATTCCAAAAAATCAATGAAACCAAAAGTTGGTTCTTCGAGAAAATAAACAAGATAAACCGGCCACTAGCCAGGCTCACAAAGAAAAAAAACAAGAGAAAGCACAAATAAACATAATTGTAAATTAAAGAGGAGAAATCACAAAAGATCCAGCAGAAATCAAAAGAATAATCAGAGAATACTATGAACAACTATATGCAAACAAGTTTGACAATTTAGCAGAAATGGACAAATTTCTACAACTCACCCAATGCTAGATAAAGAAGAAATAGAACAACTAAACAGGCCAATTACAAGCAAGGAAATTGAAGTAATCAAAACCCTCCCTAAAAATAAAAGCCCAGTACAGAATGGATTTACAAATGAATTTTACCAAACATTCAGAAAAGAACTAGTGCCTATTCTACACAGATTCATCCAAGAAAATCAAAACAGAAGGAAAACTACCACATACTTTCTATGAAGCCAACATCACACTAATACCAAAACCTAACAAAGAAAACACACAAAAAGAAAACTTCAGACCAATCTCCCTAATGAACACCGATGCAAAAATCCTCAACAAAATCTTAGCTAACAGAATCCAACAATGCATTAAAAGAATAATACACCATGACCAAGTGGGCTTTATCCCAGGAGCACAAGGATGGTTCAATATCAGAAAATCAATTAATGTAATCCATCACATCAACCAACAGAAGAATAAAAACCATATAATCATATCAATAGATGCGGAAAAAGCATTCGACAAGGTTCAACACCCATTTATGTTTAAGGCCCTTGAAGTCCTCGGAATAGAAGGAACATATCTCAACATGATAAAAGCCATATATGACAAACCCACAGCCAATATTATCCTCAACGGAGAAAAACTGAAAGCCTTTCCTTTGAGATCAGGAACAAGACAAGGTTGTCCACTATCACCACTGCTCTTCAACATAACATTGGAAGTTCTAGCCAGAGCAATAAGACAGGAAAAAGGCATACAAGGAATCCAAATAGGGAACGAAGAAGTAAAACTATCCTTATTTGCAGATGACATGTTAATTTATATGGAAAACTCTATAAAGGCTCCACAGAGAAATTAATCAAAACCATCAACCAATTTAGCAAGGTAGCAGGATATAAAATCAACACATAAAAGTCAGAGGCCTTCCTATACACAAACAACCAATCAGAAGAAGCAGAAATTTTAAAAAGCATCCCCTTTTCAATTAAAACAAAAAGAATCAAATACCTGGGAGTCAACCTAACAAAGAGGTAAAAGACCTATATAAAGAAAATTACAAAACACTGTTAAAAGAAATTCAAGAAGACACCATGAACTGGAAAGACATTCCCTACTCATGGATCAGGAGAATTGACATCATCAAAATGGCCATCCTGCCAAAAGCGATATACAGATTTAATACCATCCCAATAAGTCTCAATGACATTCTTCAAAGAAATAGAAAAAATATTGAATGAGATTCATATGGAACTCAAAAGATCTCAAATAGCCAAAACTCTCATGACTAAGAAGAAACATAATGGAGGCATTACAATCCCAAACTTCAATTACAAAGCTATAATAATCAAAACTGCATGGTATTA
>NW_004567152.1:1889364-1920100 GCF_000260355.1 Condylura cristata | reverse complement strand
GTCTTTTTCAGCAACATGGATGGAACTGCAAAAGATCATGCTTAGTGAAATAAGCCAGAAAGAAAAGAAAAATACCAGATGGTTTCTCTCATAGCAGGAATATAACAGAACAGGCAAGAAAATAAAGATAATGATGAACAGCTATATACCAGAGACATTTTGTGGGGGTAGAGTGCGGAATGGGGGGGAGGGAATTGCACTGGACTATGGTGATGGCACATGGGTGATTTTGTGATGGGAAGCCCAAGGGGATTACAACTGAAATGGAAAAATGCACAAAAATATGTAAAAATAAACTATTATAAAATTTTTTTAAAAAAGCAAAAAGGCTGAGTGCAGTGCAGAGGTATGCTCTGGTTCAAGAGTCTTGCTCCTATTGGGGCCTTCTGCCCCAGTTTCAAAACCCTCACTAATTTCTTATACCCCAACCCAGGAACCCTAAGGCACTGGGGCTATGGAGACTTGAATACCTGTGGTACATGGTGTTGGTGGCCTCATATGTGGGATTGATGGGGTCCTCATAGCCAATCTCTGTGGCGCGGGCACGTTCCTGGGCCATATATGCACCCCGCACTAGCTTGGCCCCAAAACACCAGCCCTCACGGCAAGCCAGCTCCAAGTCCACAGTGACATTGTCATAGGCATCCTATGGAATCAGAACCAAAAGTCAGCAGCCACCAGAAAGGGCCCCTTCGGCCTGTGAGGAAGATGCCCCTGCCCACCTGTGACACTCGGGAATTCAAAAGGCAGGTGTGGGGAAGGAAGGCCCTTTGATCTCTATCTCCAAAGGATGGGAGACATAGCTGCCTCTGTCCTGAGGGCAGTCTGTGTGGGCACAGAGTAAATACCACCAGCCACAGTCTCTTCTGGCCGACTTAGAAGTGGGGGCTACATCCTAGGGGTACCACCTGGACTCCCCTTCACCTACTTCACTCCCTTCCCCCTGCATACTTGGCCCCTACCCAGTACTCTCCAGACTCCTAGATAGTTTCTCAGCAGCCTAGCCCAGTTTAGTGTTACGAGTTCCCTTTAAGGTAGTGCAAAATTCTGAGCAAATATTTACTGGCAAAGCGCTCAGTTTCACCAGATCCTCAGAGGGACCCACACAAAAAAAAATGCAGAAGAAAATGGTCACTCAAGAAGCCTTGAAATGTGGGGGTTAAGTGGACTCTAAAAAAAGCTCCTCATTTTCCTCTTACCCTTCAATACCTCTGTATGTGTCTGATGCAGAGACCACAGAAGAGGAACAACCGCTGGTGACAGGATACAGAAGGCAGAGACCTCTCTCCTGATACCAGCCACCCTCACCCATGCACTCCAAGGCACTGACCCCAAGTCTGTCTTCAGAAGACAGGTGGGGAGGTGGCAGGCTGGGGGAGCCCCATACCTTAAGGTAGCACTGGTACGTATTGAAGATGAGTGGCTTCTCCACATTGAACTTGCGCTGCATTTCCAGCGTCAGGTGGCTGATGGCGGGCTGGAAATAGGTCTGCTCAGCATCTACCATCAGCCGCACACCTGTCTCAGAGGCCTTCTGAAAGGTGTAGGGTGGAAGAGCAAGTTTGTCTGGGGCACAGGTAAGACAGGATCCCAATAATACCCACATATACCCTGTATGGATCAACCTTGGCCAGAGTATCCATCCTCTGTAGCACCCGCATCATCTGCCGCTCTTCCTCCTCTGTGAACTTCGACAGCAAGAGCTCCAGCTGTCCTGTCTAAGGAGGTAGCATATGGTCAGGCTTCAGCACTGTACTTTTAAAGCCCCTCAACCCTGGCCCTCCCTGGTGGCGCAGCGGGTTAAAGCACAGCACTGAGAATCTAAAGCCACTTCCACATGAGTTCAATTCCCGCCTGCCCTGGAGGTGACCACATGGTATGGCAGACCTCTCCTGGACCACCCGCTGCTCCCCTCAGCAGTGTATTTTGTGGATCTGCCTGTTCTGTTCCCCATTCTGTCTCTGGTAAAGCCTCTCGCTGCCCCTAAGCCTCTGGCCTGTACCCCAGTTCTGTATGCACAAATAAAAAATCTTTAAAAAAAAAAAAAAAAGCCCCTCAACCCAAAACACTTCTGATCCTCTACATCACAGCTTAGAGGTGGTTTCAAACAATTCCTGGTCACCTTCCCATAGGGTTTAAGGGCAGGTGAATACAGGCCCCTAAATACAGGCTGGCTCATGGCTTTATTTTAACCAATAGAATCAGGAATTCTGAGGCTGGAAAAGATGACAGTTTCTGCCTGGCTTTCAGGGACACTTACCAGCCACAGGCCAACCACCGGCATCAACTACGAGCTGTGTGGCAGGGGCCCTCTGAAATGCCCCCACCCCGTTCTCAGCAGACTGCATAGGAACCCCAAGCAAAAACTGCCTTCAAGTTACTGAGGTTGAAGTAACCTGACCTGTAAGAATGATGATATGGGGAAGGAGCTCAGGCACTCCTTTCCACAGGGGTCTGGTCATACGTCAAGACACTAGTGGGTCTCTTTGCTGCTAGATCACTGGGGTCTCATGGAACCAGGAGGACAATGGACTCAACCACTTTGGATCCCCATCTGCCAGCCTAGAGTAGGCAAAGGGAGCATTTCCCTGCCAGACATTCTGCTGAGGTGGGAGTCCAGTGGCCAAGGAGGCATCACCTGCATGTTGGGGACCATTAGGTGCTTGGAAAACTCATTTCTGATGTCAATGAAACTGTTCCAGTCCAAAAGGTCCAGGGTGCTGTAGGAGAAAGGTAAGTGAGCACAGAGGCTGCCACTTCTCAGTCTAGCTCCCCAGCATTACTCACATGCACTGCTGGAGTCCCAAGCCCAAACCACTTATTCAACCTAAAAGAGCATGCCCCCCACCCAGCAAGATCCACCTCAGTGTTCAGATAGACAAAATGCTAAGTGTGACCCCCTCTTTAAAATTTTAAACATAGGCCCTCCCTGGTGGCGCAGCCGGTTAAAGCACTGCACTGAGAAGCTAAAGCCACTTCTGCATGAGTTCGATTCCTGCCTGCCCCGGAGGAGACCACATGGCGTGGCAGACCTCTCCTGACCCGCTCGCTGCTCCCCTCAGCAGTGTACTTCGTCGATCTGCCTGTTCTGCTCCCCACTCTGTCTCTGGTGAAGCCTCTCACTGCCCCTGAGCCTCTGGCCTGTACCCCAGTTCTGTATGTACAAATAAATAAATCTTTAAACAAAAAATTTTAAACATAAAACAGGTATATCTGCACCAGGGAGGCTGCAGCTCTAACAACACCAGGGGCTGGGTCAGGCTTGGGGAAAAGGTACCCGTGGGAGAGCAGGCAGAAAGTGGATAGCACTTGCAAGGGGGCCACATGCTGTCACCTATGCTGGAGCCATGGTGATCTGGATCCCAACCCTCATGAATGAGATCTGGGGTTGCTGAGATCTCACCTACCCTGACCTGACACTTGCCTGCATAGGTGCAGCATCCTCACTTTGGAGCTTGGATAATTCTGTAAGAAATCCTGCCGGTTTGGGGATGAGCCCTCCCAGTTGCAGAGTCTGGGCTAGCCCTGTACCAACACTGCCCAGTGCCAGGTCATGGCCCCCATGGACTCCCAGCTCCAACAACTCCCACTCTATGCCTCAAGGGAGCAGGTGTTTCAGTGATATCACTGTGAGGCCCAAGCATATGAAAAGGGGAACCAGGATCCAGGGACTGCCCAGCTGGAACCAAGGCTGAAAAGGTGTGATGCTCCCATCAGGGGCTGCTCTTACCCAGACACACCTAGGGTCTCCACCTTGAACCAATTTTCAATCTCTGCCCTGGATGTGACACCCATCTTCACCATGCTTTCCTTGAAAAGTGAGAAGACATTAGCTCACTGCTGTCTCCCAGCCTTGTCCGTTAACATTTCCTGTCCCCTCCTCACTGGTGTGTCATATTTTGAGTGGATTATACCATTACCAAGAATGGAACATAGACCTGGCTTGTGTTTCTGCTCCCTACTCATCCCTGTACTCTGCAGCTCTCTGCTGTTGATAGGGCCAGCGCCCTCAGCCTTCTCACTGAGCATGCCCTTTGCCTCTATGTAGACTCTCAGGAGCCAATCCCAGGGTTGGACTACAAGCCCCAAAGGAGTGTGGGAGCACATCTGACACAATGCCCAGACAGTTCCCCTGGGACAGGACTGTCCCCAACCCCTGCCACTCACATCCATGGGGAAGGACAGCCCCACCTGCAGTGCTGCCACCTCCAACCTCATATCATGAGCCGCCAGTCCAGCTTTCCCTTGTTCTGCAGCCAGTTGGTGAAAGAACCGCCTCCACTTGGTCAGCATCTCTGAAAACTGCAGCTGCAAAGGAAGTCAGCACCAGCCAGGACACGCACTGTTTCCAGTTCCTAGGACCCTTCCCCATCTCATGTGTCTGCAGGGCTCCCAGCCACAGACACAAACACATGAGCTTTCACATAGTGCTCAGGGCAAGGGCAGCCCCAAGTTCTTGCAAACTTATTCTGCAGGAGGAAAGTAGCAGCACTTACCAGAAACTGAGGTCGCCCCAATGCAGTGAGCTTAATGGCTGAGAAGCCATCGTTGCTAGCTCTGCCTGTGAGAAGCCACAGGAAGAGCCATTAGAGTCCCTGAAGCAGAGCTAGAGCCTGTGCTTGGCCCTGACTATGACAGTGCCCAAACCAGAAACACTGTGCACACAGCTACTCCAGAGGCATGGACATGGGGTTTGCACTGGCCATATAGGTCCAGAAAAATGGTGGGCAAAGAGCCAGTAAGTCCTACCTAGTCCTACATGATCACTCCCCTTCCTGCCTCAGTTTCCTCTCCCAAGCACCCACTGTGGGGATCACAGAACAGAAATTCAGAACAGAGCACAGGCAGCAATTCAGAAAAGCTCAACACCGTATCTTTCCCCTGTGTCTTGGAAGCCCACAATGTCATCTTCATCTTCACAGCTTCAAAGCCTTCCCTATCTGTCTGCTTCCCTCCCCCCCTCCGGGAGACATACCTACACTGGTCATGAACAAAAGGCCCAGGTCTGCCATGATTGATTTCCCCAGCCACTCATTCCCATTTCTTTCAAGTGTTTCAATTCCCACTACTGGAACACTGGGACACATAATGGTGCTACACTGAAGAATAAAAAACTTGGAGACCACTGTGACCTCATGGCTTAGCTCACCTCCCTTGGCAGCCACCCCCATCCCAAAGCCATGGGGAAGAAATTCCCCACTGAGAATGGGGCACCTGCTCCCAAGTAGTGAGAAGTGAGTCACAACCTGGCTCAGTATTGAAGCCAGTCAGACCTCCCAAGGGCCCATGTCTGGCACCTGGCTCCCTAGAGAGGGGCCGGAGGTGACTTCCCAGAAGCAGCTGAGCTCCTCAGGAAGGAGCTGGATGTATGTGTGACCCCACTGTGACCTGTGCCCAGCCCAGAGAACAAGCCCCAGAAAGGCTCCGGCCCCAACCTCACATTTCCAGGGGTAGTTCCATGTTCTAGGAGTTAACCCAGGTGGGCATGGAAGATTATGGCCAGCAAAGAACAGGCCCCCACCTGAAGCTTCGATGCAGCGCATGAAGATCTCCATGTGGTGATCACACTTGGCTTCATTGGTGTACAAATATGTGCCAGCACTCATGACACCATCTCCACAGTCTCCAGAGGGCCGATGGTGCTTCTCTCTATTACCTGTGCCTGGAGAAGCAGGCAGAGGGCCTCAGCACACTCCTGGTTCTGTGCAGTGTTGACTCTAAAGGCACAACAGAGCTGCCAGCATCCAGAGGCCATGCTGACACCCCATAATCCCCTGCTCTCTGAAGAGGATCTGTGGCAGTCAAGGCCCCCTACTCTGCCTGTCCTCCCAAAGCCATCTTGCACTTGCTATCCCTTCTCCCTGGGAAAACCCCTATCATGTTGTAAACCTTGGCCAAGAAGGTTAAGCCCAAACCAACTTAGACCTACCTCGGAGGCCCACGAAACTGTGATGACACACACATCAGTGGCCTGGTGCCCACAGACACAGAAAGGAGCTGTGCATTATGCCTGAGTATCCAAGCTTATCTAAGCCAAGCATGGGCAGGGAGGGGTATGGCAACAGGGAGAGCATCTGTTCCCACCTCTTACTTACCATTGCCTTCTCGCTCCAAGACGGAGGCACAAGATCTGCAGGCGGGAAGAAGATTACAAAAGTAGGAGTCATGCCACAGGTCACAGTGACAAGCCTGTCCCCATCAAGGAGGCAGAGGTGTGGCGAGCTGAATGTGGAGTCCCAATAGTCGGGAAAGTAGAGGTACTCTCCCAGCTCATCACCCTGGCCCACAAGGTCACATTCAGTGCAGCCTCCAGCTACCTCCCTACAAAGCCCAAACCCTGGAGAAGTCTCAGGTACCTCATGGGTGGGATCCCCTGCCCCTAACGGTAAGGAATGAGTTCTCAGAAGACCTCCAGGCATAAGGTAAGTGCTTGAAGGCAGCTAGCTATGAGGGTACTCCTTCAGAGGGCACACAGGGCCACAGAGGGCTAAGGAGTAATCCCCGGAGTTGAGAAGCAAGTCCCTTTACTATGTCCTCTGTCCTCCAGACTTGGGCACCTCCTCCAACTACAAGTGCCTAAAACCCCAAATCTCTAGTGCCTAAAACCCCAAATCTCTAGGTTCTTCCTATGCACCATAAAGAACAGTGATAATTTCCCCTTGCATACCTGGGGCAAAGGTAAAACAAAAGAAGCCACTGATACCGTTGCTGCCAGAGTTCAATCTCCCACCAAGGAGGTGACCCCATGGCGCAGCAGACCTCTCTAATCTCTCCCACTGCCGTGTATTTCAGTAATCTGCTGTTCTCTTCCCCAATCTGTCTCTGATAATCCTCTCACTCACCCAAACCCTCTGCACCGCTATCCTCCACCCCAGTTCTTGTATGCATAAATAAATTTGGGGGGGCTACCGTGCCTTTTCACTTCACCACCCCTACAAGTCCAACCAGCTGGGGGCCCTCTAAGAGCCCTCCATCTGGGTTCTGGCCCAGAGCAACCCCAGGTCTGTTTCTGAGGACTTTGAGCCAGGAATGTCCAGGTCAGGACTTGAAGTCCTGGCAGTCAGGCCAGTCTACAAGAGCCAAGGGGTTCCACACTTGATACGGCAGCCTGGGGATGGGGTGGGGGATTAGGTAGGCAGTCACTGCTCCAGCTGCCTTGTGCAAACCAGGTCTACATGGTTAATATAACAGAAGAGGGTGAGGCATCACTGGACAGTGTCTGACTGGAACACAAATACCTGACATTTGTACAAGAGATAAGGAACTCTCTGGCTCACTCCCAAGGGTACCTGTGATGCCAGGTTCAGACTCCTAGGTTGTGGTTAGGCAGAACTAGGGAGAAGCCATCCCCTGAAGGAGAAGGCAGCTCAGAGCCTGTCAGCAAGGATGGTGAGGACAGAGACCTGATGTAATGGGCTCAGATGTGAGCATTAACCACAGGGCATCTTCTAGACAGTAGGTAAAACATTCTCCAAAAAGTCCCTGGGGGATGGCCTATTGAAGCTCAGCATTTCCACAGATGGCCCATTGGACTCCAAAGATGCAGAAATGGAATGGAACTGCTCATTTGTTCCCTCCAAGTAGGCTCCCAGCAGGGTCGGCTGCAGGATACCATTTCCATCCATGAACCTCATGAGCACAGGCAAAATAGGAAGCACTTTAGAAATGGGCTAAGCAATGGAGCTAGGCTAACTGCACTGTCACAGGAAGGGGTGTTGTCTCAGAACAGATCCAAAGCATGGGTGTGTCACATCGCCAGGGACATGCCTGCACACATACACACGTGCAGGCATACACATGTGGGATGGGGGGCCCAGGCTGTGGACAATGGAACTGTGTGCTTGGCAGGCAAGGGGCAGAAACCAATCATGAGAGCCTGGGGGTCTACAGAGGTAATAAGAACCTGATCATCCCCTTTGCTGCTTCTAAAGATCAGTTCTTAACTACAGTGAGCGATTTGCTGGCTGTTAGAGGAGGATATAAGGGGAGGAAAGCAAGGGACTCCCACACCTCATATAGTTCTTCCCTAAGGAAAACACATATTGGGTGATAGGAGGAGGAAAAGTCCAAGGAGGAGGTTTCCATTTGCTCAAGGGTTCCCACCTTAGAAGCCAGCTCCTCAAATCCCCAGCTCCTGGCTCCAGGCTGTGCTGAGTCATTCTGCTCTTTGCCAGTCCTAATGAAATGGGCCCCTGGGTGGTCCAGGTCCCACCCCCAGCCAGCACCACCAGTCTGCACAACAGGTAACCATACCAGCCAGCACAACAGGTAACCATACCAGCCAGCCATCTTGTCCCAGGCTACGGTCACCACCTATCATCAGGAACATGTCCTTAGCCTCTTTGGCTGTCTGCAGCTCTCAGCCTCCTGGGGGACCCTGCAGGCTGGCCCTAGCCTCTACCTTTTTTTTTTTTAAAGATTTATTTATTTGTGCATACAGAACTGGGGTACAGGCCAGAGGCTCAGGGGCGGTGAGAGGCTTCACCAGAGACAGAGTGGGGAACAGAACAGGCAGATGGATGAAGTACACTGCTGAGGGGAGCAGCGGGTGGGTCAGGAGAGGTCTGCCACACCATGTGGTCACCTCCGGGGCAGGCGGGAATCGAACTCATGTGGAAGCAGCTTTAGATTCTCAGTGCTGTGCTTTAACCCGCTGCGCCACCAGGGAGGGCCAGCCTCTACCTTTTAACAAGTGATCTGGTGGGCATTACCTCACCTCCTCCCTAGGTGACTCTGATCTACCTCCCTTGTGCACCTGCTGTTTCCCATCTAGCAGCAGTCCTTCGGGATGCCCACCTGCTGGGGCCCCAGCACACCCGATACTTCCATAATGTCCTGCCTTGCCCAGGTCAGGCCATTACCATCCCTGCCCAACCCTCCTCTCTTACCCTGTGGCCTTACTTTGGGCAGTGGTCTCCCAGCCCTCCCAAGAGCCTATGAGGCCCAACAGAAATAGGAGAATGGCTTTCTGGGCCCCATCAGAACAGAAGTTCTTCCCCTGTTCAGGGGCTGCACAGTCCCTCCCAGTCAAACTCCCAATAAACCAGTTAGGTGTAGATCTTCCTTTAGAACCTTGAAGTCCAGTTCTGCCCCCCTGACCTAGACCTCTCTGAAGGCATGATGCTGCTAGGCAGTGGAACCTGGGGGACATCCTTGACACCTGCCATAAGCATCAGCCAGCAGTCACAATGTTAGCAGTCACACTGAGGGACTGCTTTACGTTCCAGAACCTAATGAATGCAACTCAAACAGGAATGCACAAATCACAGGGCACAATGCTCCCCCTGGAGGGCAGGGAGGGAAACCAGGGGATGGAAAGGAGACTTTTCACAGCAGACAGAAAATTCCCTGGTAAAAACATACAAATGCAGTAGGCACAAAACCAGTTATTCTGCAGATAGCCTCAGCAAAGGCAGCCCCAGACCACAGCTCTGGGAACACGAGGGTCCACGAGGAGAACTCCACCTTCAAGACAGCGAATCACTAGGCAGGGGCTGGGTGCCCCAGGCCAGTTGGCCTCCCTGGCTCCTAGGCAAGGTTCCAACGCTGGGACATTCCGTTCCCATGGCAGGAAGGCTCATGTGACGCCTTTCCCCTCCCTGGCTCCCAGGCTAGAGCAAACATCACTGCCTGAAATGGCAGGTTGCTCAGCAGGCTTGTCCACACCTCACATGGGCTGGGCACAGCTGCTGAGGATTCCAGGCCCCAAATGCAAGAAAAACACACCTGGAGGTTGCTAGCACCAGAACAGAAGCTGCGTATTTTACAAGAAAGGCTAGCCTTGCCTGGACCTCCAGTGAGGCCGCTACTCTGGGAAACAGTGACCCAGTCCTCTAGTTCTTTCCTATGGCCCAGAAAGGCACATGAGGACGGTGCCATCATTCCCTACACTCAATGCACAGAGGATGAGTCCTAAAGCAAAGGGGAACCAAGGGAGAAAGCCCCAGGCTGGCACAGCACACTGTTCCTGCCTGTACAGTCCCTTCTCCAAGGAAGCGCCAGGCTTGGCAGGCTCCACAGCAGGTGGAGCTCACTTGTCACCTACAAAATGGTCTCAGTGTCCAGAGGGTGAGACCTGTTAAGCAGGTCAAGAATCTCCCCCTCCATCTCCCCCTAGGAGAAATGCTTTAGCAGAGCGGAAGCCAGGAGTCTCCTATACCAGGGTGGACAAATGTTTTTGTAAATGGCCAGGAAGCACCTATTTTCAGCCTGTGGGTCATACAATGTCAGCCAAGTTACTCAACAGCTCTCTCCTGTCAGGCAAAACCAATTTAAATTTCATGTAATTTATGAGTCACAAAATATTGTTCTGTCTTAATCTTTTTCAATCATTAAAAAAATGTAAAAATCTGGGCCCTCCCTGGTGGTGCAATGGGTTAAAGTGCAGCACTATAAAGCTGTCTGCAGCTACTGCAGCACAAGTTTGATCACCCACCAGGAGGGTGACCCACATGGCACAGCAGACCTCTCCTGACTCCCTCCCCCCCCACGCTCCCCTCAGCAGTGTATTTCAGTAATCTGCCTGTTCTGCTCCCCACTTTGTCTCTGGTGAATCCTCTCACCTCCTACACCTCTGGCCTATACCCCAGTTCTTGTATGCATAAATAAACCTTTTTTTAAAATGTAAAAATAATTCTTAGTTTTCAGACTATATAAAACAAGGTGGTGGGCAAGAGAGTTTGCCAGTTCCTATCCTTGCCCTTCCTGCAGCCTCTTATACACCAGACATCCCATCATCCTCACATGGCAAAGGGCAAGAACTCCAGGAAGAACCCAAGAGGACCTCTGCTATTCAGGTTAACGAAATTCTCCAAAGGTTGGCCTCCTCCTAGCCCAGGCCACAGCCCAGCCTCTGGTCAACTTCAGGGAGCTCTTGGGTTGCCAGCAGATACCCAGGCAGGTCTTACTCCATCTCAGAACTCAGGTCCATCTCCACCCCGTAGTCTAGGATAGAGCCCACGCCAAAGGCCCTGTTGAGCTGAATCAGGGGCCGGATGGATTCCTGGTCCTCGCCAGCCACAAACTGCCCGTAGAAGGTCATCTTCATCAGTTTGTCAAACAGACTTTGTCCCAGAAGTCTCCTGGCAATGTGGAGCAGCTGAAAGGTAAAAAGAAGTAGCTGTCTGTGTTTAGCTTCCCCTTCCCCAGCAGGTTATCCCACCCGTTTCACTCTAACCATGAAATCTTGAACATTCTCCTCAGTCCTGATTTTATAATGGAGACAGCCCAAAACAGCCTACTTCTCTGTTCACAGCCACTGTTGATCACATGTTCCTCATAAGGGGAGGCCAGTGCCAAGGGTCACCCCCTTGGCCACTCTTGCCTCACTGTCCTGCAGACTCAGGGGTGACTCCAGCAGCACACATCAGATACCTGACCACCGCTTAGTGGATAAAGGTGTGAATGGCTGTTCTCTCTGGAGACAGCAGTGGGGATGCATGTCCTAACATTCTCTGTGTCCATACTTTAGTGTTTACACTGGTCAAAAGGAAGATTTGGTTCAACTTTCTAGAATGTAAGCAACATTTTGTTTTCTCCTTATTTTGCATTCTTCAAAAGCTCTCCAGTTGTTGAACAGATGATCAAGTATAAAACAGAATTGTGAATTTAGCTGGTGTTAAGTACAGGCTGACAATAAAACAGGTGACAAACTCAAAGGTCTGTGAGATGAGACTTTTCCCCCAAAGGGCTAGGCACAATCATGTAGAACCATAGGGGACCAGCAGCTCCAACAGAGCTACCCCTGAGGAAAACAGCTGCCAACTTGGCCTTCTCTTCCAATCACATCTTACCATACCCCAAATTTCTGCCATCATTCACTCAAACATGCATAGAAGCTGCTTCATGCCCAAAACAATTCTAAGATGGACAAAACAGACTGGGTACCCACATCCTAGTGGCAAGGAGATACTGAAGGAGGGCAGAGAATGGTACCTCCACAAAGCAATACGGAATATGGAATGAAAGGGTGCCTGGGTAAATGAGAGCTAGAGGTATTTGCTAACACAGATTCACAAAGGAGAGCTTGCCAAGGTAAGCCACAGAGGAAAAGCCAGGACAGGAGGAATGAGGACAAATGAAGGTATCTAGGGCTGGGAGGACACATATACTACTTGCCTTTGTGTCCAGTGCCCATCACCTCAGCTCCAAAGCAGGAAAAAAAAACAGTTTCCCAAACCCTTTCTATGAGAGGAGAGGGGAGAACACTTACAATCAGAGCTGCAGGGAACAGTCTCCATTTTAAAGAAAAGCAGGAGCAAGTTAAACGCCTTGATCCCCAGACCAGCTTCACAGACCCCATGGACAACCACTTCCTCCCTAGTCATCCCTGTGCCCTAGAGACCTCTTTCCCCTACTACCACTGCACGACCAGCACTTAAACTCCTTTCCAGCTGCCCCTCAGATGCTGGTGCTTCCCTAAAGGTCCTCATCACTTTCCACCCACCCCCAACTAACTTTCTTGATCTCAAGCATCCCTTTTCACCCACCTCACTGGTTAACCTGGATTTACCCCAGCTATGACTTTACCTTGGGACACCACAAACTAGCTTCCCTTGAGGCCTCCACCTCTCCCTCCAACATCCTGCTCCCATCAGTCCTATGCTCTCAACCCTGAAACTCCCGTAGGATTCCAGGTCAGCACCTTCCCAGTAGCTTCAGAGTCACCTGACTCCAACTTGTGGCACTGCTCTCTCCTCTGACCACAATGGCCTCCCCTGAATCCTCTTATGCTCCCCACCCCAGCCCTGCACCTCTAGCCTATACCCCAGTTCTGTGCAAAAATAAAAAATGTTAAAAATTAGAAATGCACCTTCTTGGTCCAGCTTCCCCTAGTGACCTAGGAAGGAAGCAGGTGTTCTCAGCACTCACTGTGAGAAATTAACACCACCTGTATGAAGAGCCTTCCGGATCCCAACACCATCCAAAGCAACTTCCCAAGTCATTCCCAGGATCACAGTGAAATAACACCCATCCTATAACCCCACTGGCTAGGACAGTGTTCTACTTTTAATTTCCATAACCCGAAAGCCTTTTCAATGTTTTCAAAGTCGCCAGGTTAAAGTCTTAAAAGTTGGATGTTTAAGAGGCATCCATTTACCCTTCAACACGGTCTGGAGCCTCCCTATCTGGAGAGGTGGTTCACAGCTATCACAGGCTATGAGCCATTCAGCACCTCCAGGCTTCCTTTTGGGTAACAGAAGGTAAAAGTTCAGGTAATAACTATCCCTTAAAATTCAGTTGGTCTTTGGCTTTAGTTGGCAATAACTGATATGTAGGAAAATTCACAAGGCCCAAAAAGGAATGCAGGAAACACTTCCCTTCCCGACTTCTGGGCCACAGGCCATGTTCTAGGGATCTCGTCTGAAGCTTCATTACGCTTCCAGACACGGGCAGAAGTACCCCCACAGGGCCCGTCCTGCGGCCACCCCGCGGCCACCCCGGCACCACCCCCCCCCCGCCGCCCGCCGCAGCGCCTCCCTCCCATGCCCTCCCCCAACCCCGACTCCACCACCACCTGTCCAGCCGCGCACCTGCTCGTGGTGCGCCAGCAGCCAGGGTGAGGCGCACAGGCGCAGCACCAGCAGGCTGCGCACCAACTCCCAGCTGCGCCGGCTGCGGTACGCTTCCTGCGCGTTGCCGAAGTCCACCGCGGGCAGCGGCGGTCTCGCGGCCTCCGCCACGCCTCGGGCAAGCGCTGGGCCCGACGCGCCGGTCAGCCGCACAGTGAATGGCAGAGGCGAGTTGGGGGCGCTGGAACGCAGCAGATGTACCATGCGCCGCAAAGCCATGGCTGGACGTAGGAGTGCGTCAAGCGGCTTAAGTATGCGCCTCTGGTCCCGCCCGCAGGCTCCACCCCGCGCCCCGCCGGGCCCACTCCTCTCCTCAGGAAACTCAGTACCTCCGAGCCATAGTCACCAACACACGCCCACGCTCCCCCCTCCCCCACTTTGCCGCGAGGCCCCAATCCCAACACCAGCTGGGAGCTGTGCCCTTTGCTGGGGAGCCCATCCGCAGCGAGCCACTCACTCACTCACTTCTTGGGAAACCTCCCTCCTCCCTCCTCCCCTCCTCCCCTCCTCCCAGAGCTGTGAGCCAGGCCCTCCTCCGTAGAGCTCCAGACCAGCGAACTGTGGAGCAGTGACAAGCCCCGCCCACGGGAGGCCCTAGCTTCTCAAGGGGCAGTTACTGGTCATTCCCAAGATCTGTCTCCTTAACTGTCCACCCCCAGCTCCGCCCTCCCTGTCTGAGCCCCTGTGCCTTTAGGAACTGTAAAAATCAACCGGGTATGTGATTTATTGCCAGCATCCCAAGTCTTTCACCTGGCTTGGTGGGTCTGAGTGATAGGGGCAAAGGACTGGGAGGAGATGGGGTCTGGTGGGAAAGCTGCACCCACACGTCATTTGTTGTCCAGAGTAGTGCTACAGGGTAGGGAGAGGAGCACCTCTGAACACCCAAACCTGCCAGGTTCTGCCACCCGTCGCATCAGGGGTGGAATTGTAGTTTTGTCAGGGGGAAAGGATGTCCTGGACTAACTTAGCAGATAGGTTTTGTGGACTCTGGGGGATATATATAAAGGAGCCATGATGAGCAGGTTCTCTCTCACTCTCCCTTGGCCTCATGGTTGGTGGCTTGTCGCTTGGCTCTTGATGAGCTTTCAATATGCTGTGGGCTCCAAGTCAATGGAACTGGTAGGATGTTCTAGTTAACTTGTATCTCTCTCTCTCTCTTTTTTCCTGGGTTGTTCCTTTTCTTTCCCCTTTGTAAATAATACCATTATTGATCTTTTTGTGTGTATCTGCCGTACAATTGAATTTTAAGCGTTCCAGTGAGGACCCACAGACAGGCAGCCCAATTCACATAGGGTTGTCCTGCAACAGTTTCAATGACTGGAGTAGGGGGTAGAGTCCACAAAACCTGTATCTGCAGAATTCATTCAGGACATCCTTTCCCCCTAACATTTTTTTAAAGATTTATTTATTTATTCGTACAGAACTGGGATGCAGGCCAGAGATGCGGAGGGTGAGAGGATTCACCAGAGACAGAGCAGGGAGCAGAACAGGCAGATCGAGGGAAGTGTACTGCTGAGGGGAGCAGCAGGTGGGTCAGGAGAGGTCTGCCGTGCCATGTGGATCTCCTCTGGGCAGGCCAGATCGAACTCTTGTGGAAGTGGCTTAAGCTTCTTAGTGCTGTGCTTTAACCCACTGCGCCACCAGGGAGGGCCTCCCCCTAACATTTTAATGGAAAGAAATTTTAATACAATTAGTGTGCAATACAGAAAAGACAAAGTTTCTAAATCAAACCCCCAAAGTCACCCATACCCTTGTGGGTGAAAGTCTATCCAAAAGGGATTGGCCCAAAGTAAGGCCTGAAAACCCGTCATATGTCTAGTCTAAAGCACCTTCTGCCAAGGACCCATTGAAAAGGGTCAGAAATGGCCTGACAAGTCTGGGAGGAAGAGAGCAAAATCAAAATCAAGATGAACGCTGCCATAGTCAACCTCCCCAGGAGTCTGTCACCCACATCTGTTTCACCCAGTACAGGACCAAGACACAAGAGCCACTTCACATTTCTCTGTGCTCCATGTGGCTCCCTCAGGTCTCCTTCTGGCTCTCCATCCTGCTTCCTTCCTCCCCATTCTCAGGTCCAGATTCTTCTCTTTCTTGCTCAGCTCCACCCTGCTTGGGTAGGGTTGGGAACCTGGAAATTCCCCTTTTCCCGGGACCATCCTGTTACCATAGGAGTACAAGGAGCCAGTGCTATCTGAGACCAGCACAGTGGGATGAGCAAAAGGCCAGATGTCCAGAAGGCGATAGGAGCTTCAGAGCTGGATGTCACAGTCTCCTGGCAGCAGTGAAGGTCTGCCTACTGCTGAACTTTGTTCAACTCACTGTAAAAAGCTAGCTAGAAAGGAAATGTTAAGGCAGTTCCTTTAGGGTATTAACCCCACCTCTACCCCCACTCCCATCTTCCAGATTGCTGACTGTCTGATAAAGCACACCTTAAAGAATCAATTCCAGTCTCTGTTTTATTGGTATTTGGTGATGACAAGAGGCCTGAACTCCTGTTTTCTGGCTATAGTAGTTATTTATTGTATGACAACTGGGTGACAGAAGCCAAGGACTGTTGCAGGTAATGCCCTCCCCCCACCTAGGGTTGCTGGTGGAGACAAATAGTCTCAGGGAAAATGCTAAAAAAGTATGGGATTTTGAGAAGGGGGCTTCTTTGAAGGGGAAATAGAAGTGATTGCCGAAGGTGGAGGCCTTCAGTAACTAACCTTGGAGAGGAAGAGGCTTTGCAAGTAGCCAAGTGACTGAAACGGTTCCTGGCTTTTTACTGCGGTTACAGCCTGTCTTAGCTGCATGAGTGAGGCCATTTGTCAGGTCATTTGCTTGCTGTGGCTGCTGTCCTGAGTGTTGCTCATCTGGTGCTGTGCTGGGTAAAGTAAACAGTCATTATTAGCTTCAGTAACTCTTGTTTTTCCCCTTTGTTAAATAAATCCCCTTTGTTGTTATTTCCTAAGCCTAAGCAGTCTTGCAAATGTGCTCACAGCCAGGCAGAATTTGCAGACCAGAGGTGGGACATGGTCATGGGAATGGAGGACCATTGTAAAGAATTACTAGCCCTTACAAATTAACTTAGTCACACCCTAGGTGTAATAAGGTTAACAAAAGTTAACAACTCCACAAAAGAGTGAGTCCTTCCCAAAGAGACTTTATCAGTGCAATTTCTGCACTGGCACAGGGCAGCAGCCCTTCTGCCCACCTGTGTTAAGCAGGTGTTCCTCACCTCTATCTTTCTCCCAATGTAGGGTAGCAGCCCTGTTGCCTGCCAGTGGCCTCTGACCATGCCAGTGGTCTTCACGGACTTTATCCCTTTGCAAAGTAGCAGAGGCAGCTCTCCTCCCAAGGCTGCCTGCCTGTGACCATGTAGCAAACCTGTTCCTTTCTGGGGCAGCCATTTCTACCCACTTGTATCTACGCAGGTAACCTTTATTCTTCTCTCCCTTTTTTCATAATAAACCTGCCCTTTTTATATAACTAATGCCTCTGTCTCATGGAGAAACTCACCTGAGAAATTCACTGGCACCCTGTGCTGCTGAAAGTGGAGGTTTAGAGAAATTTTCCCCAGCGTTAACCCCTCTTTCCAAATCCAACATCTACAAAACTGACTTCAGCCACCATGGTTCCTCCCCCCTCAGCTTCCCTTCTAGGCTTCACCCTCAGTGCCTCTCCTTGAGGTTGACAACAAAACCAGCTGTTTTGTCACTTCCCTCAGTATTTCCTTTATGCCTAAAAGCTTTCCCACCCTCAGCCTCAGGTGGTTTTGGTCCAGCAGCCCAGCCCCAGATATCACTTCCTGGGAAGGACCTTTCTGATTGTGTCATAGTGCCTCCTCCCCTCATTCACACATGAGTTCCCCCTACAGTTCCTCAGACATTCCTGCACCACCATAACAACCTAGGTGCAATATCTGGCTATGGGTGACAACTGTACTTTACTCCTTCCCACCTTGGCCACCTCATCTGATACAGGGCAGCTAGGGGCACTAAACTGGCCAAGGACACTGCCTTAGTAGTTTACTCAGAGCTCCTCTGAGTTTTGAAAATACCCATACACATGATTGCAGGACTCATGTTCTTTCAGGCTCAGGAAACAACAACAAAGGGATTTATTTAATAAACCAGATAAAAACAAAGAGTTACTGAGGCCAAATATAATGGCCTTTACCTCACCCAAAGTGAACAGTGCTTGCCAGTCCTGTACAAAAACAGTTAAAATGGCATCTTTCCACCACAGAGGATGCAGAGCTCCTCTCCCAAACAATAGACTATGTGTCTAAAATGGCATCCTCTTGCCACTAAGGATACATGGCAGTCAGAATATGGACCAGGTTCTGACTCCCAAAAACAGCAGAAAATACAAGAGGAGATACCCCATTAGCTGCTGGGATGCCCAGACAAGCAGCACTCAAACAATGGTGACTGAACACCCAACAAGCAGCAACACTCATGCATTTCAACAAGATGCCTGGCTCCGGGTCTCTGTCTTCTCTGCCAGGCCACAAAAGCCTTCTGGAAAGATCAGCACTGTGGGGGCCCAAATCTGCTGACGCTAAATGCTAAATTACCAAGACTCCTCTCGAGTCTGCTTCTGCAGTCACTTAAATCATTTATCTGCCCTTCCACCCCACTTTATAGCATTTTCCTTGAAGCTATCCATCCTCACCAGCAACGCCCTTCAGGGAGCACCCCTGCTTTTGGCTTCAGCCACCGGTTACACATCTGCCTCATTCTAATGGTTTGCAGCATGCTCCATGTAAGTTGGGGCACTGGGTATCCTAAACTGTTCCATTTTATTGGCCTTCATATAGTCTTGTGCATTACAACATGTTTATCAGTGTCTCTGGTCTCTACCCACCAATGTCAGTAGCACCCTGTCCAGACTGTACTAAGATACCCTGTGGGACACCTAATTATAATATCCTAATTTAAATGGAGGAGCAACTTACTGATACAGTCATGTTTTTTCTGCCCCTTCTCCTTCCTGATGAACTTAAAGAGAAAGAAAGGTGCAAAGAGTAGGTTTACTGAGGCTGAGCCCAGAAGCAGCAACTCAGGGTCCTAGCAGCTCAGAAACATAGTTCACCAAGAATAGACAGAACTTGGAAGCTGGCATGATCACTAGCTTCTTCCATTTTTTTTTTTTCATGATGATCTTCCCATTGAAACATGACTATAGGTGTGCTATAGCAGGTCAATAAGACAGTGGCCATGCACAGGACAAGTCACTGTCTGGGTTCTCACCAGCACTCACAATTGCAAGAACCCTCAGGCTCAGAGAACAACAGTGGGGGTTATTTAACAAGCAGGGGAAACAGTGTTCACAGAGTCCAGAAGTCCCAAACAAATGGTCACTCATTAAACATGGCACTATCTACCCACAAGGATCTAGAGCTCATGGCTTGCTTGCAAGCAGCAGGCCAGAATCCAACTCACTGTAGCTGGAGGTATTCATAGACAGGGCGGCTAAGAGGATGCTGCAGGAGCCCACAGCAATGTCTGTGGTCGGGATAAAAACACCACATATTGCATCAGGCAACAGTGGAGACAGCAACACTAGGAGGCAGTGCTAGATGATCAGATACACCATGTTAATAGCACTCAAAAGTGACCCATACACATAGTGCTGGTCACCCTTCAGCAGCGCTGGGCAGCCCTGGCTACCCTGTCACCAGAGGAGATGTTCAAAACACCAGCATAACAACTGTTTGTGAGTTGCTGGTCACAACAACAAACAGCTCTTTGAGACACCAGGCCTGTGACCTTTGGTGGCCTTGATGCCAGTGGGCACTCTTAATTTAGCCTTTGAGGTACAGCAGGTTCTTGTCCTATGAAGCGTAAAAAGGAATTCACAGACATTTTAGATAAGTAAGCAGAGAAAAACAAACTTTATTCAAGAAAGTAAGAAAAGGCTTATCAAGAGGGAAAAGAACAAAAGCAAAGACTCCAAGGTTGCCAAGGAGGGGCAAAAGACATTGTAATGGGCCTATGTCTAGGGGATATTAATCCCCCCCCTTTTTTTTCCTCTACTATAAAATCTCATCACCCTATTTTGTGATTGGCTCTTTTTTCGTTTTTAAAGATTTATTTATTTATGCATACAGAGCTGGGGCACAAGCCAGAGGTGTAGGGGTGGTGAGAGGCTTCACCAGAGACAGAGCAGGGAGCAGAACAGGCAGATGGAGGAAGTACATTGCTGAGGGGAGCAGTGGGTGGGTCAGGAGAGGTCTGCCACTGCGCCATGTGGATCACCTCTGGAAGGGGCGGGGATTGAACTCATGCTGAAGTAGCTTTAGCTTCTCAGTGCTGTGCTTTAACCTGCTGAGCCACCAGGTAGGTCCCCGTGATTGGCTCTTTTTCCTACTGACTCTTTTTCCTACTTCCTCCAGGAAGATGTGCCCATTTTCCCATCTTTTTACCACCAAGTTCTCCGAAAATTTACTATCCCAATTAGCCTAAAAATTTACTGCCCTCATTAACCCTCCTAAATTTCTCTGTGTTTATCTCAGAGCTCATTTAACATCCCCAAAGTCCCTGCCTGCACAGCCCCTAATGCTCTTTAACCCTAACAACCCCTGGGACTCAGTCTTTTCAGGCTGTGGTGGGACCAGACACAGGTACAGTCATCCAGTTACTGTGAAACTCTGACTTTTCTCCAAAAGTGGCTCCTGGATGCTTCTTTCTTTCTTCTTCAAAGGCCAGGAACAGAGTTCCAAGCTGCCCTGCCTTATGTAATCTTTCAGGGTCCCCCACCCTAGTTGATACCTGCCTCACTGGACCATTTTAGGACCAAAATGGTGCTGAACAATTAATTAATGAGCTGATGAACATGATTAGCTCATTTTACTCAAGCCCCATTGGTTCATTCTGCAATCCAGGCACCAGATATAAAAAGGTTAGTGCTGGGCCTTCATGTAGCTATTCCACAGCCTTCACTCTGCAGGGCAGCCTGGGTGCTGCTCAAAGGCAGCATTCTGGGCAGCCAGCAGAAAACTCCCAGTTGGGCTCTGCACTCAAAAACATTCTGGTAACCAGTGGAAGGTGGCAACCTCTGGCGTGGATGGGGAAAACAATCACATTTTTCCAATGACATCTACCAATTAGATGTTGGTGGGAAAATGCCCTGTGAAAGATGTAGGGCTCCAGTTTTGCCTCCTCTTCAGGGGCTGCCCGCTGCCATCTGGGTAAGGCTCAGCATGGTTCATTTACCTTCAGGGTCACGTCCCTGCCCACATCCACCATAATTCTTTCATCTTTGCTGGTCACTCTTCTGGCCTTTCCTCTCAGCTCCAGACTATTTGCATGCTGCTCTTGGGAACCCACTTCTCCTGCTCCCTGGTTACCCATGTCATCCTTCTTGGGGTAAATTGGTGGGCACAGCTTTGGCCACAACTCCCTCTATTTGCACTGTATACCTTGATTTCAGGGTCCCAGCGACTTATCATATCCCCCCACACTACCTCTTCCATGTGTCTTTATAGAAGAAAGAAACATGTGTGGTATGGAAGGTTTGCCTCGAGCTCCTGAATGGTGACTGTGGGCTCAAGATTCATCCTCCAGGCCCTGTGCTGACCCTTAAATCACCCTGGACCCCACCTTTGTTCAGTACATTGCTCCTGCTTTTCAAGCAAACACTCCTTTGATGATGTGTTGGCCTCTCTAATCAGTATACCAAGGCTGATCTGAGTTGCCATCTGCATAGAATACCTGCTTTCCCAGGATAGGAAAGACTCTGGTTCCCATCCTCAGCTCTGCCCAGACACCCTGTGTCAGGAAAAACAGGTATATATACACTGGCACCTGTCTGTGGAGGTCTGTGGAGGTTTGGTGAATCACATTAAAGCCATCTGTTGTATCTTTCTTTGGAGGCCAGGAGCAGCTACCTTCTTCAAAGGTAGTCCAGGGAATGCTTCCTTTCTTAAGACAGGGAGCAGAATCAATGGAGTTGCTTCTTGCTGTATCTTTTAGCCCCTTCATGGTCTCCCACCTTTCAAACAGTCCCAACTGGATTGTTTTCAGTCCTAACCAACAGACTTAGTACCAATCAGCTCATTTTCCATTTTCAATCTATGTAATCAACTAATGAACTGAACTTGAACCTGATTGGTCCAGTTAGGTAACATCTGATTGGCCCATTTAGAATATTAGTGTAAAAGGAGGGAAAGGCCATTCCAGCCTGTACTCAGGTGGGGGTAGGCCATAGGCCTATGCATTCTGGGGATCCATTTTCACAGACAACTGCTGGCACATTCTGAAAGAAGGATGAGTCCTAGGACCAAAGACCCTAGTGGAAGTTTGTACAGGCAATGGAGGGGGAAGGGAGGGAGAATGGGTCTTCCAGGCCACAGACATCTGCTGGATGGGGATGAATGGAGGGTCAGGGAGGGCAAGACTCCTGATCTCAGTGGACTGTGGTGTCTAGTCACCACCCACCCCCCGACATCAGGCCACTTAGTAGGGCCCAGGTTTCAGTGTTTTCAGGATTTCAGTGTTTGCGGTTCTTTAGTGAGTTGAGGGTCAGCCATTCCTACCCCCACCATGCCAATTTTCCAGAAGGCTTTTGCAGGCCTCTGAAAAACATGGTGATGCTTCCAGAAGCCAACCTCAGAGAGAAGTTTGGGGGCTTTGCAGGTAGCCTACCAACTGAAACTGTTCCCAGCTTTGCTGCTGTTACAGCCCAGACGGAACAGCAAAACCCAGAGCTGGGCACCTCACTGAGCTGCATGAGTGTGGCTATTTGTCAGGTCATTCTACTGTACTGCTGCAGCTGCTATTTTGAGTGTCGCTTGTCTGGTGCTGCACTGGCTCATCTCGGCGGCTCCATGAGCATCTCCTGTTGTGTCTTCTGCTGTCTTTATGAGTTGGATCCCAGCCTATTGTCTGGGCCCTCAGTGATGGGAAGATGCCATTGTGGGACTCTCTATGTATGAGATTTTAAAACACTGGACACTGTTTTGGGTGAGGCAAAAGGTCATTTGTGGCCTTGGTGATTCTATGTTTCCCTTTTTTTTTGTTAAATAAATCCCATTACTGTCCCTCAAACCTGAGTGGTCTTTCAATTGTGAGCATGGATGGAGAACTCAGTGACTACATGGGCCAGTTTTAGTTCCCATATTACCTGGCATCACTAGAACCCACCAAAGCACCAGTGCTATGCAAGAAGCACCTGGGAGAAACAGGGAAGCCTAAAGAGATGGATTCCTGCAAGGGGAGGGGACTACAAATGGAGGCAGAGCTGGAAAGGGAACAGGTTACAGGCAGGGCCATGGATCCTTCATGGAAGAAGATAGCCTGCTGGTATCAGTCCTGGGGACACAAACATGGCAGTGCCACACACCCCCCACCCGGTGGCTCCACAGCCCTCCTGTGTTGTGGTTGGTTGCCGGGATAGAAGGAGCAGTGGCTGACCACCAGGGACCTTGTCTGGAGAGCCAATGGGCCCTGAGCAGAGTCACAGAGGCAAGGCCTTCCTGGAACACTGCAGCTTTGGTGTCCCTGCAGACCCCCCTGGGGACTGCCCCCTCCCACTCCATACACATAATGCCTTTGGGTCTGGGCAGGATGTCAGAAACATGCCACAGGTATCCTGTGAGTTGACCAAGAGCTCAGTGACTTGTGCCTCTCTATTCCAGCTCAGAGACAGTGATAGCAACCACAGTAGAGCCCTTTCTAGGAAGCAGGATGGAGGCACCCCACACAGCAACTGCAGGGAATATAGGACATGACAATGCCTGCAACAGACTGCTCAGTGGGCTCTGCATGAACTCCAGACCCAACAGGGTCTCCTGGGACAGAAAAAAGCAAAATTTCTGGTTGAAGTCCTAGACACACATGAGGGACTGGGCTGAGTAGGTAGTTTAGAAGACAGGTGAAAATATCTTCATCCCAACCACATGCCACATACAAGTAGAACCTACACATCTCCCTGACTGTCTTCTGAGGGACAAGTCCCTGGTGTGTAGAAAGGAACTAGTCCAGTTTTCCCAGAGTCCAGCCTGACTGTGTATGCCAATCCAGTCACCAGCAAGAGCCTTGGAGCTATGTGTCTCCTGGGCACCTGTGCAGGACTGAGGTGCTTCCTGGAGGAGGTGATAGATGAACTGAGACAAGAAGGACCCTGGGTTGGTGAGGGAGAGCTTGAGGACTTAGGGTCATAGTGCCATTTGACCTGAAATTGGGAGGTTGGCACCTCTATTCTACCAACTGTACACAACCCAGGCCTGCCGATGCCCTCTCCCCCAGTGAGCATCATGTCCCTGGGCAGCTCAAATCTTCTGTTTCTGACTTCTGTTTCTGACTCTTTGCCAGAGGTGTCTTCATGTCCCCTCAACTTCCTCTTGGCAGTAAAGGGATGAACCTGGCCCATGAATCTCCCATAAGTCCCAGATCCCAAAATGGGAGTAGCAAACTACCAAACCTCACCTGGGGCCTGGTGGAAGGTCAGGAAATCCCTGTCACACTGTCCCCTCCCGGTGCATCAGAACCGCAGTAAACAGTGCCTGCCACCAAGGCCCTAGGTGGATTCTTGGGATGGGGACAGGGACTGAGGGGTTCCACATACTACAACTGAACTCTCGGGGGCTCTAGTTGCCCTGGCACCACTCAGGGCTTCAGGTTTCCCACACAGCATCTCTAGACCTTGTGACAAGCACTTCAGCCCTACGCCTCTAGGAGGGTCACTCACAGCAGGGGCATAGCAGACCTGGCATGATAAGGTCCTGACAAGGAAAGCATGGTGTATCTTTAAATGTCAACATGAAGACTGACAGGTCTGTAAGATGTCTACACAAAGGTAAGATGAACATTTCCTTAGGCGTCAGCCACATGGCCACATGGATGCATGGAAAACTGCAGAAAGGAATGGAGATGGGGTCAGAACACAGGAACCAAGGAAGGAAGGAGAAAGGATGACTCATTTTTTAAGATAATATTATTGTACCAAGTTGTTCTTTCACAAAGGCGCTACATTTTTTTTTTCTTTTCTTTTTTTTTTTTTTACAAAAGTAATAACTCCGGCCCTCCCTGGTGGCACAGCAGGTTAGAGCACAACACTAAGAAGCTAAAGCCACTTCCGCATGAGTTCGATCCCCGCCTGCCCTGGAGGTGACCACATGGCACAGCAAACCTCTCCTGACCCGCCTGCTGCTCCCCTCAGCAGTGTACTTCGTCAATCTGCCTGTTCTGCTCCCCACTCTGTCTCTGGTGAAGCCGCTCGCTGCCCCTGAGCCTCTGGCCTGTACCCCAGTTCTGTATGCACAAATAAATAAATCTTTAAAAAAAATTATTAACTCCAGGAGTTATTAGTACCTAATACCAGCAGAAGACAAGGATCCCCCAGCAACCCTAGGGGGCATGCTGTCTAAAAGGGAAGCAGGAGAACATGGACTTGGGAGGATCCTATGCCCCGTCTGGGGACTAAAGCTGGGGAGGTTAGGAGACATTCCAGGATTTGCTGAGATTATTTGGCCCAGGCTGGCAGATGCTGACCAGGAGCATCTTTGATTGCTGTTCAAGGCCGTCAGCTCCTCTCTGGATCAGAGTCTGTGCATAGTCAGCAGTTCTGTTTCAGGCAGAGGGGCCAATAGCTAGCCACCCCCACTGGGATGTCCAGAGTCCAGGGACCTAGTGCCCTGAGCACTTCTTGCCTGGCCATCTCTTGTGAAGATTCTAGCAGTGGAAGAAGCCAGAAGCTCAGGTGAGCTGGCACCTGGTCTCTGTCCCCATCCCCATCTGTGCATGTTCAGTTAGTCCCTCAGGCCAACATTGATTTTCCTTCCTGACTGAGTCCAAGCTTTGATGTTAGAACCCACTGTACCTGTGCTGAGCGATGCTGACCTTGGCCGCCCCAACCCCAGCAAAGCGCACAGCTGACGTCCCCTGGAAGTTGCATGCACCAAGGTACAAATGACCTGGCCCCCTGACCCTGTGACCTCCCAGGCATCCACAGGTTGTCTTTCCACAAGGTGATTGAGGAGGTCATGCGCTAGAGCCTGTTTTGCAGAGCACAGCACAGCTGTCTTCCCTTCCTCTGGTTAAAGTTTAAACACACGGGGGGGGGGGGGGGGGGGGGGGGAGGGGGAGGAGTGCAGGGGGGGTGGAGAGAGGAGTCAGGGACAGAGAGGTAGAAGTAAGCCTGGGGAGGTAGAAGGTGTTTCAGGCAAGCTCCAGGGAGTTCCCCAGGGACAGGAGAGGGTCTAGTGGGACTGGGATTGGGGCCAAATGGCAAAGGGCAGCTGCGGGGGTGCAATAGAGAGGTCCTGCCTCCAGGCCATAAGGATAAAAGGGGAGCACAGAGAGCCCAGATGCTTTGGGGAGGCTGGCAGAGAAATATAACACTAAACACACAATTCTAATTGTTCCTTCCCCCTTAACACAGCAGCCCACCCCTCTCCAGTTTCCAGAGCTAGGTTCTAGACCACTCAGGCCTCACCCTCAGCCTCTTTCAGGGCTTTGTGAGACTTGAGCACACCCCTGATGTCTAAGTAAAGCTCTTTTCCTTTTGGAATCTAAAACTAGCTCAAGCTTTTTGGAGACAGCCTAATAAATAGGATGGGAAACAGACAGAAGAGCATGGTCTGAAACCCCAGCATCCACAGCAAAATGCAGAAATGAAATTAGGCTATATCTCTCTCCAGTCTCTTTTTTTGCTGGTATAACACATATGCACGCATGCAACATAGTATTTATGCACAGATCCATGTACACCCACGCATACACTGACATGTACTTGCCCTGCCCCATGCATGTGCCCAAATGAACACCCAACACTCACCGAATTATCCACGTGTATCTGTACTGGCCCTTACCTCCTGTCACCAGCTGTGTTCCTGTTCCTTCTTTCTGGAACTTCCCACTCCTGCTGGCTCCCACTCCTCGGCTCCTGGAGCTCCTTCCCATTGTCAGTGTCCTCACAGGCACCTGGATGGCTGCCCAGGATGAGCTGCAGTGTCAGAACTACTTCAGGATGAGTTTTCAGGGTGCCATAATGTCCCCTGCGAACTCACAGCTGCATGGTGAATGTGAAAACCTTCAGCGCCCTCAGGGCTTGTCCCACTTCGGCCTGTGAGGGAGGTCTGCTGCAAGGACTTGTACACAACTGGGTTGCAGGCATGGCAGCAATGGGGAACACCCAATGTGACCCCCTAAAAGAGCATTGCAGGTTCTGGTGATGTCCCAGAGGGTCAGAGCCTCGAAGTGCCTGGAGCGGAGAGGAAGTGCCTGGGGACAATGGGCTTCTCAGCAATCAGGTCTGTCTGAGTCATAGAGTTTGCTACCCTGTGCTCTTCGTGGCCCCCAGTGTGTTCAGGTGAGGATTCTGCTTCAGCTCGGCACCCAGTAGTCTCCCTTGTCCCTCTGTCTGTCCTGTCATTTGTGCAGAGGGCATTAAGGAGCCCAGAGGGAACCAGACAGCTTCAGACTAGACCAGAGGCAACATACAGCAGGGAGAAGACCCCATCATTTGAGAGCCACCACATCCCACAAGGATGCACAGTAGCATTATCTTGTGACAGGTCACCATTCACTGAGTGCTGGCCAGGGCTAGGCACCACTAGCAACATCAAAGTTGCTGGAAAGCTGGGCTAGTCCCCAGTCTCAACAACACATTTTACACAGCAGGAACAAGTTTGGAACAGCAGTAGGTATGACCAGACCCTCCTTTCTGATCCTTACTTCTCCTAGTCACTACTGCCCAGCCCACTCCAGGCCCAGTTCAGTCAGACCCTTCCTGAGCTCAGAAGCCACATGTGGGTTGAGCCATGATGTGTGCTGGGCTCAAGCAGGCCTGGCCATGTCCTGTACATGGATCTCACTTGAAGCACACACCTGAATCCAATGACTGTGGCTATGGACGCTGGATTTTAACTGCCCATCAAGCAGCATCAAGGTGAAGGAATTAATTCTTCTTTGTATAGAGCTCTGGGGCACATACTGTTCTTTTTAGAGGGCTTGGAATAGTGAGTCCATGAGGACAGAGAATGGGGTGGGAGGTGGAAGCCAGATCCAAGTTCAGGGTACAATTGAAACAGAAGGTAAGAAAGAGACCTTTAGCCTCTCCTTAAAGACCCCATGATCCAAAAAAGGAGCCACAGTGCAGGTAATTGGGGTGGGGTTTCCTGATCCCCCAGTTTGTGGCCACATAGAGGTCCTTCCTGCTCTTCTCAAGGGACACATGCTAGGTTTGCCCCTACTGGCTCTCAGCGAGAACCCACCTGGAGCTCTGACAGGAATGAGGCTGGGCACAGGTTGGCAAGGTTCCCAGGCCCCTCAGACATCAGGAATTCACCCTCATGCCTGATGGTAGCGGGCAAGAGCAGGAGGCACTGCCTTCAGAGCAACTTCACAGGATGAGAGCCTCCAGGACAGGCAGTAACAGAACTTCTGCCAGTAGAGAGCAGCAGAGAGCCACAAATCACTCCTGGCCTGCTCCCTGCTCGAGGCCTTGTCCCAACTCCAGGACACCCAGGCCCTGACCTGCTGATGCAAGGACAGGTCAGGCCTCACCCCTCCCAAATTCCCACTCCAGGTCACCTGCTGACCTAGGGATCACTTCCCCTTCAGGCTCTGTCCCCAGTGCAGAGATCTCAGGTTCACTATTCGATCCCTCCAACCCGCCCCCTAGGTCCCAACCCTCCCTACCCTCCACCACACACACACACACACACACACACAAACACACACACACGGGTCACTCTTCTCTTGACACTGTCTTCATTCTACTTGAAGCCCAGTGTAGGGGCCTCTCGTGTATTTCTGTGCCCTAGAAGGTGGGATGAGACTCCAGAATGTTCCAGGTAGCACTAATGAATGCATCCTGGGACCACATTTTTGCCCCTGCTGCACCATACATCCCAAAGGAAGAAAACACCTTCTAGTCAAAGGAGAAGACTTCTAAGCAGGTGGGTGTTGTGGCCACCAATGACATTTGTAGAGCCCCAGCGTGTAGGCCCTCTGCGTGAGTTCCCCTCCATAGGTGGGAAGCAACTTCATAGGTTGAAAGCCTCCAGGACAGGGTTTAAGCATCTTTAGGAACTTACTTCTGGTGAAAGCTTTGGCAGTAGTGGTGACATGCTAGGCCCATGTCCAGCATCATGAGGGTTGAAGAGTTGATGGTCCATTCCTTTGCATCCCTACTGGTTTTAGGACTTTTCAGAATTCTTTCCCACCAGCCCAGGCTCAGCTCTGCCAGTTTCCTCAGCCCCAAGATAGTGTTCTGGATTTGCCCTCAGTTTCTCCAGTCTTTCACCCACTGTTTTCCATGGCCTCAGTACCAGGGCCTTGCCTTCATTATCTTTTTTTTTTTTTTTTTTTAGTTACGGCATCCAGTGTTTTCGCTGTAACTAGAACCCACCCTATAAATTGTGAGGCACATGGTTTTCTCTCTAGCCCAGCTACTCCTAGGACCCTTGTTACCTTCCTGTGGCCAACTCCTACAGTCAATTTCCCCCACCTGGTCTGTCTTAAACTAGCCTAGGCTTTGCACACAGGCCATAAAATCACTGACACCCAGGGCACCCCCAATTCTCCTTCACTAGCCTCCATTTTCTCCAGACTTGGTATCCCACATGGGTCCTAGAAGATCCTAACTGCCCCTATCCATGCCTGAAAAATATCCAGGACAGCCCCAGATGCCTTGTCCCTCCAGCCCCCCAGTTTCCCATTCATAAGTTTCACTCCACCTGCAGCACTGTACCCTGGTTGGGCCTGGCCCTCTCTTGTTGGGAGGACTGGGCCCTGGCTGGCTCAACTCATTAGCACAGACTTGTCACTGCCACACTGGCCCTGAACAGGCAGAGCATGGGTCAACCAGGTGGCTGTGGTCAGCCACCTGGGGGGGTGGGGGTTGCTCAGCCAGGGTGTCTGCTGGAGAGCTGGAGGTTGAGGCATAGACTGAGCACTGCCTTTAGGGTGAGGCAGTCCACAGGGAAACACAGCCAAGGAAACCCAGGAGCAGAGAGTTGAGTCCTGATCAAGCAGCAGCAGCAGCTCAAGTTCACCTGCCAGACATCCCTTTGCATAAGTCCAGTACACCCCTTACTCACCCACCCCGTTGGTAGAGGAGTTTCTGGAGCTAAATCGCTCAGGAAGCAGAATGCTGGGGATACTAAAGCCCCACCTGGAGGTCTGGGATTAGAGGTTGCCCTGTGTCCTGTCCCTCTCACTCACTCTCATTGGTCAGTGAGAGGCCTAGCAGCAGCAGGCAGGGCCGCACAGGGTAGGACCAGCACAATGCTTCATTCACTATACTGGTCACCTCATTTATCTGGGGCTTGAGAGTTGTTATGACAACTAAAGGGATAATGTCAGGTTCCATCTGTTTTAATAGAAAATTTGGTAATATTTTTTCTTTATCCTTGCCAATTAAGAGTGAGGAGGCCTGTGAGAGGGTATAGCCAGCAGGACAAAGGCAAGTATCCTCTCCCCTGAGAAGGAAAATTTCCATACCATGTGAGCTCTGGTTTAATGACTACAGTGATTCTTGAACCAGGAAAGGCAAGAAGTTTCTGGAAGGTAGAAGAAGGTTGGGGGTACATGGGGTGGGTGTACTAATTTCACTTCCTGGGCCCCAGGCCTCTGAGGTATCTTCTTGACCTCCTTCCCTAGCCTATGGTAGTGCACAGGGGTCCCTAATCAGTTTCAGGGGCACTCCACATCACCAAGTCCCAGAATCCTAGAGTGGACAATGTACCCTGGCTCCAAAAGCCCTCCTCATTAAAGCCACCCAGTCGTCGGCAGCCAGCTTCCCTTGGGGATAGTCTGGCTCCCTGCAACTTCCGGAGATGTCTCTGCCTGTAGAAGAGGCAGCAGGGAGTAGGCTGTGCACACAGGCCATGGTACAGGAAGTTGATCCACAGAGATACCTGGTGTCACCCTAGAGCCCAGAGCTGGCCAGTGGGGATACTCATTGGAGGGCATACCCTGGGGCTTCATTGGGCCTCGCCTACTGCCCCACCCAGTTTCATGTTCTTACCCTCAGGGAACTACAGCCCTTTTCCATTCTCTTGAACCCATGCCAAGCATCATCAATCCCTGTTGATATGCAGAGCACCAAGTTGAGGGGCCACTGCCTTGGGTGCTGTGGCTTTGGCTAGATCTCCCATGCTTTGAGAAGCAGGTAAAATATATGTGCTCCGGGCCTCCCTGGAGGCACAGCGGGGTAAAGCACAGCACTAAGAA
>NW_004567152.1:1875058-1889046 GCF_000260355.1 Condylura cristata | reverse complement strand
ACACCCAAGTCAGAATATGGGTGCTGAGGAAATGATGGCCCAACTTGAAAATGGTCCCACAACTTAGAGGCCTGAGGGCCTTGGGTGATAGCAGGTCTTATGCCTGCTATCAGGGCTGGCTGATTCCAAGGCCTTCCCAGGGAAACAGGTCCCAGGGATGAGTGTCTTAGGCCCACTCCCCTGGGGACAGATCTGAATCTTTTCACCCACTCTCCATAAACCACAGTGACGGGAGCATTTTGTAATGAAAGGATTTGAGAGAAACAACTTCCCACTAACAAAAATTGAATAGGCCGCAACCAGATGTGGCAGCATGTATCTCCCCCACATGCAATAGTCTTATACCTGGCCCCGCTCTCAGATGCAGATGCAGCTGGTCTGCATCTACCTCTGCCACAGTGCTCAAGCCCCCTTTAGTTTGATTAAGTTTTTTCTTTTTCAGACTAATTAATGAAAGCTGATTTGGACAGATTCCATTTTACCCACCCCATACTGTCCCTGGGGATCCTGCACCTCCTTGTGTCTGCTATGCCCAGGGAAGTCCCCACTGTGTACTTCTTTGTGGCACCCACTGATTTGGCACCAAAGAGACACTGACGTATCCAGTTGACACATTCTCATGCTTCTTCCCATCGAGGAACAGGACAAGGATCACATCTCCCAGCTATGGAGGATGTTCCAAATCAAAGAGGCTTCCAGGCATCTATCCCAGAAGCTCTGTATCAGCTTAGGGAAAGATGTTGGGTCCCAAGGCCATGCCAAGGGGACTATGTCCACACACAAGCCAGCTGGTATGAGGCAGGCCATGGAGTGGCATCAGTGTGGCCCTGATCATATCTGTGGTTGGTGGGATCCCAATTGTATGGATGGCCCCTTGAAGGCCTGCATTAGCTGTTTGACCTGGAACTACTTACTGCTTGGTTTTCTAACCTCTACTATGGAGTTAATGTGGTAGAGGATAAAATATTTCCAGGAAAACAAAGCCCTTGCAGGGGTGGAAGAAGGGTCAAAGGAAACTGGTGGAGCACATGGCAGCCACAAGCCCTTTTTCTGAGTATCCAGAGGAGTTGAGGTATGTCTGAGCTGGAGCTTCACAGCAGGGGACAGTGGCTACAGAGCTGTGTCATTTGTTGAGGCTGACAACATGGTCTGGGAGGATGGAAAAAAGGTGGCCTGGGAACATCACTCAGATTTTCTGGGCCAGAGGGTACCATTTTTTAAAAGAAGGGGGCAGGGCCCCTTCCGCACATGGCACCCAAGGGAAAAAGAGCTCTGAGGCACTACTAGCACATTGCCATCCTCCTCCCACTGGGCATGATTCTGTGGCAGCCCAGGGCATGACCCTTCCCCATCTGCCAGCTTCTCCCTTTTCCCTTAGTCTCACCTGGTCCCCTAAAGCTCTCTTTCCCCTGCCTCAGGCCTCAGACCCCTCAGTAGAATGTGTGAGAGGCCAAACTGACACAGATAGCAGCAGAGAGCATGGCAACCTGGATGGGCAGAGGTCGGAATGAGAGGCACTGTCTTCAAAGTTGTGGGGACAAATAGCCTCAACTGTCTGAAACACTAGCTCATGGGGACAGGAGCTAGATGTTGAGGAGTATAGCACCAGCAAGGCATAGAGGAGGTTTTCTATGATCCAGGCAGATGGGTAAAGGAGTCCTGGAGCCCTCAGGACTGGAGCTCTTTCAGGATTTTAATGATCTTTCTACACCATTTGTATCAAGGCAACCAGGTGCAGGGCAGGCAGTGGGGGCAGGGGACCTGGAAGCTGGCAGAACTCCCTGCCTCTGGTGAGTCTTCACTCTCTCCAGATTCTCTGGCCTTTTCTTCTGGTCTCTACTGCACTCCCCTGTATAGTCCTCTGCCCCCACCCATCCTCTGCTTCCATGCTCTGTTCTCTGCTGTTGCAACTCTGTGATGCCACTCTTATAGGCAGTCTCTGTGCTCAAGTGTGCCCATGCCCACGCCACATGCCAGGTGCCGCCATCAGGTGCATGTGTAAGAATACAGGTGTCGATCACTGATGTTAACGATGGAAATGTTGGGCAGGGGCATTTCCCCTGATAGCTTCCATTTACCCTACAGGAAGAGGATGAAGACTTATCTGGGTCACATGGGTCTTGAACCCCAGGTTGCCCAAAATGCTGACAGCTTCCCCAGGCCTGCCACCCACAAATATCAGGTGGAGGGGTGATGGCACTTCCTGCAAGCCCCTCTCAGTTTTGTGATTTGTCCCCTTACTGAAATCAGAGACCCCAATTTTGGGTGCATTCCAACATCATTCCCTCATCTCAAACCAGAGAACACACTGCTCATTGTATGCACTGCTGTGGAATTGCCGGTGACTTTCCTCGAATTTCATGAAACATTGCCCCCATCTAGACATCTACAAGGAAAGGAATGGGGTATGCTGGCCAGGAGGAGTCAGGGGCTGTTTTAAAGTAAGTCCTGAGCTGTCGTTACATGCCTATGGCATTCCCCTTTCAATCTGGTTCAAATAATTCTAAGTATGAAATAGAATCTGGCTCCATGGTGGTGGTTTCTTCTTCACTCCTCAGGTCTTTAGGATAACATCAAGGTCACCTAGATACTGTGCTGGGCAACACCTGGTGAAGCTGCCCTGCCAATTGTCTTGCCCACACCATGGTCTTTGGGTCCATACACCTTGTATGGACAAGGAGCCACAGTATCATCTATCTGGCCTGTGAGGGTGAGGTTTTCTGGGGCCAAGCTATTCTGGTAGGATGGAGATCCAGGCTAGAGAAATGAGTGTAAAATCGAGGCCCCAGGGAGCCAGCCTGGGGTAGAGCCAGATCTGTTGTGTCTCCTTTGGCTCCTTTCTCCATCTGTAAACTGATAGGGAAACCCTAGGTTGGCCAACCTGCAGGGGGTGGGCTTGAGTGTTCTGCCCTCACTGGAGTTCCTAGATTGGAGTAAGGAGGTCAGGGCTTCCTATAAATAAATGGAATTTCTTTGTGTTCCTCGGCCCAACACAAAGTCCAATCTCCCAGATGTCTGTGGACTCAGGTTAAAAATTATGCAAGAGAGGGCCCTCCCTGGTGGCACAGTGGGTTAAAGCACTGCACTAAGAAGCTTAAGCCACTTCTACATGAGTTCGATCCCCGCCTGCCCTGGAGGAGATCCACATGGTGTGGCAGACCTCTCCTGGCCCGCCTGTTGCTCCCCTCAGGAGTGTACTTCATCGATCTGCCTGTTCTGCTCCCCGCTCTGTCCCTGGTGAATCCTCTCACCCTCTGCATCTCTGGCCTGTACCACAGTTCTGTATGAATAAATAAATAAATTTTTTTTAAAAATTATGCAAGAGAAGAAACTGAGGTCCATTCCTGCTGGAATGCCCAAATGGCCATGCGAGAGTGAAGATTGCTACAAGAAGAAAATCCTGCTGTAGATTTTTCTAGTTACATGAGTCGGAGGAGAAGATTAAAGGGTGGATTATAGGGAGATAAAAAGTGTGAGTGGTGCACAGGAGATAGAGAAAGCGAGAAAGCCTCAAAGACCCTGCTATGCTCTCAATGGGATGACTCAGAGGCAGACTCCACGCAGAGATCATGAGACTGGGAGGAGATGAACTGGGTACCAGCTGTGGAGCCCTCGCAGCCCATCCTGCCTGTCTACCCTAGGCCGCCCTGTGCTGGAGGCAAGGTGGAATGGGATGCATCCCCCAGACTCATGTCCCTCCAGGCAACTAGGCAGAAAACAATTCACTCTACAGATGGCGAATTGAGTTGGCTGGTATGGAGGGCATGCCCAGAATCACACAGCCACTGAATAAGTGCCAGTCACCACGCTGAGTTGCAGGAAGACCATGGGGAACAAGATCTCCCCAGGGATTGAGATGTCTCAGTTTCCCTCTTATATCCAACTATGAATAAGCATATCTGTTCCAGGATTGAGGCAAAGTTAACCACCTGCCCCAGAGTGAGAGGTAGCAGGTGGGCTAGCCTTGGCAGAGCCAGGTGTTCAGGTGGGTGGAGAAAGTAGAGGGCACCTGCCAGGGCTCAGGCAACCATCCCAACTACCCCCAACCTAGCCCACCAGGAGAGGAGGGAAGCCTTGAAGTACCTGGCCTTTGAATTGGCATCTCCATGGCAACGTGTAGGCACAAAGGGCTAGGCAAGCAGGCGGCTGTGCAGGCTGGAAGGAGGAAGAGAATCTATTATTTATGAGGAAGGAGATGTCAGGAAAGCAGGCTACAGTCAAGCCCATAGCCAACCTGAAGTCTTAGGGCTGTGCCCGCCACCCAGTACTCAGGCTTCCAAACCAGCACCTGCTGGCTCACCACTCAGCCACTGGCCTGTGTGGGAAGAGAGAGTGTGGGCAAGTGGAGGGCAGGGCTGGGGCAGTGATGCTGCAGCCTGGCTGATTCAAGAGGCCAAGAGGCCAGTATGCACCTATCCTGAGAAGGGACATCAAGCAGGAGCTACAGACCCCTCCACTATTCTCTAGTCCCTATAGAGATGTGCCAGGCCAGGTGTGTGCCAGGTGCTAGGGCAGGTGCAGACAGTGAGGCAATATAACTTAACTGGATGCTGCAGAAATAGAACTCAGGTGGTGGCCCCTTTAATGTGCATATCCCCAGCTCTGCTATGTTCCTTACCCCCCTCCATTCATATGTTGAAATCCTAATCCCGGAAAATAATGGTATTAGGATGTGAGGTCTTTGGGAACTGCTTAATCCTTCAGAGTGGAGTCTTCCTGAACAGGATTGGTACTTCTATAAAATGGGTTCCAGAAAGCTCCCTTACCCCTCCCACTATTGAGGACATAAGGAGAAATCTTTACCTGAAATAGGGCCTTCACTCAACCATGTTTTATCTGATCTCAGATTTCCAGTTTCCAGAACTGTGAAAATTATTATGCTACCTAGCCCATAGTATTTTGTTGTAGCAGCCGGAATGGACTAAGATTGACTATGTAGCCTCCACCAAGTGAGTCCCCAGAGGGCCTTCCTGGATCCCAGGATGGGTCTGGAAGGGAGGAAACTTCCCTGAAGGTGGGATGATCTGGTGGGCAGGTGGGCATACAGGAGGTTATTTTAAAAAAAGGGGGGAGCCCTCACACCTACTTCCTACCCAGAGATGAAATCAAAGCTATCATCAGAGTTACTCTGGGCTTTCCAATCCTGTAGAGGCACCCCTTCCCTCAGGAGGATTCCCCACTTGACCTCCAGCCTGGGTGGACACAGTTGACTAGGCACCACTGTCCATGTATTGCCTCCCCTGTGCTTCATGGATTAACTGGTGCCAGTTCTATGAAGGAAACCCAAGCTGCAGCAATGAAGGCAGGAAGGGCTAGGCTACAGTGCTGGGCAGGACCCATTCTGCCTGACCTTTAGGCCTGGGTGCCCTTACTATAAACTGCTCTCTGCAGAAGGGTAGAAAGCTCATGAGGCTGGGAAGAGGTCTGAGGTCTCCTGCTCTGAGCCCATGGTCCCCACATCCTGGGGGCTAAAAGGAGTTCATCCCTCCATCTGTCCTCTGCGCAATGGGTCCCCCCATCCATGGGGAAGGGGTCTGAGCTGGATCCTAGGTGCTGGGATTCTGCAAGTCTGTGATCAGACCACCATGTCGAGCAGTGGGGAATGGATAGGTAAAACCCACTAGGGCTCCCATCCCCAGTAAGAGCCTTTCAGAGGGTCTTTCAGAGGATATTCTTAGCAGGGGAACATGACCAAAGAAGAGGGCATCGGAGAGCTGCCGGCATGAGCCGGACTGGGTAAAAAATGGGTGACTGAGCAATGATCCAAATCACCACTGGAAAGAGAGCAGTCTACTGCTTGATTCTGTATAATCCAGATTTTTGTTAAAGAAAAAAACTTTTTAGAACAGTTTTATATTTACAGAAAAATTCAGAAGATAGTTCAGAGAATTCCCATATACCACACACCTGTGTTGTTCCCCTGTTGATACATTAGAATGCTGTAATTAATGAGCCAATATTGATGCATTATGATCAACTGAAGCCCATACTTTATTCCTGCTTCTTTAGTGAAGGATTTGCCTGACTTTCATTACTGAAACTCCTCAAGAACCATGGGCCACAGAAGTGTGGGTGTCCTGCTAGGCATCTAGCTGCTACCTAACCCCAGTGCCCTGGTTCCCTAGGCATTCAGGAGGCTTCCCCAAGACTAGGCCTAATGAAGGTGGAGAAAGGGGTCCACTACATTTCTGGTTATCACCCTTCCCCATTCCTCACTTCCTGTGTACCACAAGGACCCTCTTGGACCTCATCTGGGATATGGGCCCAGGCTGCTTCCACTAGTGCAGCGTTCTAGGCACTTGCACGCATGCGGCAGAGCCTTTCTCCTACTTTTGACTGTGGTCAGATGCTCTCAAAGCTGCATTTCTTTGACCCGGGAGCTTGCCAGTAGGATCTTCTTCTGCTGTGGTTCCAAGTGAGACAGGGATGAGAGGGGACACAGAGCAGGAATTTCCTGATGTGGCAGGTGGAGTCACGTAGAGGTGCCTCCCCACTCTCATTACCCCCTCCAGCTCTGACCTTACCAATTCTCCCCTTCAGCCCTCACTCTCCTGTCACCCTTTACCTCCAGCTCTGCATCAGCTGAAAGGCCTACCTTTTCCCCAGAAAACTCTGCCAGGACAAGACAAGCAGGTACATTATGGAGAGGGAGGAATCACATGACCCACTCAAGTGAGAATGGCTCATACCTTGCTCTGGTGCCTGGGAACTTCCCAGAGTTCAGGCCTATCAGGTACCCCTCTTCAGGTGTGGGCAGGCTGAAGAGGATGGAGGGGTCATTGCAGGCACTCAGGACCCACAATCTATCTCCTCCTCCAGGCAATCCTCTTGGGTAGCTTTGCCCTTCTCCAGTCTCCCAAGAGGATATGCCCAGACCTGAAAATTCAAGAGCCCCTGGTCTGCTGTAGGAGTTGATCTCCAACCCACTCTAGGAGCCCCCTTGGAGATGAAGCTCCCCACTCTGAATTAGTCCCATACCAATTTAATACCAAGGGAACTGATTCTGGGGACAAAATCACTTGCCCAGAGACAAGTGGCCCTTCTACAGGAGGCCTGGGATTTGCTGGCTGCCTGTGGCAGGTGGAATCAGCTGAGGTGCGATAGGCAATGTGGATGACAGCAACTGGACCCCACAAGGAGTGACAATGAAGCTCATGGTTAGAAACGGGGGCTTCACCCTGCCCCAGGTGATTCTGGCACTGCTCCCAAGACAAGAGACTAATGAAAGCAGGCCTCTGCTAACAAGATACTGATGAAGACACAGAGGCACTTGGTGCTGAATCTTCTGGCTCTGCTCCATTCAAGTGGGGCAGCTAGGACAGCCCTGCACATTGCCTTTCAATGTTGGCACCCATAGTGTCATTTGGTTTATTTTAATGTAGTGCTTTATGTTCTATTTTGACTGTATCCCCCAACCTTGAGGTGAAAGCAAAGGGTCACAAGGAAGCATCTCCCTTGTGTCCCACACCCAGCCACCTGACACCCCAGCTCTCCCTGACGATGACTCCCTGATGACTCCCTCTTGTTCAGCACTCTAGTCATATGCACACGTCTCCCTGCCAGCTGGACCTTTGGTGTCCTGTACTCTCATCATAGGGGGTCCCCTACTCTGATGAAGCTGCCCCCTGTTAAGGATTTAGGGGACTGTATCTTACTGTGTCTTTCTCATTTCGAGTGAAGTTGAGTCTATTTTGATGGGCTCTTTTCATTATTCAGCCCATTTTTCTCTTGGGGTTTTTGGTGTTTTTCTTACTGATTTGTAAGAATTCATTTCATATAACAGAAAGCCCTTTGTGAGATGAGCTGCAGATATTCCCACACTTGTTACCTTTTATTTTGCTTCCCCCACACCAGTATGTACCTTTTATTTTTATCATGTTGAATATATCCATCTTTTAATTTATGGCTTGTACGTATAATTTTTAGAATGTTTTTTTAATTCTTCTACTAGTTTTGTAGTTTCATTTTTACTTTTTAAATCTTGAATTAATTCAATATCACGGGGAAAAGTGGGTATCCAAAAGTTTGTTTGATTGTCCTAAAATCATGTATTTAACATGTATTTTGAATTATCTATTGACTAATCCATTTCCTCTTGGATTTAACCTGTCCTTTCCCATGTTTGCATTGGGGTCTCTTCCTGGACTTTCTTTCATCCCTGCCATAGGTTGTCCATGAGCTGTATTAATTATTGTAATTTTACAACATATTTTAGGATCTCACATGGCCAATATACCTCAGAACATTTGTTTGTTACTTTTAATTTCTTTGCTTGCTTCTTGTGAATTTCAGGACGTCTTGGGAAGGCTCTTGATTCATTCCAAGAACAAGCAGTCAAGGCTTCAGCAAGTCCCCTAGAGCCAGATTCACCTCTTTGACCAGCATCTGTGGTTTTGCTTGGTTGTGGCCCTGGGGGTTGGAGTACACAGGCACTGTGCTGTATGGGAGTTTAGCTGTGCTTATGGTCTTGGGAAGGGTGTTCCAAGGGAGTAGCCAGGAGGGGTAACATCTCTCTGGTTGTCCTCTTTCATCTATAGGGAAAGTGGTGGACCTGACTGAGCTGTGAGGTCCTGGCAGGTCCAAGTGTGGATCCTTCTGCTCAAGTACCTGGCCAGAGTCAGCAGGCCCTGTAGAAAATCTTGGAAGGCCCAGTGCCACAGCAGACAGGGCAGCAGTAGGCATGGTGTCCAGGAAAATACCTGGACCAGGGGAAGATACTAAAGCCACCTACAACAGGGAGGGCTGTAGGCAGGCAGGACATAACAACCAGTCTGTGCGCAGGCTATACCCACACACACTCAGCCTGGAGCTTGGAGTCTGGCAATTGGATGTGAACCAAAGCCTCCCAGAAACCCACCTTCAGGCTGACCAGTCAAAACTGGCAGCTGAGAGCCCCAGGATCTAGGAATAGGACAACCCTTGTCTCCCCTGACTGATTTCTCAACCACAGCTCCAGGGCCCAGACTTGGTCCCCACAACGACCAACTCAGAAAGCCTTGCCTGGGGGAGAGCCACCTCACTGAGATGTGCAGCTGAACGGGCTAGTGGAGGACCACTGAGCAGAGGCTGGGCGGGGCTGCATGCCATCCTGACACAGACCAGGAGAAGCGCTTCTGAGGCTGGCAGCAAACCCTGGCCAGCCTGGACTGTCAGCAGGAATCCTGGCTAAAAATACCCAGTCTCAGAGGCCTGCCTGCTGTGGCAGCAGCCTCAAAACCCACTCCTCATACCGAGCACTGCACTGTATCCCACAGTCCCTATGTGAGGGGCTAAAGACAGTGCCTGTTGGTAAGAAAACATGGGTCATTGAGTCCCAGTCCAGGATGGTCACAGAGACTTGTCTCACCTTGAAGTCGAATCTGGTGTCTGCCCTGCTCCCTGCCTGGCAGCCTGGGTGTTCAGGGTAGGAGTAGACCCCTAAGGGTTTGGGCTGAACCCCCATCAGGATGTGGAACAGATTCTGAGTAACACGTGGACTCTGCATATCTCCCACCTCGTTGGTATAAAGTCCACTCGGGCTTCTGGGTGACTCCATGACATAGACACACCCTTACTTTTGGCTCATTAGCTGAGTGATCAAGGAAAGGTTATGGGCCCTGGGCTCTGTTTCCCTTACTATACTTTGTAGTGGTAAGGGCACAACAGAAATGTGAGTGGTCTGGAGTTGGTCTCCCAGAGTGTTTGCTGAAGGACTAGATGACTGAGCAAGACAGCAGACGAAGGCAGCACAAGGTGGAGGGTGAGGAGCTCATCCAAGTTTCCCTTTGGGCAGAAGCACTGAGCTCTGAATTGAGCAGCCCTCTTCTGCCTTCAGTCTCTCCTGTGAAACAGAGCAAGTCTGTATGTCCTGTCCCTCACAGCAACCCAGAGTGGGGTTCAGAGTTCCCAGGAACCCTGGGATGAGCAAGGTTAGGCACTAAGCCTGAATTGGCTCAGCAGGAATCCCACTTTGGCCCCATGATGGGTCTGCAATACCAATCCTGCCCTCCACTCTTGTATGCTCCAGCTAGCAGCTTAGTCATATTTAGGCCTGCCTTCCCCGCCCCCTTTGCACTCACCAGGTGCCCCCAACCCAGTTTTGTTGCCATCAAAGTTCCTGGTACCAACAGCAGTTCCCAATTTAACTGTCACTGCTGGGTTGATGGCTCCAGAAGCATCCACATTCCCTGCACCATTGTGGGGAGGGATGAATCAAACACTGGTAATCTGGGCACAGCCTCAGGACCTTACATTCTGAAGCTCCCCGGGAGAATCAGACTTCAGGCTTTCGTGGACCAGAAGTGTTCTACTCATCCCCAATCCCACCAGCCACGCCTATCCAGACAGAGGCTACCACATGGCTGCACTCACTAGGAAGAACCTGAGCCTACCTACCAAGGTCCACTAGGCAGCCTTAGTGACTCACCTCTCCCTCTGGGAGTCAGAAAGGCAGATCCAGCCACCCTATGGGAGGGAGAGGGGAGGATCTTCTTGTGCAGGTTGCCCTCATTTGGGGGCCAACAGGGCCAGTGGGTTGCTTAGGCACACTGCCAGGGCGTCAGGCTGTCAATCCCTTCCCTATACTGGTCCCTATGCTGGTTTTGGTTATTCCTGTGTGTGACTTTGCTACATAAGAGATTTGGTTATTCCTGTGTGTGACTTTAACATGCACCAAAATTGGGCAGAGGTGAGCACAGGTTGAGACACCCTCTGTAGCCTTGAGGTCGGGGATGTTGTGGAGCTTCTGACGGAAGCTGTGACTATGGGCCAAAGTGGTCCAGGAAAAGGCTGAGAGACATGGGTCTACATAAATTCTCTGGCCTTCACTTTCTTGTCTGTGAAATGGGTAGTGGTGGTGGCATCTACACCACAGGACAGATGGGACAGCTGCACTTAGCAGATATCGCAGAGTCCTCTCAGGTCTCATGCAGGCAGCCACCTCCATGGTGAGAGCAGATGAATGGCCAATGCCCTCTGCCCCCTGGCACTGGGGCCACATTCCCAGCTGCTTAATCAATGCCAAGAAAGATCACATGGGAACATCTGGATAGCAAGTGTGGCTTTGTCTGTGACCTTCATGATCTTCCTGATCTTTCCTGATCTTTCCTGTGCTTCGGTGGGGTGGCCCAAATTGTGTGCAGAAGAGACAATAAGTCTCTCATTTTGCCACACCTTACTCATCAAGGGACTGAGTACTTAGCAATGTCCCCACAGATCATCTCTCCAGTATAGAGGATTGTGAAAGCAGCTTTTTAAGGACTTTCTAAGGAGGTCCAACCATGCCCCTGTTGGCCTAGAACCAGCCTAAGCAAAGGATCCCCTCATCCAAACTAGAGTCTACAAATGGAATGGTTAGTGTAAAACCTCATTTTGCCCTGCACAGTCCTCTCAGATGACAGAAGAGGCAGATGATGGTGAACAGTGACCAGCTGACCCTGCCCAGGTGTTCATATCTGCATTTTCCATGTACTTCACTGAGTTCAAAGGGAACAAGCAGTTGAATCAAGTGCCCCTGAATGCCTGATCATGGAGGCTGGTGCCCAGAACCAGGGAGTGAGACTGTACAGACTCAGTGAAGGGTGGCAGGCTGGGCAAGCTGGTTCTATCCTGTATTGGTGGATCTGATGGGATAGTTCAGTCCAGGCAAAGTGACAGATCTATTTATCCCCAAGTGCAGAGCTGTCTGAAATCTCCAGCTCATGCCCACTCCTGATCCCCAGGACCAGGTGTGAAGAAAGCCCAGGGACTCAGATCAGTGTGGCCCACATGGCCTGTCATCTTTGCAGTCCTGCTGAGTCTCTGATTGGTTTAGACTGCCTTAAAGAGGCAGTTGCTCGGCCCACCTGGTCCCATGGCATCTCTTGGTCCTCCCACAAGGATTGGACTCCTAGAGCTGTCTATGTCCCTTGACCAGAAGATGCAGCCCTCACTGACTCCTCTGTAGCTGTCATCAGTACCCTCAGTGATGATGGCACCATACAATGTGCCTTACCAAGCCTTCCCCATCAGCCTGGGGGTGAGCTGTATTTACTAGAAACAAACTGACCTGGCATCTAGCTCTGCTCAGCTCCCCTCTGTCTTCCATGAGCCCCTTCAGTGCTGGCTTACAATGAATACCCCCAATTAACATGGCCCTACCCACCTCACCCCAACCAACCAATATCTACAGCCAAAACCCTACAGTCACCTCACAGGCTTCCAACGATGAGGGCATTGGCTAAGGGGTTGGCAGGGGGCACAGGAAACCTGTCCTGCAGCCCAGATCAGCTGCAGGCATTGGTCTCACTCCTTCCATACAGTCCTGTGAACAGGTGGGAACCCAGGCCCTACCTCAGAACAGGCAGGAACATCTGAGCTTGGCTGATGGAGAGGGTCCTATGCTAGAAACCGCCACATTGCAACTTTGTTCCCTATTCTCTCCCATACCTGCCACTCCCCAGAATTGCCTATTCTTTGTTCCCTATTCTCCCCCATACATGCCACTCCCCAGAATTGCCTATTCTTTGTTCCCTATTCTCCCCCATACATGCCACTCCCCAGAATTGCCTATTCTTTGTTCCCTATTCTCTCCCATACATGCCATTCCCCAGAATTGCCACCCCCAGCTGCTGCTGGAGGGCAAAGGGGCTTTGAATCAATGAGGAGATGAGGTCACACTCTCTAGCACTGAGTTCTGGATCATTATAGCCACAGGGATCATGGATCCTGATCCATACCAGCCCTGGTCAGCACTACGTGATTTGTCATCTGCTCTGAGGTGGGCCCATGGGGAGCACTTTTCCTGGCCTGGGAGTGTGCAGGGACCCTGGAGGAAGGATCCTTGGCCTCCTGTCTGTGAGTTTGGCCTCAGGGTCCCCATCTGCTCTAAGGGGGACACACCTCCTACATGGCTGTGAGGAGGATTCCCTGGTGGCACTCAGCAATGAACATCTACTGGTGAGGTGGTTGTGGGTGCACCTCCTACCCCTTCAGGAGGTCAGGGACTGAAGTAGGTGCAGAGGCGCTCCGGGGAGGGGTCTAGGCTCCACCTCATCTCCTCTGTATCCGGAATTGAACACCATCCACAGTTACCTGGAAAACCAAGGTTAAGAAAGGGTGGCAGGCACACTGTTGTCAGGGTCACAGTGCAGTAGCCACAGAGGTCGGGGCAGTGCAGATTCCATAACAGGCTAAAGGGCCATGCCCCACAGGGAAAGCTATCGGCCCAGCTCTGGCAAAGGATCTGCAGACTGGCACTGACTCCCACAGTTACCCCTCACTGGCAGAGTCCTTTCACCCTTAGGATGTATTTAGAGAGGCCCAGTATACTAATTGGCTCTCTGTGCTCCTCCATGGGCAGGGCACCTCTGGGATGTACTCAGGAGCTTACCTGTGAGGCCTCCCACCTCCCAGCAGAAGTAGCTAGGCTGGTGTGCTTGTGAGTGCGGCTGGTGACTGGGTCCTCAGGTCACAGAGCCTGGGCTGGTTATGTGAAAGATGGGGTTACTAAACTGCTGGGCTCAAAGTGAATCTGATTTTGGAGTCTGCACTCCACAAGACAGAACAGCAGGGGGCGCACCTAAGGGTAGGGGCAACCCCTCTCCAGGTGGTGCAGAAAAATGCCGCAAAGACAGGGGGTGGGCAGGAGCATCCAAAGGCTTGAGTTTTGACCCTATTTTCTACCTGGAAAAAAAAAATGGAGCAATCTTACTTCAGCAGGGTTCCAGGATTTGGTGGGGCTAGAAGGGAGGCAGCCAGGCAGCGGAGATACTACCCCAACCCCGGTCCTCTGCACAAGCTTTCCCCAGGGGCAGGAACCTCCGGGACGGCCACACCCAGGTCTACCCAGGCAGCCACACCCTCAGGCTAGCGCCCCCCACTCGCTCCCGGTGGGGCCGCCATCCCCGCCGTCGCCTGCAGGGGCCGCCGCCTCTTCAGAAATTCGCCGCCTTTGTCTGGGACCTCGCGGAGCCTGTACACCCGGCGGGCTGAACACAGCCTGCGACCCGGCCTGCGCCGCCCCAGCCCCC
>NW_004567152.1:1871382-1874487 GCF_000260355.1 Condylura cristata | reverse complement strand
CTGGGCTGCTCGGGCGGGCCGAAGGGTCACCCCGCGGCTGTGAGGGCCACCGCAGTGTCGCGCCAAGCTGGGGCCGCGGGCGCTCCAGCCCCGGGAGGGCGGAGCCCGCGGCAGGAGGAAAAGTTGGGGCTTCGCGGGAAAGTTGGCTGTATTGGCGAGGCTGCGGGCATAAGGGCCGGGTGACCCTGGACTCAGGATCTTGGTCAGAGTGAAGGCTTCGTGATGCTTGGGTGTGGTCCAGCGTCCAAGAACCCCAGCCTCAGGGGTTAATAAAAAGGTTTGTGAAATGTGGGCACAAAGCAAGGGAGGGGTATCTGGCTACCTCCACCCTTGGGTCTCAGACTCATGCAGCAGATGATGGCTAGTGGCCGTAGATGGGGGGGTGGGGGAGGCGGGGCTGACCCAGCGCTCTCACCCACCCCCCTTTGGGCAGACTTGGGGGAAGGCATCTAAGCATCCCCCATCTTGCCGGGCTCAGCCGAGAGGCTGCGGGAGCTGGTGGGATTCACAGTACTCCCTCCTTGGCAGCCCTCCAGGGTTGGTGTGAGGTCCGGAGACTGGGGGTGGCAGGTGAACTCCTAGGGGCAATTTTTCTGGAGGGTGCTCCCCAGATGCCCACCCAGGCAGTCCTGTTGCTGTCCACCGTGCCGCAGGCTGCACACACGTTTCCTTACACGTGGCTGTGTCTACAGGGCTGCACACTGCATGTGCAGTTGCATACCAGGCTGCCCCAGTGTGCACGTGCACACATACTTTGGGTGCACATCTGTGTCCTTGCCCCCGCCTGCACGCCCACGGTCACACATGCATGCACATAGCATGCCTGCTATGGTCTCCACAGTGAAACATGTTGGGGCCCCTCAGTGGAAATCACTCCCTGCTCCTACATGCACATGTGTTGAGGGGGAGGTTCTGGGCAGCCAGAGCTCACAGATATAAGGGTGAGAAACCCCGCACCAGGAAGGAGCCTGGCCCCACCTCCATCTGCATGTCCTGTGTCCTAGCCCTTCATATCCCCTGGGTCGTGTGTGTGTGTGTGTGTCTCTCTGCGGGTATCTGCATGCTTCTTTCTGCATGTCCCTGTGTGCCTGTGGGCACATAGGCATGTGTCTCTTTGTTTCTGGGTGTGGGTGCCCCTGTGTGCCCAGGGAGACTGTGTCCAGGTTCTGCCGGAATCTAGCAGAGGTCCTTGGAATGTGCTTGGACAGGGACTAGTTCAGTGCCCCCAGTCCAGGGTATGAGCCACTCCTTGCCTTCCCCATGCTGGGGATTGGAACCTACCCAGGCAGGGAAGGCCCATTCAAACCTTGAGGTCAATGCTGTGACAAACAGGCCAGCCTCATGGCATATTTGTCAGCTGCTGCTCTGCCCAACTGGCAGCAAGTGTGTGCCCCCAATAAGGCTGATCCACGGTGACCCTGGAAGGCCCTATTTTAGGTACATCAGCTTCTTTGGGGAGGGGTTCCTTGGTATGTCACCTGCCTCAGGGACTGTGTGAGGTACTGAGGTAAAGGTGTTAGGACCTGCTCTTCCTGTGGTGAGGAATCCCCCAAGATAAAACTCAAAGAAATCAGGCTACAATGCCTGTGTCTCCTGCCAGCATCTGTGCCTATGGGGATAAGAGTTCGGGGGTGAAACAGAGGGTGGGCCAGGGCCCCTTGACAGGACAGACAGTAGGACTAATCATTCTTTTTATAAAAAAAAAAAAAAAGGTTGATTATTTTTAAAGATTTTTTATTTTATTTATTTATGTATACAGAACTGGGGTACAGGCCAGAGGTACATGGGCAGTGAGAGAATTCACCAGAGGCAGAGTGGGGAGCAGAACAGGCAGGTTGAGGAAGTACACTGTTGAGGGGAGCAGTGGGCATGTCAGGAGAGGTCTGCCACTCCATGTAGATCACGATCACCTGGGGGTTGATCAAACTCTCAGTGAAGTGGCATTCCAACCCACTGTGCCACCAGGGAGGGCCCTGACCATTCTTTTTTAAGCCCCAGTAAAGTAGGTACCATTTGCCCTCCCACTCCAGTTGGGATAACGAGAGCTGCCATTCGAGGGGCTGTGCCAGTAGTGCCCAGCACCCCACTCTATCTGGCAGAGGGCCATTCACAGACTCTGGCTTCTGGGTGTGGAATGGCCAGAGAACAGTGGCCTGGATCTAGGTCATGATCCATCCACTGCTAGCAGTATGACCTTGGGAGTGACAGTCACAACTTCATGCCTAGCCTGTGACAAGGGCCAGTAATCAGGGTAGTTGGGAGCACTTCAAGTCTGACACCCATGGAGTTTGCAGCCCAGTGCTTCTGCCTTCAAAATTCCCAAATACCACCTCCCTTCCCCCTCCAGTGGGTCCCACTACAGGGAAATCCTCTTTCACCCTTTGCATTAGCACCCAGACCCCTTCCTCCTACTCCCTTTCAATCAGCTTAATAAAGGCCTGTAGAGGCCACAGGGAAGTTAGTTTGGAACAAGCCAGGATGGGGAGGAAGGGGAAAAAGGCACTGTGGGTGTATGGAGGTGGCCACCAATGTGTTTTCCAAACTGGAGAGCATCCCTCTATGCCCCTCACCATCCGTGATCCTGCAGAAATCTGAGCCCCGGATTCCCTATGTGAGGACTCTCAGTGCATCAAGAGCCCTTTCACTTGGCATGGCCCTCTTCCATGCTGGTGGGAGGTAGAGAAAGTGCTAAGGGAAGAGAACCTTATCCATTGGGTCTCAACTGGCAAAAGGGCCTGTGGGAGTCTGCAGAAGACATGTTGGGCTGGGGCTCTGGAAAGTGGGAGAGAAAGTCCTGCTGTCCAGGGAGGCTGAGGGCTGCCCAGGCCCATGCAGTGCCAGAGGTTGCTTGCTACTGTTCTTTGCTGCTGAGAGTCTTTGAAAAGCTAGGCATATGTTGTAGAGCTTCCTTCACATTGTCTGGATCCGGGCCTCAGACTAGAAGATCTTTCCTGTCCTGTCTCACCCAAGGATAGCAAAGCGCCCTGACCCTGGCCCCCCTCCTTCCTTGCCTTGGCCTTGAATTCATGGCTTTGTTCATGGATCCTTATAGCAGCTGCTATAGCGGGTCCCAGTTGGTGGGCGCAGAAGGCATCCACCCCCCCC
>NW_004567152.1:1825035-1871282 GCF_000260355.1 Condylura cristata | reverse complement strand
CATGGATCCTTATAGCAGCTGCTATAGCGGGTCCCAGTTGGTGGGCGCAGAAGGCATCCACCCCCCCCCCCCCCCCCAGTGCTCCATTTCTTGCTGCTAAGGCCTGTGGCCCAAATGTCGCAGTCTGTACTGGGAGAAGGGTCAGGGGAACTTAGCATAAAGGAGTTTCATGATGAGTAAATGCGCAAGCGTGTCAGGGAATAAGTGTGAGTGACTGTCCACCTCCTACGCCAGCCCTGCCTTGGAATTCCATTCCTGGCTCTTGGCTGTGCCAGGTCAACAGAGTGCATGCTGCCTGGTTGCCAACCTCCTGGAGCCTGACGTCTGACCCTCAATCAGGGCTTCCTGGCCCCCTGGCAACCCAGGGTCTGGGCTTCCTGGACTCCAGAGCAGCCAGCAGCTAATCTGCCCCTCCCAATCTGCAGCAGCACCCACCCCCAACCCCCAAATGTGGCCTCTGAACTTGCATGGCCCTCATCTTGTGGCCTGACTGACCCTAGCAGCTTAGTCCCAGACACATTTGTTCACTCAAGCCCTGTTCATTCACTGACTCATTCATCCGTTCATTCATTCGTTCATTCATTCATATCTCCCTAGCCTGTCAGGCCCTTCTCTGAGAGAAGCAGACAAAAGGATGTGGCCATTGCCCTCCTTGATTTATAGGACTTAATGCTTTGGGGGCCAGGCAGTTATGGGGCCACAGATGCAAGTGGGGCAAGTCAGGTCCCACGTGGGGCAAGTCAGGTCCCACCATAGAGGGCGCTGTGTGATATTCTTCATCCTTTTGTCTAGAGCAGTTGTCGTGCATGAAGATGTATATGAAACCCCTCTTGAATAATGTGCTGTCATTTACTTTCCCCACCTGCCCCCCGATCTTTCACAGGGACCTTGGTTTGTGGGGCTGGATAACAGGTTTTCAGCACATACCCTGTGTGTCCTCAGCAGAGGCCCAGCAGGTCTGGGGGCATGGTCTCATGCTCCCTCCCTGACTTGGAGGTGGGGCCTGGTCCCAGCCCTCCCATCTTTTATGGTTGGGTTCTGAGGGTCTCTTCTGCCTGGGTGTAGGGTTGAGTTTCTTGCTGGTGGTGAGTGCATCTGCTTCCAGCACTGATCAGAATTAAGGCTAAGAATTGTTAATGCAGTTGCTGCTCTCCTCCACTCACCCTAGCTCTTCTGCTTCTTCATGTAACCTGTGCCCTGGCCCTGCCAGTGCTGGCAGCCCTATCTGCAAGTGGACCTCAAGACCTTGCCTGCTGGGGGAAGATGAAGGATGGGACAAGGGCAGCACTGTCCTGCAGCCATGCCCCCAACCTCTGTCCCTGGACAAGGCAGCCAAATTCAGAATGTGAAGTGAAAAGGCCGAGCTGTGGGCCATAGGGAGGTTGGGAGGTGCTGCTCTGGCAGAGACCAGGGACCCTGGTTAGCATCGTGAGCCCTATTTGGGCCCTGGTACATGGAACCAGGCTAATGGTGAGTCAAGGAGCCCTTTCTCCCTTTGACCAAGAGTTTTTTGGTCACATTTGGGACAAACTGGGTTAAATGGTGCTGATGGAGCTCTTTCACAACAAGGAGTCTGGGTCTGCACAGACCTTGGGTCTGTAAGCAGTATGGCAGGGCCTCTCTGATAGCCCCTTTTATTGTGATGCACACACTTTAGGTGCTAGAGAATGTTCCAGCCAGGGGCCAGTGTTGGAAAACTATGGTTTTGCTATCTTGGAGGGCCTAGAAGGGGGACCTTTGGTGCCCCAAAAAGGACCTCAGGCATGGGCTGGCCATCCCACACATACCCTGCACACACAGCACCTGGGGGTGGGGGGGGCCACGCTTCTGGCAGTGTGAAGCAATGTGCAAATTTAACCTTTGGGTTTATGACTCTATTTCTTTGCAGCAAATGTCACGCGAAATGTCAGGCTGAGGCTGAAGCTGGTGAGGAGCCCATCGAGGAAGGGTGTGGAGTGCTGAGGGGCTCAGGCCAAGGTGGCGCTCCAGGACCTTCACCTTCTCCCTGGAGCCCTCTTGGATTGTCCCCTGCTTGCCTGGGCCCAGTGCCATGTCCTCAATCTATCCCAGCCATTGTGACCTTGTTAAGATGTTGTCTTTATTCACCTCCTGCCAGGGTCCAGATGGGACCGGCTCAGGGACCTGCCAGAAGTCCCTCCCCCTATCTCTAGTGTGGGCAGCCACTGGATCAGCCACTGTGTGACCTTGGACAGCTTTGTCCTTTCCTGGTCACCAGAGGTCTCATCTGTAATCTGTAGCTGTGGGCAGAGGTGGTGGTCCCAGCTCAGTGCCCTCACGGGTGGGAAAATGCTCCAAATCCTCAGTGTGGAGGCTGCTGAGTTCCATGGGTACAGGCTGCGTGTGGCACCGGCAGGGGGTAGGGGTGGCAGCTCCAGGCTGGTCCATACACAAGAGCAAAGGGCAGTAAATACCCATGGATGGTAGGGAGGGCTAAAGGCCCTCCAGGAATCTATAGCCCCTACACTACGTTGCAACCTTACACCCCCATCAGGACCAGCTCTGAGCCCTCAGCATGACCTGTCACCAAACTGCACTGCATCTTGGTTGTTGGTCTACTGCATCCCTGCTGTGTGCCTGTCAGTGTGGATGAGCTAGTGTCTCAGGTTTCTAGGCTACCCACCCCCCCCACACACCCCCCCCACACACGCACAAATTCGCATCTCCTTTCCCTCCATATGCAAATCTGTCCCCAGACTCAGCCTGTCCTCTGGTGATCACCCCATACTACCTGTCCCTCCATACCCAGTGTCAGGGCCTAAGGTTCGGGATCCTGACCTCTTTCTTCCTCCCATCTCCAGGGGCAAGTCCGTGTCTTTCTCTGTTCCCTTTTGCGCCTCATGGAGGGCTGACAGACCCAGTCTCTTACAGCCAGGCCCACAGCCATGTATCCTCCCACTCCAGCCCCCACCCGCACCCCTACCAGGCTCCCTACTCACCACCTGTAAACAGGTTCTGAGATGTTTAGGTCCCCCCCCCTGCCTAAAATCCCCATGTCTAACCCCAGGTAAGTCTCAAGCCCCTTTGTTTTTAGGGCCTGGCAATGGGGTTCCCTTCTACTTTCTCTAGGGAAAGCCCTGGCTCCTTTATCCCAGTATGGGGCAAAAACACCCGTGTCTGCCTCCCTATTTCCACATTTCTGAGTCCAGCCCAGGCCTGGCTTAGGGTATGAGGGGCAGCCTCATGGTAAGTATCCTGAGTTAGCTCCCAGAAGGGCAGAAGATAACCCTTGGGGCTGACTGTTAGCCATGAGCCAGAAGACAGTTACCTGAGATACCACGAGAGGGCTGCCCTCCTCTGGGATCCAAATGAGCAAAGGCATCCATCTGGAGGAGTACAGGTGCCAACTTGTGGCAGAGGTTCTCGGGTAAGGGTTTAGCAGGTGATACCTGGAACTGAGACCCTCTGAGCTCTATCCCAGAACCCAGTGTGCCCCTGGGCGATTTACTACCTTCCTAGCCTCCTTGTTACATGGGACTTTGTGAAGAGGGGGTTAGCAATAAGTAAGACCCACAGGGCTGGCTCTGTCTCAGCATCTGGCACCCCTCCCACACAGGCAGAACACTTCCTTCCCTCCCTGCAGTGGGATACTATGAGCAGAGGGGTCCTCACCTCCTCAGATTCCCTCTCATGGGTCTATGATAACAACTTAGGCAGGCAGATAGGGAAGGCAGGTGGGCCCAACTGTGCTCCCTGGAGCAGGAGCCTCTGCTAAACCATGGAGCAAAGAGCAGAACCCTGTCTGGGCCTACCCTTCCCCACCAGTCCTTCAGCAGTGAGGACTGGTGATGGTTGTTTTAGTTCTTGCCATGGAGAGCCCTGGTGTGGAATGGTGGGAGGGGGTGGGCAGTGCTCAGCCTGGCAGCAGAGGAGTTGAAGGGAAGTTGGAGTCCACATGGGGTCTCCACTTCTCATCGAAGAGCCTGAGGCTGCAGAAAGGGGGGTGGTCCCAGTCAGGTGGGTGTTGAGCAGGTTCCTAAGAACTCCGAGCTGACTTAGGTAGGAATTCCCAGTCCCTCTGCCTTAGCTGCAGGGAGCCTTCCGTGTCAGTTCATTTTGAGCCAGCTTCAGGGTGCAGTGGGAGGGACAACCTGAGTTCCTGCATGCCCTTGGGTCCTAGGGTGAGGTCCAGGAGCAGAAGTTTGAGCCACCTGCCCTCTGAGGGTGATGTCTACTCCCAGAGCACTTCTCATCCCTGATAATGGCTGAAAGCAGAATTCCATAGGACAACCCATATTGACCAGCCACCAGGATGCATGGATACCATGTCAAAGTGGTTTCAGGAGAACTGTGGGGACCAAGGTCACATGAGATCTCGTACCCAACACCCTTGGCCTCCACCTGCCTCCACACTGTACCCTGGCCAGGAACCAGGAGTGTTTCCCCCTCCCCAACCCTTCCCAGAGCATGGCCCAGTTCCCCACCTGCCCACCTTCACACTCTGTTGTTTACTTCTCAATGACCTAGTTGAAGCCTCCTGCTCTCCTGAAACACACCTAACTCCCCATTCAGCCACCCATCACACTCAGAGACAAAAGGCTACCCTGTCATACCCCTACCCAACTCTGTTCCCTGGCTCCCAGGCCTCCTGAAGCATGACACCATGTATGACACCAAGCATGACCTCCTGAAACATGACACCAAGCATGACATGGGCTTGGCGAAGATCAGGTTAGTACATATTCTTGCAGGTGCCTGCCAAGACCCTAGGGCCATCTGAGCATCCTATCTCTCTGCCCTGTGTATCAGGAGAAAGGTCAGGGGAACAGACCCACCTCACCCTGCACCTCCCCACTTCCAGCCCCCTGCTTGAGGGTGGTTTTCCCCTCATCCTAGGGACTGATGGAGTGCCAAGGAGGACATGTTCTTAGGTACAATCTGAAGAGTGATGCCCCTCTCCCCAGGGTCCCTATCCTCACCAAGATGCACACTCAGGTGCGGGTTGGGGGGGGGGCAGACAGGTTCTTGAGGGTCACTTGCTTCTGCATTCTCTTGGTAGGTACATTCTAGCATTAGTTTTGAGATACTTCCATGCTGGGCAGCAAGGACTGCTAGATTCTTGTGACATATTCCTTCTTCAAGGAATCTGGGGTGTCTGAGGATATATCCCCAAACTCACAAGGTCCCAGGGAGAGAGTGGCTATTGGTGCCAATAGAGTGGTGATGACCCTGACACTTGGGTCCCCCTCACTGGCCCCAGGTATTAAAGAACCACTGGAGCTTCTGGCCAAGGTGGGGATGAGTACACCCCACAAGAATGGAAGCCAAAAGAATTTGAGACAGCCCACTGCTTGTGTTGGAGCTTTTGGGTCCCTAGGCAGAGGAGGAGGGAAATAGGAGCCAGGTAAGAAAGTTGTGGTGGACGGACTTAAGGAACCTAGCAGGAAGGCTGGGGTGGCAGCTTTAGAGGTGGATAGTGACATGTCCCCCAACCTGGCCCCAGTAGGAAACCAACGCGATCCTCTGTGCTCCCATCCATGTGGCCCTGCACACCAAACATGACCAGATGGCCTTTCGTCTTCCCCGCCTTAGCCCCATTTGTCAGGCAGGGGCTGACCTGGGACAGTGTGACAAGTGTCTGATTACCTATTTGAAAATTGGCAAATGAGAAATTCTTCCCATAAAAATATTCTATCTACATACCTACTGGTTATCACTAACAGGACTCATCATGGCTTAAACAGACCTGCTGCTAGAGCCTCCATGGGCCCCAGTGTGACCAGCAGGCAGTGAGGTGGGAGAGCCCTTCCTGACACCATGACTGCCTATTCCCCCACCCCCACACCATGGGACCATGAGGTTTCCTGGGAGACCTAGGTAACAAGGGGCATTAGGGGACAGCCTGCTCCTAAGGGATGGTGGAAGCGGTAGGGAGGGGGCTACTGTCTTCTGTGGGCCACAGTGCTCACTTCTTGCCAAATGACAAGACACCCAACACCAAGAGTACACTGCCCGGTGATTTGGGTGGAGTGAAGACCCTACCTGCCTCTCACTTACACAGGGCCCATTAGATCAAGGCCCCAAGATGGAAACCCATGGATGTGAACCCCACTGAGCTCCCCCTGACTCTGCTTATTGACCTGTTCCCTCAGCCCCAACCAGCCAAATCCAGGACTAGTTTGGTTGAAAGATGAGTGCCTCAGGTACCAATATGGGAGAGAAGTAGCTGGCCTCCGAGGCGAGATAGGGGTGGAAGCACTTGGGAAGTCTTTCCAAGGGGATGCGCCTTGGAGTGCAGAAGACATTTCAGAGCAGGGGTATGCCCTGAGCAAAAGCTCCCAGGAGCCACAGGGTCCAATGTGAGTGCCAGGACCAGCATCTGACACCAGGTCAGTGGCCTGCACACCGTTTCTACCTATGACTTGACCTGTAGAAATGGGGTGGTGGTCCCTGGTGGGGGTGACACAAGGAACTTCTGAGTGCTCCCACAGGAAGAGCACAGTTCCTGTGTACCCACCATGTTCTTGTCCTATTTTCCAGGACACAGTTTCCAAGAGGGTATGAGACCCACTGGAGGCCTCAGAGAGACAGATAGCATGCAAAGCTCCAGCCTACTCTGACCTAGCTCTCCATTCCAGATAACAATCCCAGACCTGAGAGATCAGGGTCAGAGGGAAGTCTAAGGTGGATAAGTAGCCTGCCTGAAAAGTTATTTGGCCGCACAGGTCGGCTGCAGCCCAGATGGGAGGCCAGAGACCGCTCCAAAGAAGCAGGATAGGGCATTGGCTTGCAGGGCCTAGCCTGGGTGGGCATCAGCCAACCTCCTGCCAAGTGGGTACAGGGATTTAAGTATGCACTAAGGGGCAGAGTTTGAGGCCTGGCTGTAGGGCACTCTCTGAGCAGATTGGCTCTGTGGAGCCTGGAGTGACTGAAGGCATCCTGTCACCTAAGCCTCTTCTTCTTCATCCACATGGGGCTCCCCTAGCCTTTTGGGGCTCCAGTAGGACCACTGAGGGAGACCCTCAGGTAGCATAGTTATCTCTTTTTTGCTCTGTGCCTGATGAACAAAACTTGGCCTTCAGCTTTTTGGAGTCACTGTTGTGTCTCCCTAACAGATCAGATAAGGAGGCTGAGGTACCAGGAGTTTGGAGCCTGCCAGAGGCACTAGGTGGGGGGCCAAGTATGTCTGGATTATACTGGAGACTACCATTCTGGGCTGGGAAAGAGGGCCAGGGGTAAGGGTGGGGTTGTAGTAAAATCATTGGGGGGAAAAGAAAATTGCCTTTTTTGAGACTTGATAAATTGGATCCATGACCCACTTGGCAGGTAGATGGGTTCTGGGTATGTCCTCTGTGGGGTAAAGGAAGCTAGCCCTGACCTCAGGGTTACTGGGGGTTGGAAGTGAGTGGGATAGGCCTGCAAATGGCCCCCTGAGCCCTGACAGTTCAACCATGACTTATAGGTACCTGTAGTGGCCCCCAACTTGGCCTTGAGCTTTTGGGGCCTCCCCCCTTGGGGCTTCATGGTCTCAGGAGGCCCTGGTCTGGTGGAGTGAGTTGGCTCAGGCCTCTTTCTGAGCTTCCAATAGATGGAGAGAAGCCATGCAAGAGCATCTAACTCACTCCCCACCGGTCCCTGAAGTAGGTGCCTTCCTACCCCCACTGAACCCCTCTTTCTGCACAGGCACAACCCCCCTCCCCTTCCCTCACATCTGCCTCAGGAAGTAGCCAAAATATACTGACCTGCTTTTCTAGGAGGCAGCGGCGCCTGGTCCTCCCACCCGTGCTGGTGAGAAGCCGCCAACAATTTTCATCCCAAATTGATTTCAAATAAGGAAGAGTTATCACACACAATCATATAGGAATAATTTATCACTCGTTAATAAAAGAGCAATTACTTATTCACGGTGCCCCTGCCTGCATGCTATGGATTCAGTTGCAGTAACAAGATTGGGACTTTCATAGAAGCCAAGAAATGCCTGTGTCCTGCCAAGGTCAGTGTGAGTGCTCCTTAAGGACCACAGACCCTGCTATCCAGGACCCACATGCAGGTAGTCCCTGGTTTACCTGCTGTGCCCCCTACTCCTGAGAGTCCTTTGTCTGGGGAAGGTGGGGCATTCTGATACATGAACTTGAGAAAGTGCAGAGGTGAGAAGTAACTGGTGGGGGAAGAAGGAGTGTGCTTCGTAGTGGTGGTGAGACTGTGGAAGACCTGAGCATAGCTCGATTTTCAGGCTGGAAGCTGTCCCTTCAGTATCTGGTTTATGAGGCCTCTGGAGCCAAGAGCCCAGAGTGTCCCTGGAGCCCTGTGGTGACCTTGGCCATCTTCAGCTGAGCAGGAAGCTAAAGTGCAGCATAAGGTCCTGGCCCTGGGCCAGAGGCCAGGCCTAGCACCATGATGCTGCAAGAGCTGTCTTAGTCCCATGTTCTCTAGCACACCAAACAACTGTTTTCTAATCTATGTTCATTCCATCTTCTGGCAAATATACTTTATCCTTTTTTATTTGTCTATATTTCAAACATGCAAACATTTACAGAGGTAACATTGTGGTCACCATATCTTGTTCAAAGATCGGCCTGAAGAATCAGTTTGCATGTAGCCATCATTGTCCTGTTTCCTGTTTTCCAAGCAATTATTACTTTTCTGTGGGCCCTACCCCAGCCTCCTATTCTCCAGCACACTCCCCAGCATGGTTCTTGTGACCCTCAGTTAAATTCATAACCAGTCATTTTCCAGCCAAGATGAATGCTTTACAACCCATCATCAGCCTTACTGTGGTCACTTTCTCCTTATGTTTGGCCTTTTGTTTTTCCTGGAGTTGGCACTTGACTTGTTTTTTTCTCTTGTCCCTTCTGCCACCCTCAAGTGCTTATTCTCCATGCAAGCATTCTACTTGGTCTCTCATTTAACCAAGGGGAATCTCACCCCATACCCTTACCTTGCTGTCATCACCTGAGCCAAGTGTGCCGTATCCCCCTCACAGTTGCCCTTCCTAATGTTGCCTGAATTTTTTCTCTTTCTGAGTTTATGTCCTAATTTAAGCTAAAGCACATCCCCATTAAAGCATCATTCTTCAAGTTGTCAAATGTTAGCAAATACCTTCAAGCTGGTTTGGCCAAATGCCATGTTGAAAATAGTTTCCCCTCTGAATTTTGAAGCAGTGTAATTTTATTGTCTCTTGATATCCATTGTGCTGTGGAGAAGTCTGATAGCATGCTGATTTTCCAGTGGGAGCTACAACCCCTCTTCGCCTCCACAGCCTGGAATCACATTATATTAGCTGTTGTGTGGAGATTTGTCCACTGGAGAGCTGGGGGAATTTTCTGGAATTATTTCATTGATAATATTTTTCTCTTCTATTTTTTCTGTTTTCTCTTTCTGAAACTCTCCTAAGACAGATGTTGGACCTATATTTATTTTTTTCGAATCTCATCCCTCTTCATAATTTTTTTCTTTCTGGAAGATTACCTTGACCTTGTCCAACATTTCTATTGATTTTTTTTTTTTTAATTTTAGAAGTTCTTTCTAGTTTTTATTTCCAAGCCCTTTCATTGTTGTTTTTGTGGTTCCTTGTTCATGGCACTCTGTTCTTGTTTTAAATTCTCTTCTATTCCTCTGAAGATACTGATTAGATTTTTCCTGCATTTTCCCTACACTGTCTGCTTCTTCTAGAGTAATTTCCCATCTTGTCTGCAATGGCACCTCTTCTAGGTTCCTGGTTTTATGCTCTCATTAACTAGGGAAGCATTGAATGTGTTTGGATGTTCTGTTAATAGCAAGGCATGTCAACTGTTGTGGGAGATCAGGCAGGAGCTTCCTTGGGCAGGAGGCTGGGGAAATAGCAGGACTGACAGGGCCTTCCTGGGAGACATACTCATCCAGGAGGCTTCTGTGCAACCTCAGGGCACTGTTGCTAGAGTGGGATGTCCTCAGACCATGACTCAGTTCAGGAATTCTGGGCCATTACTTCTATGGTCTCTTGCTTTTGAGGCTTGCTGCCCTCCAGTAAGGCTGACAAAGCTTCAGGTGAACTTGAGGTGAGTTTTAGGTGGGCTTCAGTTCAGCTCCAAGTGGACCCTAGGCCAACTCTTGACTGTCCATGACCTAAATGCTTTACACATAGCTAGTGTGTTCATTGGACTGTGGACCTCTGCAACAATCCACTTTTGTTTAAGATCCTAGCTGAGGTGCTACAGGATAGTTCAGGACAAACTCTTTGCAAGGAGGCATGGTACTTGATGCTGTACTCCTTGCCAGGACAAGTCTTCCTGTTGTCAATACATCTTTGTTCTTAAATGGGGAGATTCCATGAGCTGAGGCCTGAATCATTGTCCTAGAAATTGCATCAAAATTGACCTACTGTGTCCTCATTTCCCAGCCCAAATGGATCACACTGTGGATAGTGTGTAGTGCGTCATGGGATTGGCATGGAAGGACTGTTGCCCCAGAAAACCCACCAGTCATCCCTAAACAACTGCCTCCTAGAAACATGGCCCTGAAGCCCTGACATTCTCTATAGTGAGGATGGTTACATTCCTATAGCATGGATGGCTGCCCCCTGCTCCTTTCAACCAGTTTTGTTCTGTTGTTTAAATTGTCCTCTTTTACATGTGCTTGATTACAAGCCTCCCGACAGCCTCTTTAGCAAAATAATTACTCTTCTTTTGACCTGCATGGCATTTTCATTCTCTTCTGATTCCCTCCCCAACTCCCACCTCCTGTCCACACTAGAGGAAGTAGGCCTGGCCCAGCCACAGCCAGGACAGTCATCTCTCCCTTGGTTTCCTTTTCACTAAGTGAGGGCTCTAGTGACCTACACCCTGGAATAAGGGTGAGGTCAGAAACACCCACACACATCAGGTGTGCTAGGTCAGCAAACTGTCTCTAAAGGGCTAGATACTGAATAATTTCAGCTCTGGGGACCACATCTGTCAGAACTATTCCACTGTTCTTCAGTGGCACAAAAGAAGCCAGAGTGACACTCAGGTACACCAATAACACATGATTCAGAAACCCAGGCAGCAGCCAGCATGATAGTTTGCTAGATGCCAGGTAGTTTGGCATTCGGGCTTATCTGCTATGATGAGGGTGTTCACTCTGCCCCCGGACATGCTTAGCCTCAGCCGGTAGCAACTAGGATAGAAATGATTCAGATTGAGGAGGGCATTTGGGTGTTTGTTGGTGAACTGATGAAGTAGGGTGAGGGTGTCTGCCTTCCATGGGGGAGGGGAGCTGTTTGAGTCCCTAGAGTTGAGGGTGTGGCCTGTAACAGCAGTGTCCTGGAGCTGGACATCTTCAGCACCAGATGCTGGAATGAGAGCTAGGGGAAAGGGACGTTGGGTAGAGATGCGTGAGCTAGAGAAGGTGAGGTTCCAGAGTCCAAGGATGGCTTCCCAAGGGCTGACACTGAGGATCCTGCCCCTGGTAATGGCCTCCTCCCCTAACATCTCCCTAATATCTGGGGTCAGTTCAGGACTCTGTGGTCCCTTTTATCCCCTACATGGCACTGACCATGTAGGCCATGGTCAATTCTTGGACCATTGTCACCAGTCAGGGGCTGCATCCTGGCTCCGTGTCTGCTGTATCAGCACAGTGCCCAGCCCAGGGACTACGTGGCATGTTTGCTCAGTGTTGCTACAGGTCATGCCCAGTGCTGGGAGTATCACGAGCTACAAGCACGTCTCCTGTTGCTAACCCACTGAGGGACGCGCTGACCACTATGTTCACCCAAACGTAGGAGACTTGAAGATGCGAGAGAATGAAGCAGGAGCCTGGGGTCTGGAGTCCAAAGTCTGTTTATTAGGACTGCCCATGGGTATATGTAAGGTCTGTATGTGCAAGGAAAAACAGGAAATTTGCGAGGCAGGGAGTGGGGTGTTTGTTTGTACTGTGCCTGGGGCTTCTTGTAGCTTCTACTTGAAACAAAGTAATGGGCTTGTTTGTTGGCCTTACTGGGGAGTGTGCTCACCCATGTACAACATTAGCCAGGGCAGACAGGTGCACTTGAGGTCCTGCAGAGTTAGCCACATTCTCCACCCACCAAGCCACCTGCACATGTAAAAGAGGTTAAGCACATGATCCCTAAAACAGCGGAACCCAGTTCCAGGTCTAGACTCCTGACTGGCAACCTGTGCACTGAGCATGGTTGGGAGGCCAGTCTGGCCGGCTCTACCCAGGTCATGGTGTGACTTCAGGCAACTCCACCCATCCTGGGCCTTAGTTTTCTCCCACAGGGAGCTTGACCTGGAACTGCCACAGTCCTGGGTTCAGCGCACCTTCTTGCTTTGGCTGTGACCTTGCTGGTTTTTGATCCACCCGCCCTCCCCCTATAGCTACTTATCTTCCCCTAAGAAGATAAGTAGTGGGGACCTCCAGTAGCCCAGAGTGGCAGGACTGGTTGGCACACCCCTAGAAGATACAAAGCCCCCTCAAGTGTGTGCTGCCTGCAAAGGAGCTACTGCCACCCGCCTTCCCCCAATACCTAGAGCCAGGGGAGGGGCCTGGGAGCACCAGTGTGCTTGCTCTCCATGTGCAGGTCCGTGGGCGGATGGAAGGTGGGTGGTGAATGTGAGAAGTGAAGACTGAAGAAGACAGATGGACCACTGGGAGGTGGAAGGAGGGTGCCCTGACCCCCAGCAGCATGTAGATGCCACTGGCCCCCACCTGGAGTTATTTCTGGCCTGGGTGTGCTGTGCTCTGGCCTGCTCTGCTTTGTAAGTATGGTCTGTGAAGTGACTCTCCACAGGAATGTTCTTCATGGCCAAGATGGGGGCCTCAGCTGACCATTGTCCTGGCTGTACTATAGCTTGCTGCCCCCTCCACATCTTACTGACCCCTCTTTTGGGGGTTGGGGTGGGGGTGGGCAGCATCTTGGAGATGCCCTCCCTACCCCACCCCCACCACCCAGTCCCTGATGGCACAGAGAAAGTCCTTGTCCTCAATCCCTGCTCATACCCTCATGGCCTCAAGTCTGGGCCCCATTCTTGCCAAGCTACACAGCAGCCTCCCTTCAGACTTGGGATGGATGGGCCTCATGGATGGAAGGGTCTGAGCAGCACTGTAGCTCCTTAGCTCATGCACCTTCTTGAGGTAGCAACAGAGCAAGACTAAATAAATATGCCTTAGTTTCCTAATTTGTAAAACAGGCTTGTGACATTGGAAAGGAAATGGATTCTCACACAGCTTTGACTTACATTTTCTATACCATCTGGTGAACCCTTGTTATGCTCCCTGGGCATAACTGTCTCTGCCACCCTCTTGAAGCTGGGAAGCATTAAGGCCCAGGGAGGCTGAGGTGGTGCTCTGAGCCTCCAGGGCATTATTCTGCAGCCTCCTCAGGTGGGAAAGAGGTTTCTCTATTTGACCTCTAGGAACAAGCTCTCCACAAATGTCAGCCCACAGTGGGGGACCCTGATTGCCACAGGGGCCAGGGAATATACCAAAGACATCCCCTGCTCCTGCAGCCTGAGGCAGTTCCTGCTCCTGCTGCTGACCAGAGCAGCTGCCTGCTAGCTCTGGTGGCTCCTGGGTGAGTCCCCAGAAGCCTCCCACCCCTCCTGGCTCCCTTCCCTTCTCCTTCTCTTTCCTCCTCCCTCAACCTTCTTCACCCCCCCCCCCCCCTTCCCACCCTTCGTGTCCCTGAAAGGGAATCTGGGTCCTTTGCTGCACAGGATTAGCAGTGCAGGTGCCCTGTTGGCCACCCCCAGAGCTTATGCCCCCCACTTCCCCCAGCTAGGCCTTTGGCTCTGAGGCCTCATCAGCTCTCATTCCTGCACTGTCAGTCTGTCTGGTGGGAGAGACCTGGATTGAATTCCGGTGACTGTCCCCCAATCCCCAGGCAGGGGCTGGTGATTCTCCCTCAATGGCAGCTGGAATCAGCATCAGAGCCGGTGGGATAGCAATGCCCAGGCAGCCCTGCATGGGACCACTATGGCTTCAGGAGCCTCAGTGGACACACCTCACAGTGGTTTCCCTATGTGCAAGCCAGGTTGGCCAAGGGAGGACTGTTTTCTTACCATATGTGCCTAGAGGCAAGCTCACACTGATTGCCACTCAGAACTGGGACCCAATGAGGTTGGGGAGGTGGGACCTGGGAGTGTCAAGAGAGTGGGACATCCACTATATAGAGGGGTCTTCATATCCCAGGTGCCCCACTGTGAATATGCACCCAGGCCACAAAGTTGAGCTTGATTATCTCATGGAAAAAGATGCCCTCTCTGCTTGCTCAGTGAAGGGGTTGCCATGGAGACCAGCGGCCAGGCCCCAAGGGGGGCCATGCTGGAGCCAATTACTGTGGTTGCAGCAGGAAAAGAGCCCACCACCAGCCACTATACTGACGGCAGGGCCAGTGCACAGGGACCAACCCTCAGAAGTTGGTTTCTGAAAAGCAGTTTGACTCAGCAGGAAGGGAGCTGTGTCTTTGCACCCTGAGCCTGCTTCCTTGCAGGACTATGCCATGTAGCCATCCTGCCACTCACTCCCATGGAGGGCCTCAGGCTTGGAGCCTTGCTTGGGGCATATAGCCTTAGCCATGGGTTCCCCAAGATTGGAACTCACGGCCTCCTGTGGACACAAGTTGAGGAATACTGGAGGCTGGAGGAGCCAAGGAGTTCTGATGAAGCCAGGTAAACCCATCACCAACCAGGCTTGCAGGCCACCGCTTTAGAGCTGTGAACCAGCTCTTAGGCTGTGGTGGTGATTTGCCTCAATCAGTGCTGCAACAGGTCTGGTCACAATTGGTGGGTTGTGACAACACTGTGGAGTGGCTTGATCCATGACATAGTATGATTGGTGACATGACCTACTTCTGGTGGAGAGATCCAGAGCTTGACCTGGTGTGGCCCTGATCCCAGCTAACCCTAGGTCTTCCTCTGCTACTGGGGTCTTTGAGATAAGAAGTGCTGTTTTCATTGCAGAACAGTTACAAACTGTGACCACAGGTGAGATACTGGTGGGAGATGTTATAATCAGGCCCAACTTTCCTAAGGAGGCCCCAGAAGGAGATTGCAGGAGAGATGTCAGCAGTTTAAATAGAACTGCAGGCCAGGGAATGCCTCACAACCTCCCATGCACATCCAGCCCAGGGAGGGGCACTCTGGGCTCAGGGGACCCCCAGCCCAGCCTCCTTCTTTATTGGCCCAGAGAGTATCCAGTGTGAGAGGGGCCCTAACATGGAAGGGAACCCCAAATATATGGTTCTGGTAGAGGGGAAGCTGGCCCATGGTCCTCTCCTTCCCCCTGGCATTACCCCCAACCTAAGCACTTAGGCTGCCTCATATCTGCAGAATCCCATTCTTAGCTAGCTGCCAAGGAAGGTGTTAGCTGTCATTGCAGGTGTTAGCTGTCAATGAAGGTGGTAGCTGATAACTCAAGTGTTAGTTGATAAGCCATAACTCTCCTAGGAGGTTCACATTTTAGTGAAGGTGGAAAGAACCTTTGGCATTTGATGGCATACTAATAGTATGCAGTGATAAGCAATGAGGTTAGTATTGGAGTGTGTGGACTTGCTGGTGAAAAAAGGACTGGAGACAGTGCTCCAGAAAGGGTCTCTGACCTGGTCTTTGGCCAGAACCAGCTGTGTCTGGCCCCAACAGATGGGAGAGGAGACGTGTGGGGTTGGGGCAGAACCACCTAAGCAATGGCCTAGTGGGGACTCCCCACCAGGCACCTGTCCCAGCCGGGAGTACATATAGAGCAGAGGGGTGAGGACTGTGAACTCTGCAGGGACTGATTGTCTGGGAAGAAGTGAATCAACCTGGGAGAAAAGCAGGGGAAGGGGCCTCAGGAGGTGTCCAGTGCCAAGTCGGGGAGCACTGACGGCAGTCACAAGGAGGCCATGTAGAAGAGGGGGCACCTGCCTGGAGGGTCACACTGTCCAGGGCTGACACTCTTCCGAGCCCTGTACCTGCCTGCCCATCTCCTACCAGGCATCCAAATTCCTGATCCCGTGATAGTTGGCAACTCTGGATCTTGATTTGGGACCTTGGTCTGTTTCCTAATCATGCTGGCAAGCACTCAGAAGCCTGGAAGAAGGTCTCCTCTTCTATCTCCTCCAGACCCATGCAGGTTCCTCTTTAAAGTACAACTCCCCGTGGTTGTCTAGGCAGTCCTGGGGCCTCAAGACGACCTGGGAGGATACAGGGGTAAGCAAACAGCACCTCCCCTCCAGCAGTCTGGGAGAGCCTTCACAATGAGCACTGCCAAAGCCTAGCAGGCTCCTCTGCATCAGCTTAGCCAGCCTGGTCCTTGAGTATTTGTCACACGCTGGCTGACTAACCTGGCCTGTAAGCTGATGGGCAGGGGACGATCCAGGGACAGTATTAAGACAGAAGGGACAGGGGCCAGTCCCAGCCGACTGTATGCATTGGAGTCCTGAGAGGGTGTCTACAAGTATGAATCTCCATTCCAGAAGGCCTTAAAAGCAGGCCCGGGTGGTGATCCAGCTAACCAAGTGCTGAGGGCAGCGTGGACATGTCAGTGCATGTGTTTGTGTGTGTGTTGAATCTGTGCACGAAGCTTCCGGGTGTGGAGCACTTCTTGTGGACTCCCCTGGGTTCCACTTTGTGTGCAGTGGCTGTCACATGGCAGTGGAGCTAGAATCATAGTTCCTGAACTCTTAGGGTAACAGTACATCCTGGGGTTGCCCCAGGTCCAATCCCAGGGGCCACCTGACTCCAGCAAAAACCCCAACTTTGAAGGTCCTGAGCCTGTTAACCTCTCCCCTACTCTGCCTACAGGGAGCCAGCTGCTGGCCTGGGTGCTGTGGCTACAGGCATGGAGAGTGGCAGCACCATGCCCCAGAGCCTGTGTGTGCTACAATGAGCCCAAGGTGACAACAAGCTGCCCACAGCAGGGCCTTCAGACCGTGCCCATTGACATCCCAGCCGCCAGCCAGCGTGTTTTCCTGCATGGCAACCGCATTGCACATGTGCCAGCTGGGGGCTTCCGTGCCTGCCGCAACCTCACCATCCTGTGGCTGCACTCAAATGTGCTGGCCCGAATCGATGCTGCCGCCTTTGCTGGCCTGGCCCTCCTTGAGCAGCTGGACCTCAGTGACAACGCACAGCTACACGCTGTGGACCCTGCTACATTCCGTGGCCTGGGCCGCCTGCACACACTGCATCTGGACCGCTGTGGCCTGCAGGAGCTGGGCCCTGGGCTGTTCCATGGCCTCACTGCCCTGCAGTACCTGTACCTGCAGGACAATGGGCTGCAGGCTCTGCCTGACAACGCCTTTCGAGATCTGGGCAACCTCACGCACCTCTTCCTGCATGGCAACCGCATCCTCAGTGTGCCTGAGCGCGCCTTCCGTGGCTTGCACAGCCTTGACCGCTTGCTGCTCCACCAGAACCGAGTGGCCCATGTGCACCCACACGCCTTCCGTGACCTTGGCCGCCTCATGACGCTCTACTTATTTGCCAACAACCTCTCAGCACTGCCCTCAGAGGCCCTGGCACCGCTGCGCACTCTGCAGTACCTGCGGCTCAACGACAACCCTTGGGTATGTGACTGCCGGGCACGCCCTCTCTGGGCCTGGCTACAACAGTTCCGTGGCTCCTCATCGGAGGTGCCCTGCAGCCTACCCCTGCGCCTGGCTGGCCGTGACCTCAAGCGCCTGGCCGCCAGTGACCTGGAGGGCTGTGTGGTGGTTGCAGGGCCCTTCCGTCCCATCCGGACGGGTGGGCCTGCTGAGGAGGTGTGGGGGCTGCCCAAGTGTTGCCAACCGGATGCAGCAGACAAGGCCTCAGTGCTGGAAGGCAGGAGCCCAGCTTCAGCCGGCAACTCACTCAAGGGGCGTGTGCCATCTGGTGACAGCCCACCCAGCAACGGCTCCGGCCCACGGCACATCAATGACTCTCCCTTTGGGACCTTGCCTGGCTCAGTTGAGCCCCCCCTGAGTGCTCTGCTGCCTGAGGGCTCCGAACCACCAGGCCCCCCCACCGTGGGCCCACGCAGGAGGCCAGGCTGTTCTCGCAAGAACCGCACCCGCAGCCAGTGCCGTCTAGGCCACGCAGGCAGCGGAGGCGGAGCGGCCAGCGACGCAGAGGGCTCCAGTGCCCTGCCTAGCCTCGCCTGCGGCTTCATGCCCCTGGGCGTCTCGCTGGTGCTGTGGACGGTGCTCAGGCCCTGCTGACCAGCCATCAAGATCTCAGAGCCTTTGTCAGAGGCCAGGTGTGTGTACATATGAGGTCCCCTCCACACCACCAGCCAGCGTCGGGCAGCAGGCCCTGATGGGCAGCCAGGCCCTCCCTGACTGACACCTCCTGCCTACCCCTCCCATCTCCACCCCATCATGTTTACAGGGTGCGGTGGTAGCGTTTGTTCCAGAACGCAGCCTCCCGCTCGGATCTCAAAATATAGAGATATGCATTTTATTTTACTTGTGTAAAAAATATTGGATGACATGGAATAAAGAGCTCTTTTCTTAATCTGTTACCTCACAGGCTAGGGGTGCTGGAGGTGATGAAAGGTGGGGTAGGCCCTGGTAGTGCAGCCCCTGCTCCAGTCATGGGCATATGGAGGCCCCAAAAGAGAATGGAATTGCTTGCCACATAGGTGGTGCAACTCAGACCATCTCATCCAGCACCCATGCTGGCAACCACAAGGCTGATAGCAGTGCGCCTCCCTGCTCGCTGGGCTGATTTCGGCATCCAGGGAGAAGACTACACACTGGGCCCATGGAAGCTAGACAAAGCTGCCTTTGTGGGGACATTGCTTTGATACCACACAGGGTTCCCGCAGGTCCCAGCTTCTGCCAGAGCCAGCCCCACCCCCAGCTGCCTGCCAGCTCCTACTTGGGTTAAAGTGACCTTAGGAGGAGCCTGAGAGCCTCGTTGGTGGCCCTGATGGAGAGCCAGGCTGTGGGGCAGGTTGCTTCCCTCCAGGGCCAGCCAGGGCTTGGGGAGCCCTCACACTAGTCACTGCCAGACCTGCAGCCACACCTGCACAGGCGTGTGCACTTACCCGTGCCGCACCCCACGCTCAGACCATGTGGGTCTCCAGACTCCTACACACACAGCACCAGGACAGGAGCCACGTGTGTGTGCACATGCCTGTGCATGTGCGTTCGGAAACAGCACATGTAGCACAGATTAAATTATGCTCACCCGTGTTTTCTCCAGGCCTGGGCTGGTGAGGACTCGGAAACAAAAGAAAAGGAGGCAAGGGGGCAAGGTATGTGTTGGAGAGGTGCTGCCACCTACATAGGCCGGGCCCTGGGGAGGGGAAGAGGGAGGAAAAACAAGGAAATGGGGGAGGGAGGTGGGGGAGCACTGCTGGCGGAGCCAGATGGCAGCGGGGGCGGCCAGGGCTCCAGAAGCCCAGAGGAATGGGGCGGGGGAGATGTGCTCAGCAACCAGGTCCCAGGCGCCCCCACCCAGCTCCTCTGTGCCCACAGTGGGTGCCCAGACCCATCCCTACCCTGGCACAGGGCAGTCAGGATGCTGTCGGGGAGGCATCCCCGCCTCTCTTGTTTGGCCTTTACCCTTCCTGAGCCAACTCTTCCCATACTCTCCATCTAGTCCAGGAGAACCTTGGAAACCAGCCCAACAGCACTGCCTGCCCCCTAAGCAGGGCAGTTTGCCCCTCTGCACAGTGGATGCCAGCACCGGAGCTCAGTCAAACAGGGCAGACTCAGGCAGGGCAGCTCAGGCAGGCCCTACTTGGGCCCTTACCCTGGGCCCTTTAGGCCCAGGAGTCCTACTGCCTCCTCTCCCCCAGTGACCTCCACAGAGGCCACTCTGGAGTTTTGTGTCAAAGTTTTGGGCTGCTGCTGCCCTGTGCCTGAAGGCCCACCTTCTGGGGTCCCTGGAATCCCACTCCTGTGACTACACTGCCAGGCACAGGAGTCTGTCAACCTGTTCCTGGGTGGTGGGCAAAGGGAGTGTGGGCTAAAGCTTCTTTTTCCAGTTTTCTCCCAAATAGTCTCTGACATGCCCAAGAAGATACAGCCAAGCTATGAGATCTGGGGTGGGGGTGGGGGCTCGGAGATGAGACTGCAGGCTCTTGCCCTACATGGAGGCCTCTGGGCTCCTACCACCTTCTTGGAACCCAGGAAAACGCAAATAACCATTTTCAAAGAGCTTGAAGTCCACCTGAGCTGCTCAGTTTGCATGCTGAAGTCCACCTGAGCTCCTCAGTTTGCATGCTTCCCAGGATAGGGTAGGGTGCTCACTGTCAAGTCAGTTCTTCACTGAAAGGTATTTGTCTACCCCCAGGGCACTTTAAGCCTGTCCCCACCAACTCGCCTAGGTTGGGACCGGGACTCCATAAGCTACACTGAGCTGACTGTGACTTGACTAATAACCCAAATGTCCTTACTGGGGTCCTCCCTGGTGATCTTCAGAACTAGAAACGTCACCTTCTTTCATGGGAAGGACTCTGTACCCTTCCTTCCCCTTCCCAAGAGAAACTGAGACAGCCATGCAAGGAGAGGCTAGGAGTTCCACTGCTTGGCAGTGGGCTCAGCAGGCCTTCAGGACTATGTCCCAAGGGAGCCAAGGATGGGTTCTGATGTTCTGAGAAGGTCCCTCTGGCTTGCTGCTTGGGGGTGAGGGCCAGCCAGGACTGAGAGGACAGGTTGGGGCAATCAGGAGGCTTGTGACTGAGGTCCCACTGTTTCCCTGTAAGTAGGACTCCAGTGTCTGCTCTGAGCAGCCAGCAGGGGGCACCAGGAGAAGCAGCCACCCTTATGGAGGCCCAGGAGTGTGGGGGTGTTTCGTGGGCTGTGCAGGCTGAGCTCAGGAGAAGGGCACAGGCTGGTGGACAATTTGGGAGTCGTGAGCGTTGGGGTGTTATTTACAGCCCAGGAAGAGATGAGATCACCAGTGCTGGTGAGAGCTGGGAGGGGCTGTGGACTCAGCTCCTGCCTACCCCCACCCAACCCTGATTCACCAGCCAGTGGTTCCCTGAGAGGAGTAGCAATCTGATGTCCAGCCTCAGTCTCCTGGACCCTGACACCTGCACAGGAAGCTAATTAAAGCATGAGAACTGGTGTTGATTACATCACCCATCCCCCAAATGCTGGCTGCTGGAAGACCCTATCTAAGGATGCCAGGACAGCTACCGTTCTGGGCCGTGACCCACTTCTGGCCCAGCCACTGTTCTGGGCCCTGAGCACCACTGAGTGGAACGGCGGGAGGATGAAGTCTGGACGGGCTCACAATGATTGCAACACCCCTGGGTGAATGGGGCAGGGGAATGGCTCTCCCAGGATGTTAAGCTTGGCATTACTTCCCAAGGTTACTCTCAGTCAGTCCTGATCCTTGGGATGACTGCTGTTCTCTGGGAATAAAGGGGACCCTGAGGCTACCCCAAACTGCCATTCACCCAGGGGTTGTGTGGCTGGCCCAGGTCCTCGGACAGGAGTACCCAACCTTGTTTATCTAGCTACCAGGAGCATTATAATTGGAAGAATTATTTTTAATCCTTAAATTAGTTCTGAAATAATAGAAGCAGCAGAATGTTCAGTAGCTGAAGGTAGACCAACGTCCAGTGAGACCAAAAACATGCCAGAAATGTGTTTACAGGGAAGTAATGTATGCTTGTTGGGTGCAGGGCCCACAATCACCCCTCCTCACAACAGGGCACCGCCCAAGTCACCAGCACTTGGCTGACACGACTCTCACTCGTGTTCTCTTAGGAAACTGCTGCTAAGGCCCCCAGTATGCAAACAAGGACCCTAAGGTGAAGCAGGTGTGGGGCATGTCTGGGCAGATCAGAGTTGTGGCTTGTTCAGACACATGAACTGACAACATGACTGCTGGAGAGTACTGGGTGGTTGGCATGTGGCTCCCTTGTCGTCCTGGGTTCCTCCCCCAGGTGCTGGGATGTGACACTCGGTGTCAGTCTCTCCCCTGGTCAGGTAGTCTTTGGGTCTCTACCTCCCCAAGGAGTCATTGTCCTCAGCACAACTTGTCTGGGCCCTGGTACCACTTGCTACCCTGCTCTTTGTCCTTCCTCACACCTAACTCCCTGTTTTCCTACCCTGCACTGGTCTGAGATTGTCCTGGAGCTCTGGAAGACACCCCAAGGGCTTGGCAGGACTCCCACCCAGAAAGTGGGCAGACAGAGGGAATAACACCGGAGCCATTGGCCACCAGTGTTCTGGAAGCTGCCCTCCCCAGGTGACAAGGTTGGAATCCTAAGTGAGTCCAGAGATCCTACTGCATTTCTCCCTGCTGCTGCCCACCCCAGCTCCCAGCTGCAAATGCCTCCAGATCGTCTTCTTTTCTATTTGGTTCTCATCCTTCTAATACTTCACTTCTGACAAGAACCCCTCCTTTGAGAAGCCCCCAGGATCCCTCCAAGCTGATTCCCACCAAGCTGGGTGGTCACAGGATGGATCCATAGAGCCCAGACGAGGCACAACCAGGCTTGGGGAAGTCTGGAGTAGGAATCTGGCCTAGGGCAGGTCACCATAAATCTCAGAGGTCACTCTCTGGCTCGTGATTTTCCTGCCTGTCATGCAAAATACCTAAACCCTCATAGAAGAAGTCATGCTGTACGTGAAGCTGCTGTGACAGTGATCCAGCTCAGGGTTTACAAGTTCCCAAGAGGATAGTCCCCAACAGAGGGACTGGAAGAGGTCTTACTACCACACCATCTCGTGAGGGCTCTTAGTTAAGGTGTGTGACTGGATTAGGTGGAGGCTTCTTCACACTCTGGCCTGGGTGAGGAGGGACGGGCTCGTTCATCCTGGTGTCTACCAGTTACATGAATTACTGAGGTATCTACTTTGGGCTGAGTAGAGCTATGAGCCTCCTTCCTGGGATTGTAGTTAGGGTCCCCAGCATGACTCTCTGGGCAAGAAATGACAGTTACCTGATTTGGCGTGTTGAATCCACACATAGATGCATCAGGGAAGATGTTTCCTATCCCTGAATGGACCCCATTCTTGGCCCCCCCCCCCAGACAAAGCACAGGTGTGAGAAGGGCCCTTCCCCAGACCCCTGCAACAGCCTCTTTTCTGCGGGGTAAGCTAATTAAACCCACAGCCCACAAACCTCAGGGAACAGTAGGCCTCTGATCTGTCTTCTCAAAGGGCTGTGCAGAGATTTATAGGCAATAAAGGAACATCCATCTCTAAGCAGACAGAGGAACAGTGGTGGGGGCAGGGGGCTCAGGGATGGCAGGGCGACAGCCCTTTCCAACCAGTGCATTTTGATGCGACTGAGGTTTTCAGGAACACTCATCAAGGAGCAAGAAAAATTAATGCTAACAATTAAAGAATGAAGACTTTGCAGGGAAAATACCTCAATATACGCATAAAGACGAGACCAACCTGGGAAGGTCTCAGGGCCTCCCAGCCAGCCACCACAGCCAAGGGAAGTCTAACAGGGATAGAGCAGGCTGATGCCACACAATTATATTAGAAAAATGATGGGACAGAAAAAGAACAAAAGTAGGGGTGAGTTGGGGGGTGGCTGCAGCAGTTCTGGTATATAGGAGGCTTCTGGTAGTCTGTGCCCATGGCCAAGTGAAGGAGGAGGAGGGTCTGAACACTTTTGGAGTCAAGGGGTTGAGCAGAGAAACCACAGAACCCTGAGAAGCACAAAAAAGCTTTGGGCCGTAGCCTTCCCTGAGTCACTAGGGAGCAACCATCACCAACGCTAGCTCCCGGAACTCTCACCACGCCCTTCCTGCCTCCCCATTCACTCTGGATCCCCTCTCCTTTCTTGCCTCTGTTGGCAGGCCTCAGTCAGAATCTGACTGTCCCTCAGTGCCAAGTGTCCCGTTAATGCTCCCCATCTACCTGTTCACCAGTCTCTCCATTCTCTCTTCCCTGCTCTTCTGTCAATAGCACCACACTCCTTGTCAGATCCTATGGGGTAGTCAGGGTATCAAGGCCTTCCTGTCCCTGGTCAGTATGGCCCAGGAAAACCTCCCAATCCAGTCAAGGGACAGAGTGGCTAAAAGCCATACATGTGCTGGCAACTCCAGACTCGGGGTGACCTAGTCCAGGCCCATGGTACTATCACTCTCATTGCTGCTGTGCTCAGGGAAGCTGTGCCCCCGAATGGCATCAGCCTCATGCTGTCTGGATGGGTCTGTCCAAGACAATTGTGCTCAAGGAGCAAAAACAACCCCTGCGCCCTGTACACAGGTTAAACTGGAGCACAAGACTTTTGCAGGTTTTCCTACTCCATTAAGCTCATTTTGTAAAAACCAATCCCAATTAACACAACGAAACAGAAGCATTCAGCACTGTGTTCCAGAAATAGGACATGTGCATCTGTGAGAACTTTTCAGTGCAGTGAGGGGGCGCTGGCAACCACCATCCCTGTAGCGGCCTCTCAAGGAAAACTGGTCCTCACCAGCTAGCGTGGGCAGTCCAGGCAGCAAGCAGAACTGTCTGGCACCCAGCAGTCTCCACACTGATGAGTCCTACAGGTGCTCCAAGATTTGACTTTTGAGTCGCTTCCTCCTGGAAGCTGGTCATGACTGCACCCTAGAGTCTGAACCCCACTCCAGAGCTCCTCTTGACCTTGTTTAGGTATTAACTCAAATTCCACCCCCAAATATGGCCAGGTGTGAACAGTTCTCCTTCCTGTGTGCATTAGGCACTTGCTAGCCACTCGTAGGTGTAGAGAAGGCATGTGACAACCAAAGGCCCCACTGTTCTGTAACCACAGTACTAGCTGGAGCCAGAGCAGACAGCACAGCTTAGGGGGACTCATCCTCCATCAAGCCCATGCCTGATCCCGCTTCTGGCATCTGAGACTCTGGCCACCTGCTCTGCTCTGTTGTCAGTTTCATTTGGGGTGGTTGTTTTGTGGCTTCCAGAAGCTGGATCCCAAAGTCACTGGTGAGGACAAAGAGTGAACTACCCTCCTTAATAGAGAAGGAAAAGCTTAAGAAGGCCACGGTGGAGCAGACAGGGAGCTCACACCAGAGTCCTGACACCAGAGTCCTGACACTAAGCCCCTTAGCTTCCTCCCAAAATCCTGATGATAGTTGGGAGAATGGAGCTAAGCACTGATCCTCCCACATCTTACAAAGCAGGAATAGCTCTATGGGCCCAGAGGCAAAAGACCAAGAGCTTTGCTGGGGATGGGGCCTGTCACCCAATCTGCGTAGGATCAGGGTCTCCCCAGTGACAGGTGCTGGACTCAGCCAAGGTGAGAGAGGGCTTGGGGAGGGAGAGGACTCTGGGTAAAAGGGCAAACTATAGGGCTTGCCACACCTCCTTCTGGGGTCCCTAGGCCCCCTCAATTGGTGGTTGCTTCCTTGTTCAAAGCTGGCCTCCAGCTTGCTGGCTGCACATCCAGCTAGAGACCAGAGCCACACTCAAGGATGCAGGATTTGACTTGGAACATTGGTGGGAGTAATGTGACTAAGAGCACAGGCAAGGGGTGGCGGCAGGGCCTGGGCTCTGGACTTGGACAGGGGTATGGCCAGGGTTTGATCCAAACTGTTATCCGGTTGGTGGGGGGGGGGCGTCTGGGGAAGTCTGAGCCTGTCACTCTGGCCCCGCCCAACTCAGGGCCCAAGGGCATAGTATTGTGAGCAGGCAGACAGCCCAAGTTGGGGGGACAGTGTCCTCTCCTGTCAGTCCCAAGACCTTAAGAAAGCAAAAACATATCAAGATAGGGGTGTCATCCCCCAACCCTGAGCTATTAGGGGGAGAGAGCTGCATGGGGAGAGCTTGTCTACCCCCTTCCTTACTTGATCTTACTCACAGGAACTCACATATCTCTCCTGCACCAGCCAGAACTCCACAGTCTTGGTTCTATATTTGGATGTCCTCAGACCCTAATGCAGCAGCTCACCCCTCCCCCAGCCCCCCACAGGGACCTATGGGCTGCCAGGATGGGTCTGGCTGAACACCTTTACCAGGCTAATCTGGGTGGAGTGGCCTGAGGGTAGTATATGGAAGGTGGTGACTCCCATGGCAGGAAACATGGGAATCACCATGGGACAGGCCACACCATGTGTCTGGGGCCAGGGATAAGGACCCCGTCCTGGGCCCTGTGCAAAGTGAGGTAGTCCTCACTTTGAGGTAGGCATTGGGGGTCCAAGGACCATTAGCAAGTCCTTTGTGGACCCCCCTCTATGTGAGGTCTGTGCTCAGGGGCCTGGGCCTGTTGGGAGGGGGACAGAATGAGTAGGGGTGGGGACAGGGACCTAGTTGAGCCCTGGAGCTCCTACAACCCAAGATCCTTCCCCTCCCCAATACATCTATGCAGCAGTGATGACCACAGCACAGCCTGAGCCACCCTTAACTCTAGGATGCCAACTGGACATTGTGGCCAGCTATCCATTCGTTCAGGAAATCCTCCAATTTTGTCTACATCACTGAAGCCACTTGGTATTAGGGAATGGATGCTGGCCCCAGGCATCAGGATCAAAATGAGGGGGAACACAGCCAAAGAGAGGTTTGCACACAAAAGACACCTGTCCCACTTAGTTGCCAGCCCAACTAAGTGGGAGCAGGGGCTCCTGGGCCCCAATCTGAGCTACCCACAGCAGGTTCTTTTCCTCCTGTGTCCTGCTCAAGGAAGCCAGGCCTCCCTCCACCTGGCCTCTGCACCTGGCTAGAGTCTGCTACCAGGTCTTAAACCCAGATACACTGGCACCCTGTGGGGTACCTCTCTCTCCAGCACCCAGCACTCAGCACTGTTACCCAGCCTTGGGGTGTCCATTTGCTGGCACTGGTGCTGGCAGCTGCATATAGGATCATCTTACACCCCGAGCCAGGGGCTCTTCCTGCCCCCACAATCCCCTCCTAATTAGACCTTCTCCCTGACAGTGCTACACAGGGCCTCGTGCCGGTTCTGTCAACGTCGGCATAATCTCTGCTCACTGAAGCCTGGCAGAGGATAGTGCAGCTGAAATAGCTCCAGGCCCCTGGGAGTCCTGCAGCAGCGTCAGGAGGGGCTGCGATCCTAGGTGTGGTGGGGATAGTCTGCAGCCATTTAGTTGCCTGCACACCCCAGGTAAGACCACAGTTTGGTTCAAATCTTTCCAGCATACTCAGAAAGGTTCCACACACAGCTCAGACCAAGTGGGCACAGAGTCAAGAAAATATGCATGGATCATGTCAGCCCAGCAGGAGCTGGTGCTCCTGCTTCTTGCATGAGACCTGGAGTGAAGCCAGAGAGGTTCTTGAGGGCGTCTCCCTCCAAACGTACCTTCTCCCATCCTACCTGGCCATGGAAAATTCGGGACCAGGCCTTCACTGGAAGTTTTTATCAGTGAGTCTGGGGCTCAATAAGTGCCCCAAGAGACTTCCATGATTAGGCCCCTCCTGCCTGCCTATGTCCCAGCACTGAATACAAGGGAGGGGGCAGTGCATGAGCAGTGGGCACCAGTCTCTGCTTCCCAGAGGAAACCCGCTCTCGGGCAGCTCAGAGTCAGTGACAGGAGCTCACACCTCAGAACCCTCCACAGGAGCCACACCAGGACCCCCTGGTCCAGCAAGGCTTCTCAGCTTACAATGTATCTGCTGCCAACTTCAACTTCATGCCCACCTCCCCCCATCTAAAGGCTGATTGCAAGCAGCTCACAGGGCTTGACCAGGAAACTACCTTCAGCTGGGGGTCTGTGGAGTTGGCAATGCTCTTGGACTGACCTGGCTGCACCCAGTTCTGGAAGTGAAATGCTCTGGAGGCACATGTTCCCAGATGTCCCAGCATGGAAGCCCAGCACCTCTCTATGTTCACATGGACCCTCCTGTGTCACATGACTTCCTCCTGTGTCACATGACTTGTTCACAGTCCACTTGGCATTAACTTAGAAATTGCTGCTGAAACTCCAGCAAGCTCCAGCCTGAAAGGACTGTGGCTTCAGTGTGACAAGAAACATGATGAGAGGGGCTGGCTGGGCACACCCAGCCACACAGCCTCATCCAAGTCCTAGCCCAGCACTGCTGGAAGGACTCTTGGGAGATGGGGTATAGCAAGCAGGTGCATTGGGGTGGGCATACCAGTCAATGTGCTTACCTGGAGTCGAGTCCCACTGTGGGACTGCAATACTCAGAAATGTCCAGGTCCTTCCTGGGTGCTGGGAGACCATCCAGCCATGTGGCCAAGGAGCCAAAGCCCTGCTCCTGCCACTGGGCATATCCCACAGGGGCCTTTTGGGCAAGGCTGCAGGGGAAGCTGCAGCAGCTTCTCAGTGGGCACTGTGCTCACAAGCCACCACACCCCAGCTGAAGGTAGCCTTCCTGGTCAAGCCTGATGAGCTGCTTGCAGTCAGCCCTCAGATCGGGGGAGGTGGGGATGAAGCTGGGACACACAGGAGGTATGTGAGGTTGGGTCAAGGAGCCTAGAGCCAGTATAACAGGGCCTTTGCTCTTGCTGGTTTCCCACCCTCACCCCACACGGTGTTCCCCTTGAGGTACCTCCTCCTCTGTGCCTCAGCCCACAGCTCAATAGGGCCTCCCCAATTTCCTGACTGCACCCAAAGTCCTCTCCAGGAGTAACCTTACTTGACCCCCTCAAGTTTACCCTGGGCACCCCATATCAAACATCTCAGGAAGATTCCCAGGGGCCTACGATGAAGAATGGGGGTATGGAACTGGGGAGGGTAGTTGTCAGAAGCCCCCTCAGGGTCATGGAAATGGTCTAGGATAAAGCACAACCTACCTCCAACAATATCCTGTGAGTTCTGACCCTGGGCTTCCTCTTTACCTGGTTCTTCTTTACATAGGCAGCTGAAAGAAGACTGGATCTAGCAGAATTGCCATCTCAGGGAGAGGCTCATATGTTGACCGGAAACAGCTCTTAGTTTCTTGGAGAGCAATTGTTTGAACAGCAGAGTAGTGAGTCTTCTCCTGTGGCTGGGGTTACAGGCCTAGGGAGCTCCTTTTCCTGCTAGATGGCTCTTATTCTGACCTGATCCCAACAGCGGGTGAGGACCCCCAGTTCTGGACAGTGGAGGCATATTCAGTCCCTCCCCCACCACAACAGAGAAGCGTCCCAAGCCAGTTGTCCACTCAGATCCTGTGTTAGCCTCAGCAAAGGCAGGAAATCCATTCTCTGTTGAGTGATATTTCCAACAAAAGTGTTTGGCGGAAGAGGGAAGTGAGGGAGGGTATCAGTTCAGGTTGCATCCCCAACCTGTTCATAGCAGAAAGCAGGTGAGGTATCACTTCCTCACAGGCCTCTTGTAAGATGAATTGAACACACACACATCAACTCCGGGGCCAGTTCCTTGCTCACAGGTGGGAAGGTCACAGGCCATGCCACTGCCCATCCCAGCACAAATGGTCAGCCAGGACAGGACAGGACGAAGCCCATTCCCTTCAGCCTCCTTCTCTCTCCCCTGCCTACCACTGGGACTAGCCCACTTTTAGAGGTCCCCTGGTGGGGTCCCTCTCCACTACAGCTCAAGAACCCAGCTCATGTCCAAAAGACATCACCTTTACTACTACCTATGACAGCCCCCCCCCACACCAGCTCATGTCAGTCCTGCTCCCAAAGACTCTTCTGGGGTTTCCGACCCTTTGGCAGCAGGGCTTGTGTGTATTTGGAGAGCGCCTGGGATGGCATCAGGTCCTCCACAAAGGGACGCAAGGGTATTTTTGAGTGAATGAATGAATGAAGACTGGCCAATGGGCTGTGGCCCCAGGCACAGCTGAGCTGTCTCCCTCCTTCCAGAACTCAGCAGTGTCCCAGAGGGTGGCTGCCTGTCAGCCCAGGTCCTTGAATGACATAACAGGAGGATTAGTTCCCCACTCCTTTAATGTTGGGGACTGTCTGAATAACACTCCCACCCTGATTGGCACAGGGGACAGACACCAATCCTTACTGTACGCAGCAAGGAGTGAGGCTGCCTGGAGGAGGCGCACACAAAGTTTATCTCCAGAAAGCAAGATATGTGACCTTGTGGGGCTGTCAGTCTGTGGAGACAGACCTACAGAAGTGAGCCTGAGCAGGATTTGTGTGAGGCAATTCAGCAGGACTGTCCCCTGGGATTTCTGGGCATCTTTGCAGGACAGGCAAGAACTTGGGCTTAGGAGCCTTAATGAGGTTGCTTCCTCCAACAACCCAGGTGTTCCCTGGGCTGAATCATCCCTTTTCCTCCTCAGGAGGAAGCCCTGACACCCAACCCCCTTCTTCCTCCTTTAGGTCAGACTGCACACTGCTCACCAGACCTGACTGCAGAGGGGAGGACAGAGAGTGGGCTTGTCCCCAGTGCCCACCTGGTGACCAGCACCACTGACCACTCTTCCTGGCCAGGCTGTGTCCTTTGTTCCCAAGAAATCTGTGTGTACACAGTAGGTACTTACCAAACAGCTGGGGGTGACCATGGTATCCCCAGTTTTACATAAGAGGACACTGAGGTTCAGAGACACCTGCCCATCCTGGGCCAATGGGGCCCGCCACATAGGGTACCCCAAGTACCTTCCACTGCCCTTTGGTCAGGTTTATCTGGGAGCACTGAGACCCCTTTGTGGGGGAGGCCAGTCTTGCCTGCAAAGGCATGTTTTCATTAGCAAGAGATGAATAATTAATGCTACAGTGCCTTTGAAACTGTTTTGATTTTTATTTTAAACCTTTTATTCTATGTTTAGAAACAGCACTTCCGTTAGGCACCAAATTTATTTTTTAATAAACATGGCAGTTATTTATTCAATTCCTAGGGCTCCCTGATGTGAGCTGGCACCAGGGCCACAAAGCACCACCACCTTGTGCACATCCCAAAGAAGCATGGGGCCGAGGCAGAGGCCTAGAGGTCTGGCCAGCAGGCAGCTTCTCTGCACCTTGCCCTGTTCCTTCTACTTCCCCAACCCCGATCCTGAAACTACAGGCTTGTGGGGTGGAGCCCGCACAGAGTGCCAGGTGGAGGCTGGGAGTCCCCCTCATAAACATAGTGTGTAGAGTAGGGGACAGGGAAGACTGAGCAGGCTTGGGGGTGTAGGTCCCTGGTCCCAGGCAAGTGCCTGAGTCACACCATCATGAACCTTAGAGCACAGAGGTGCCCCAGGGGAGCCACTGGCTCTGGGATTCCCAGGACCAAGAGTCAGCAACATTCATTTCTTGACTCTCTGAGTCCCTCCTCAAATTCCATTATTCGGTGCTGTCTCAGAGATTAAGTCAGAAACTCTATTTTTAAAGCACAAACTCAGGAGAGTGTGAGCAGCAGAAGACAATACCCTCTCCACGTGCACTTCCCAGGCTGACACGCAGCACTTGGGCCGCACTCACCTGCGGCCTCATTAGGACTTCACGCTACACAAAAGAATTAGGATATAGCCACTTTTTTTTTGGGCAAATAGTAGTCATTAATTTTTTAAAATGTGCAATATTGTCTTCAACAAAACATGTGAAAAATGAGTTGTCTGTTCCTAATAAATATTTTTTAGATTAAGTATTTGCAATGTTATCAATTATTTATCTCCATATATGGAAAAAGCACAGTTTGTAATAAAATGCAGAAAAGATTTTAATTTTTCTGCACAATATATGAAATTGAGTTTTTGACTAATACATGAATAAATTGACTCTAATCCCTTTTTGTCATTGTGTACTGTATTGTTTTAGGTATAAATCTCTTATTTTATAGATGTTTTCAAAAAATTAATCTCCAATATTTAAGTATTGGTATAAATCTCTGTAATGGGGTGTTTCAGCGGGGTTCCTATTTATCAGACTTGTCATTCCTATATGTCCCCCCTGAATTACCAGCCACACATGCCAAAAGCACATCAGGGTTTCATAAACATTCACAAATGTTTAAAATTTATGAAACGGATGCTATATTGGCTGTAGCACAGCAGCAATGGGCCCCTGGACAGCAGGGTGCCACTCTGGGCTTTGGACTTCTGGAGGTTCAGGCATCTGGCTTGGTTACTGACAAATAAAAATGAGGCCAGACCCACTCCACATTGGAGTGGGCTGCAGTTGAAAAAGAGGCCTACAGCCCACCTTCATGGTCCAGTCTTGGAAGGCAGATAGAGGAAGGTCACTGTATCCAGAGATCGACAGGGACCTGGGAGAAATGCCTATGACTGGCAGAGGATGGCAGGAAGGGCACTGGGCCACAACTGTTGATGCATAACTACTAACCTTACAAATCTCCTGGGCATGAGAGACACTGACTGAATCCAGTAACAAGGCACCAAGCACCTGGCCTATCCCTGACACTGGGGACAGGTGCATTGGTGACCACCAGAGGACCCATTCCATCAAGCCAGAAAGACTTCCTCGAGGAGGTGGTGCACCTGGGTCATGATGTCAGCTCCTGGGTGACCCAAATGAGTCTGGACCTTGGATTTTCCACTTGGAATCAGAGCCCAGGTTTCAAGTACTCAGAATACTTTATGTCAATCATTTTCATCTTTCTCTGCAAAGTGGGGTTGATGGCTCTGCAGGGGATAATGCTATTGGGGCAGCTGGCCAATGGTACAGGGCAGGATCCTATGCCAGCCAAGGTGATCATGATACCTCCTCCTGCTGGACACATCACCGGGTAAATTAGAACAGTAGCCCCACCACTTCAGCAGCTGTTAGCTTGCTTGGCACCACATTGCCTCAGTGCACACCTGCAGCAACTCCCAGGCCACACTGACACCAGGAAGGTGTAGTAGCAGCAGCTGTAGGTGTTTCCTCCCCACCTCTGCCCAAGTCCACTGCCTATGAACAGTGCCCAGACCACTCCATAAGCAGTGGACACCAGGTATCCACTGTGTCAGTAGCCAAGGTGAGGTTCCCCCATCTCCTCCGCTTTCCTCCCCCCTCTTGCTCCCTCCTCATCCTCCCTTTCCCCTCAAGAAAGTATATCTGGGAGCCTACCATGCCCCCCCCAACACACACTGTCCTGAAACACTCCCCTCACCTAGAAGGAAGGGCTCATATTAGAGTCCAGTTTTTCTCAGGCCTAAGAGAGCATCAAAACAAATGTTCTAATAATTCAAGGGATCAGGTGGAGGGGTAAGAGCCCAGGGCTCCAGTTTCACCCTGACACCATCTGAGCTGTCTCTTCCAGAAAGAGACAAGTCCCGTTTCATCATAAATGCTTGGTAATTGAAGAGCCAGAGATTAAAGTATGTTTTGAAAATGGAGACATGAACCCTCAGAATTAAAGACAGGACATCAGCTTTACCACCCACCACTGTGTAACACAGAAAAACCAAATGCCAGATAGCAAAAGGTATAAAGCCGAGGTGAAATGGGTCAGTCACAAAAGGACAAACACCAAGGATTCCACCTAAGTGCAGTGCCTGGTGTGGTAAGGTTCATAGAGGGCCTGGGCGAGGGATGGGAAGATGTTGTTTAATGGGGACAGAGTTTCAGTTTTATAAGAAGGAAAAGTTCTGGAGAAAGAGTGCGATGGCGGCACAGCAGTGTGAACGTGTTTAATGATGCTCAGCTGTGCTCTTAAAATGGTTAAAATAGTAAATTGTATGGATATTTTACCACATTAAAGAAAATATATACCTCCATCCAAAACAATTTAAAACCACCATTATATGTCTGTAAGCCATTAAATTATTTAAAACATAAAAATAGCTCTCCTTGTTTCACTCTAAGTTTACTACGCAAGATCACCTACAGAGTGAATGTCCCAAATATGCAAGATTTACTCAATAAATGAATCATTTTAGTGAAAAAAAGAGAGAGAGAGAGAGAATGAGAGGAGGGGGAGGGTTAGGAAAACAGCATAAAAACAGGACCCATAAAACTGACAATTAAGAAGACCAGGCATCAGCTGTCAGTGTTTCACACTGTCCTGTCTTCTTCGCCAAGGCAGTGCCCTTTGAGGGGACAAAGCAATGAAATGGCTTCCTCCCAGCCTGAAAGGTCTCTGCAGGTCAGGCTGTGCTGAGCTCAGAGTCACTGTATCTAATAGGGCAGATGAGACCTTCTCAGAGCATAGTTGGGAGTGTCAGAAAATGCCCCATGTCAGCAAGTTCCCCTCTAAGGGATGGTCAGTCCTCTCTAGGGCAATCAGCCTACACTGGACAGCCAGCAGTGCAGACAGGCGACGTCCCAGCCAGGGCTGCTCCAGCCTTAGTATGGGTCCAGCCATGGGTCACAGGAGGCTGTGGGGATAGAGGGGCCCTGAGTCTGGGAGAAAAGCCATGTGGCATGCTGGTAGAAGGAGAATACCTATTTTTTGTGTGCCCTCGAAACTTTTAAAATTTCCCCAAACAAAAATTGTTCTGAAAGTCTCAAGAACTAGAAGCCATGTGAAGACAGGTGCGTGGGCAGCCAAAAGACCAGGCCCAGTTTTCTGCCCATCCCCACCCAGCAGGATGCTGGGCAGCTGACAGGATGCTCGGTGGACTCCATAGGGCAGCAGCCCTGGTGGACTGTGGGTTTCCCAGGAGTTGGAAGGGGATAACTGGGCCATGAGAACCTGCTGTGCCCCACCCCCCACAACTCCTCCTTCTCCTGAGACTTCTCAACATACACAGTGTATTTAGTAATCATGCTTTTTATTTTCTCTATTCTAATGGCTTTGACATCTTGGGTTCTTGCTGACCCTAGAGGGATAGCCCCTCCCACAGTAGCCAGTTCCTAGAGACATCAAATGAGCAGTCCATGAATACACATTTCACACACAAACCAGTCAGTGTAGAGCCCACACCCCACCACCTCCTTTCCTGGGCTGTCTCACTGGATCACTAGCTCATGCACTAATCACCAAGGTCTGATACCATTCTCGCGCCACCGAGCCTGCTTCCCTGTAGCACCTGGGAAAGTCGTGCCTCTCCTCTTGGGCTCTGCAAGCCACCAACTATCTTCTCAATGCCAATTATCTTTTGAATCTGTTGGTTTTGCCATATCTTAACAAAAACAAAACTAATTTATACAGGCAGTCCAGAATAGCTTCAGGGAGCAGTGGGGTCACCAACCAGGTGTGGGGTGGGCAGGAGGAACACAGGAGCCCTTTTGCTCCCAGTCAGCTCCTTCGACACCCAGTGGGAACCAGGCTACAGGGGCAGAATAGCCTCCCTCTCAAGCTGCTGCAGCACAGATGCCAGTGGATGTGGAGGTACTAGGAGGGTGCCCGGAGCTCTCTGGGCAGCACCTCTGTTCTGGACTGAGTCACAACCCCAGGCCGGGTGCAGTGCAGGTATTGTGACCTCCCTGGACAGGAGAGCCAATCTCACTGGGTGGTCCTAGCATACCTGGTGTGCTCTGCTCTTCCACCCTGTGCCCTGGCACATCCATCAAGCAGAGATAGCATCTCTGAGGATGAGAATATGGGGAGACTGAGGATGTGGTGGGCTGAGGGTCTGATCACCAGGCTGCACAGCCTCGACTTCTCCAGATCCCTCCTGATCCTGGGCTACACAGGCAAGAGCATCCATCTCCGTGATGGTGACAGGCAGGATTCATCAGCCAAGGCAGCACCAGCAGGTATTGACCAGAGAGTCACATCATCAGAGAAGCCATAGGGCTGATGGAGGCTCTGAGAGAGGCAGCCCTACCATCAGGGACACTCAGAGCACTGGGTCAGGAGGGCAAAAGGTAGGCACAGAGCAATGCCAGGCAGGGGTTGATAGTAAAAGCCAAAAGAGCATTCATATAGAACAGGAGGAGGAAGATGTGGGCACGTAACCTCAGCCCCTGCTCTGCTCTTGCTCCTACTCAGGTTGGGGGTACCCCAATTGGGCAGCAGGAGATCCCTGCACCCAGCTTGGAGGTCAAGAGCCCCTGTGGGCTGAAACCAAGGCTAGGACCAGCTTCCACAGCTGGGCAGGGACCAGAATTTAAGGAGATACAGGCCAGAACTGGGGCAACTTAGGTTTGGGTGTGAGGGGTTGGCAGAGCAGGCAGACAGCCATGAGTGTCCAGCTTCCACCTCCTGTTTCCTAAGATTTTCCATTTTGTTTGTAAATCGCCAAGTGTGCCATTTGCTCCTTTCTGTCCTTTCCCTTTTAGTCCTCAGGAGTTAAGTTCACACTGGCTTGTATGACATGCTCATGTTCCCTAGGTAGCAAACTCTTTCTGAAAAAAATCTCCCAAAGTCTTTGTGGTGCTACAACAGTTCCAGCACCCTGGGACACCAGCCTCAAGCAAGGTTTGGAGGTGACAGGGCACACACCATGTGCTCCCACTCCTGGGGATATTGCCAGAATTTTCAATTGACATTTGGCAACAGCCTAGCATCAGGTAATGGGATAGGAACCTGAGCAGAACCCACGTGCCAGGAGGAACAGTGCCCTGGTCAGTGTCTACTCAGTCTTGTTGACACCTCACTTGACATGCGTCAAGTTCCACAGGTAAAGCCCCTGCCCGGAGCCACCACCAGACTTTGACATGATACCTGAGTCCCCCAGTAGCTACGACTACCCCAAAGATCCCTCCTCGAGGCTCCTGCCCACCCATGCCAAGTCTGCCTCTCCAAGTCACCCCGGTTAGAGCATCTCCTTGAGCGATAGCAATTAGGGCTGTGGTTGGCAGAGCAGCCAGCTCCCCTAAAGCACATGACATGGCAGCAACTCCCTGGGGGGCACCACACTCCGGCTGTGGGTGAGGTGCTTGGAATCCACTTCTTTCTGCTATAAAAATGGAAACATCTCCTATGTGAGACACAAGCTGACAAGAACGCCACTGAGAAATCTCACACCCCAAGGCAAGGTAGGGTGGGCGGCCCAACAAGCAAGCAGGGCTTTGCAAGGGGGGCAGAGAAGCAGGGTGCAGGGGCGGGTGAGATGCAGACCCCCCCCCTCCGTCAGACTCCCTGCCAGGAACACGAGCTAGGTCCTCCCTTCCTCAAGCAACTGTTTTCAAATAGCACCAAGGGAGCCAGCCTCATCCGGCTTTCCTCACCCGCCAAAGTTGCTAGAATAGCTGTGAGGGAAGAAGGCACGTGGGTGCCACCCAGGGGGCCTCCAAATCAGAGCAGGCAGTGTCTGGGGCCCAGAGGCACAAGGTTGACTGGCTGGGTGTCCCCAATTCTGCTGCTGGGGGTGGGGTGGGTGTGAATCAGTGATGGTGCGCAGCAAGGAGGGTCCCCAGGTGCACCAGGCGGTACTGGCCAAAGCTCCAAAGCCCAGCAGGCAAGCCAGGCACACACAGGACCTTGGCCAAGTCTTCGCAGCGGGGGGATGGGGGGAGGTGGAAGGGACACGATGAGCCCACCTGGCAGCATACTCCGGAGGTTGGAGTCTTTCCACTTTCCTGGCTAGAGCCCCCTCCCTGGGCACTGCTCAGCCGCAGGCTTGGCAGCCCAGGTTTGAAATCTTCTTGCTAACGCAACCAGTGCCTGCAAACACCCACTAGTGTGAGGAGCCCATGCTGTGTGTGTGAAACGCCCCCACCCAGCCAGGCTGTTCTCACCACCAGATTCAGAGAACACCGCACTGTGCCCATTTGCTCTGCTGTGGTGGATGGCGGCTGGAAGAGGCCAGACCCTGGGTCATGACCGCAAGTCATGTCGAAGGCAAGTCAAGCTTCCTTTTGCCTGTTGGCACTTACCCAGAAGGGTCATAATGCCCAAAGGGGGGCCACGGTTCATGCCCAGCTCCCAGGCTCATCATGCCCGCCCTGTCTGTACCCTGTGCTCCAAGGTCCATGCCTCCTGGGCATTGCCCAGTGCCAGGCAGCAGGCATTCTGGCCTCAGGATTGCCGGTGCTTACCATCCTGGGGCCTATCCTGCTGCTAAAGAAGATTCCCAAGAAGCCAAGAAGCCAAGACCATGTGGATGTAAATCTGGACCAAGCACAAATTCTCACATGTGTGCAAATAGTCCTTAAATCGCCGATGCATATCTGCATACTCACAGTCATCACAAATACATTCTAACTCTAACTCACAGTATGGGTTTGCCACTCATCACACACACTATGGCACACTCAAAACCCGCACACTCATACCCATGCACGCATGTGCCCATCACAAGTGCACACTTATGTGCTAGTTTACTCACTCACACTCACCCACCTTCACACAACACACTGGCACAATCACATGCACGCACTCTCACACACTCATGTGCTCACACTTACAGTTCCCTTGCACACACACAAGCACATTTTGGCTTTGATTCTCACAAGGGCCCTTCAACAGTACCCTTGCTGACACTCAGAGTTGGGTATCCTCCTGCCACTGCTGCCGCCAGCTGCCCCAGACCTTCTCCTTGCAGAGATGCCAGGTTTGCCCTCATTGCCCAAAGATACTCTGGACTGACCCAAGAGAGTGGTTTCAACTGGCCAGTGGCAAGCTGATGGTGGCTGGCGTGTCTGCTCGGATGCCCACCTGCTCAGTGGCTGGGGATATGGCACTAAAGGGCTGGACACACTGGACATCCCCTAGAACAGGGGCCCCAGTGGCCACATGGTGAGGGATAGGCAGGTAATCAGTGTGCCAGGGCCTGGAGTCTAGCTGGGCTGGAGTTCCTTGTTGGAAGAGGCGAACACAAGACACGGATGGAAAGATTGCCGGAGTCACATTGTTTTGGGGGGAGGAGGTGCGGGAGCTGGGGGAAGGCCGGGGGAGCAAGAAATTGGACTAGGTGCTGGGAAACGGAGGTCAGAAACAAGGTACCAGGGATGATAGTAAAGGCCCCAAAGCCTGAAACTCCTCCCTAAGATTATCAGAAGTCTGAAACATACGTGATCCAGAGGAGACCTGGGGATGAGTACCTCTACAGAGCCACGCAAAGTAAGCTGACTTTGCCTACTGGTGACTGCCTGACTAGCATCACCCTTGAGCAAGCCCTCTCTAGAGCGCTTCTGTCCTTTTGTCTCTGGTTAGCCAAACAGACTACATTCAACCCTGCTTGGGCATCCAGGCAGCAGAGACCCAGATGAATCATTGGTTGGTGGTTCTGTACCACGACAGGGCAGGGATCAAGGACAACCCTGGACACTGGGACTCACAAAGAGGGGCATCAAGAATTGGACAACAGTGGGTTCCAGGCCAGGGTCCTGCCCAGGGTAGGGCTGCAGGCCTCGAGGTAGCTTCAGGGTTGCCCAGGCCTGCAAGAGCAGAGGCATACATGCCACAGCTCACTCTCTGGGCCTCACTTAGGAGCCTGAGAAGGCTCGCCCTAGGGTGGAGATATGAGTTTAAGGGGAAATGGTTGTGCCCTTGGGGACATATGAGCTCTGCAGCTGGAGTAGTGGTACTCTGTGCCTTTGGTTGATGATCTGATGTGACTTTGAGAAAGATGCATCTGTGAGGCCATCAGACCAGGTGTTGTTGTGAGGGACGGGCCTAGCAGGGAGCTCTCCCATCAACCACAGCCCAGGCAAATGGGTCTCCTCCTCAGAAGGGCCATTCCAGCCCTTCCAAGCACCAGAGATACCCCAGTTGACAGCTGAGCCCACAGAGCAGTTGAGTAGATGCACAAAGGCAGGTCAGAGGATAGAAGGGAAGCTAGGGGCATCTTGGTTTAGGCGCTCCAAAGCAAATGTGCACAGAGGAGGCACTGTCAGGAGGATCTTTGGGAGTGAGGGTAGCTCTGAGGAGAGGCAAAGCCCAGTAAAGGGGTATTCTGCTGAAGCTGAGGCCAGCCTGGTCCCCTGGGGTTGTCACATGAGCAACATTACAGTATTCCAACTCAGGGTAAGAGCCACCTCTTCCATCCCAAGCCAGTCACCAGTCTGACATGACCACAGGCCCCTCCCCACACCAGGGCAGTTCTCCAGAGGGGACAGCTATGTTTCTAGCTAGAACTATGGAGATGGAGTCTGGGTGAGCCAACCTAGGACCTTCATGACCTCCACTCCCTCTCTGACTGAGTCTACACCAGACCCCAGCCTCTGACAGACCTAAGGGCTCTTAAGTGTTTAGTGCAAAACAAACAGGCCTCTGCTAGGTCCCCAGTGATACTGCCAGGCAGGAACTAGGTGATAAGACGTTGCTGACCTTGCCTGGCTCGTCCAGGCCTAGCCCCACAGGGAAAAAGACTCATGCAAGCCAGGTACTGCTGCAGGGCAGAGAGTACAGAACAGGGTCTGGAGGATGTACATGTGATGGGTGCCACGTGGGCCACAGTTCTGCACATCCTATCTGGATGCCAAGGTCATGCGTCCTGTGAAGAATTATTGCCATCCCTTCGCTGCAGTACTTGTCAAATATGAATGAATGAGCGATGAGTCACTGGATTCTCCAGATTACCCCAAGGCCACCTAGGCACAGAAGAGATAAGACTAACCCACTGTCTTAGCTGGTAGGGGAGGGTCAACCCCAGTTCTCACCCATTGAAACACAAGGGATTTCACACAAGGTGCCTCCCAGAGGCTGGGCTGGGGCATCACCCACCTCTGTTCCCAGAGCCACCCTTCCCAGGAGTCGATTGCCTAATGGAGAGCAGCATTTAAGAGCCCAGGGAGAAAAAAATCAATATTCCTGGTTCACTTTAACCCATCAGTTCTATTTCTGATAAATTTCTTTGTGCTTGGAGTCACCACAGAGCTGCATGCCTTGACAGAGACCATACACCAGGTTAGGGTGCTAAGGGTGGGTGAGGGGCTGTCCCAGGGTCATAGCTCCACGTGGAACATGACAGTCCAGCTCACTTCAAGACCACCCCCAAGTTTAGCAGCTACCTGTTGGGGCCATTCCATCTGCTCTCTCTAAGATGTGAATGACAAGTCTCAGCTAAGGGAGGCAGGTGGCATCGCACAGGTGGGTCTAAGAAATGTGGCTCCCTCTGCTTGAGTGTTTCAGGGGGGCTGCTCAGCAAAGTCTCCAGAGCACTGGACCAGAAGGCCACAAAAGTGACATGGGCTCTCCCTTCTGTGTCTAGCCAAGAACCAGACTTGAGGCCACTGGAGGTCCAATTTACACTCCAACCTCCACTGGTCTCAGCGTGCCCTGAACTCCACAGCAGTGATTTGCTCACACATGGCACTGCAGAAGCTCAGTGCCCAATCCCTCAACTTCTTGGCCTCTGTGTGACCCCTCCTTTCTACCCTGGACCCTGCAGCCACACAGAGTGTTCAGGAAACTCTGGCAAAGCCTCTGATGGGCACAGTCAAGAATCTGGACAAAGGAGAAAAGAGTCAGAGCAGAGAGCTACCCCAAGAAGGGCAGGAGGTGTTTGGAGCACACACTAAGCGCCTGCTGTACACACAGGGCTTTGGGGCCTATCCTGCTGAGGTAAAGGGCCCTCACCAGGAGAGCTCTGTCCTGGCCCAGTGCAGCCACTAAGTCCTAGATTCCAACCAGACTAAGCTCACTCAACTACCCATGGGGTCTAGCTGCAACTCCTAACCCTTCCCCAGCATGGGCCACAATCCATTAGGGATGACAGACCCTCAGCTGACTTGAACATCCATCCTGCCCCCAAGCCCCTGGAATAACCCATGGCTCTTGGCAGACCAGACTCCAGCTCTAACTTCACCTGCTGGAGGCTCAATTCTTTCACTGTGACCTGGTAACATTGTCAGAGCCAGGCTTAAAGGGTGACTGCCATGCTCAGCACCTCAAAGGAACAAGCCAGCACTGCAAAGCAAATGGATTAGGCAGTGGTCAATATTTGTGGAATTGAATTGGATCTGACAGCTAGGGCTGTTCTGGGTAATTTTGTGTTTTCTGTCACACATGGACAAAATTTACCTCAGGGCTGGTCTTTCAGGAAATGGAATGTGTTGGCTCCACTCTCCTGGTAGTTAGATACAGGTCAGTTACCATTCAGAGTGGCAAAGGGACAGTGAGGGCAGGGTGTTACTGGATAGATGAGACAGCATCTGCTTAAGAATCTCCTTAAGATTCTAGTAACTACTCACTTCTGAGGCAAGAGGCCAGGCCTGTGCCCATGGGGATGGACCCAGGTTCATGCTCACTGCCCAGCTCCTCCAGCCCTAGTTCCAGACCCAGATCCTCAGAGGATCCTCCGCTGGCCAGCACTGCCCACCTCCAATCCCCAAAACTCAAATTGGATTAGTTGTGTTTAGAAAGCAGCAAAGCTGCTTATATTTGTGCAAGGACTCAGCAGATTACACTTGGCAAAGAGGATACCTGTTCATGAAGGGAGGTTTCACAGAAAAAAACTACACCACACAAGTGCTAATTGAAAACAAACTCAAAGGGATGATCTGCCTCCGCTGAGCCTCTCCCCTCCCCCACCGGCCCCAACACATCCCTCCCTAGCCTAGTAAACACCTCAGGTGTGCCACAGTTGGGTCACAGCCACCAGGTCCCAAGGCTGAGGCGCAGGGCCAGGACCTCCCATAGGAGAAGAGTGTGGCAGCCGACTCGGGTCACCACGTGTTCCAGTGTCTCAGTAGTTTGCATATGACCCTCAGACAGCCCAGCACATAATGCTTTGGGAAACACAAGCGTGAATGTTTACAAACATGGCTATTCCGGCCACAGGGAAAACCTTGGAGAGGTCAAGGTCCTGCAGGCCAGACCTGCTGCAAGGGCCCTGACCGCGCAGCCTGGATCTGCAAAGGACACTGAGGCAAGACTTGAGCAAGGAGCCTGCTCAGCACAGCCAAGCCACAGTGCCTGGTAAGTCGGCCATGGAGCCAAGTGGCTGCTTTGGTGGCAGTTCTGGGTGCCACGCAAAATAACCCACCTGTGTGAGCCTCCCAGTCAGGATTTGGCCAGGAGTAAGCACACCCAGCTTGTGCTCAACAAAAATGTAAAAGGACAAATCCTTCCATCGTAAAGAGTGTCTGACTTTGGAAGAGCAAAAGGAAAAAGAAAAGGGGAGGAAGGCTGGTTTGTAGATAACCTCCCTGCCTGCACTTGGAGGTGCCCACACATATGGTCACTGGCAAGTTCTTTCACAAAAAGGGAAATGGCTCAAGGAGGGGGCATTTCGCATGAGACCTCATGACGTGACATCAACCTAGGACTGTTCAGGGCCTCTGTGGCTTCAGGGTCCTCCAGTCCTGGGGCTAGTTCCCAGCTTTCTGTGGCCAGCACTACTAGCCCCATCCCTCCAGTTCCACCTCAGCTGCTTCAGTTGGTCCCTGAGCCAGTAAGAAAGGCCATCAATTATTTATCTTCTGCCTCTCAGCCTTCTCTCTGTTAGTATCTCGTAAAGCTGGAAGAGATAAATCTCTTCTTGGCTTGCTTCTGCCAGCTAACAGGGAGCAGGCAAGTGCCCAGGGGATGGCAGCCCTGGCCTGGCCACGGCCCCCAAGCCAGCATGGAGCATTCTAGGTGGCCAGCTCAGCAACTCTGCTATTAAACCCATAATTCAGTGAAGACAGCAAGGGGCTCCTCATATCCCAATTTCTCAACGAGCGGAGACTACCCAACTACATGCAGCCTCGGCTAGTGGTTCAACTTCGGGAACTGCATTTAAATCTGTGCCCACAGCACTGCAAGCTGGCCACAGCCACTACAGTGCAAGTTCAATCCCCACCCCGGAACAGATCCAGATGGTGTAACAGACCTCTCCTGACGCGCCCACTGCTCCCCTCAGCAGTGTACTTTGTTAATCTTCCTGTTCTGCTCCCCACTCTGTCTCTGGTGAATCCTCTCACCACCTCTGCATCTCTAGCCTATACCCCAGCTCTGTATGAATAAATAAATAAAATCTTAAAAAATAATAATAAATAAGTATGTGCCCAGGGCCTCCCTGGTGACAGAGAGGTTAAGTTTCAGCACAATCACTGCTACAGCCTGAGTTTGATCCCCAGCCAGGAAGTTGACCCACATGGCGTGACAGACCTCTCCTGTCTTGCCCACTGCTCCCCTCAGCAGTATATTCAGTAGACCTGCCTATTCTACTCCCCATTCTGTCTCTGGTGAAACTTCTCACTCCCCCCACACCTCTGGCATAACCCCAAGCATTCTACACATACACAAGAAAAATCTGTGCCTAGAGGAAAGTTCATAGGCCAGGCCCCAGGATGGTGATTTGTGGAGTTTGACTGCTCCAGGGGAGACCCATAAGGGGCAAGAGCCTGCAATCAGTGATGGGGACAGAGGGGAATACCTGGAAGCACTCAGTCACCTGCTGCATGGCTTCAGTCACACCCAGGGGGACTATGGTGGCCCTGGTCACTCCTGGTGGAAGAGGCAACCCTGGCTGTGACTCTCAAGAGCAGAACTCTTTGCTGCGGCATTGCACTCTGGAGCCTGGAGGCAACTAAGGGAGGTCAGGACCTGCCCAGCTCACCCTGATGGACCTCACAGCCCTCACCTCCAGAAAGTACTTTTCCCGAATAAAATGGGTGTTCAGTATTGTCTTAGAGCGTCCAGGTCAGCATCTTACCTCTCCCTAGGAAAGTGTTGACTGAAGAAGTACCATCATTTCCCCCTACCCCTGCAGGCCTTGGGGTAGCTTCTGCAGTAAGTGGGGCTTGGGCAAAGTGGGGATGGTCACAAGAAAGCACAAGATAGGCTGATGAGAGCAATCCCATGAAGCATCTTAAATCTCTGATGTGTGGCAAAGTGGGGGGGGGAGGGGTTCTAAGAGCCCATGACTTGGAGCCAGAGGACCAAATGCATGTAGAGTAGAGGGGCTGGCCTAGTGGTGGGGACTAGGGCTGCAGGAGAACCAAGTAGAAAAGTCTACTTGACTCCAGCTTTAACCCCTAGTCCAAATGCCCCTCCACATTTATAACCCCACTGCCTCCACAGGGCAGGAACTGAGAACCAGGTGACAAAGGTGAGAGAGGACACCATGCCCTTGTAATTAGTTGACAGGTGTCCAACCCACACCGTGGGTCAAATGTTATCAAGGTTGTCAATGAAATCCATAAAGATGGCAAGTGGCATGGCCCCCTCCTCTCTGACCATTAATTCTCTGGATGTGGCGCCAGCCTGACCCAGATATAATGGGGTCACCTTTCAACCAAACAATGAGGTTACGACATAGGGAAATTCTGGGCAGTGAGGGACACCCAGAGCCAGGCTGGGGCCTCATAGCTCCCCTTCACTGACCCTAGCTCCATACAGCCGCCCTACTCTACCCTTGGAACACTACTCCTGGGGCCTTGTTGATTTTTCTGCCTTGTACTCTGTGGACCACAGTCCTCTCCAGTCCATCACAGTCCATTAGACTCTGCATGATTCTCTCTCAAGCTTCTGCCTGGACACCAGCTGCTCTTGGACACCAGCCTTCTGGACATGGGGCCCCATAAGCACAGCCCTCCTCTCTGTGTTGTGGCTCAGGTGGACGTTAGGCCCTCATCCAGCTGGCCACCAACCACTTGGTACCTTCTTCCTTCCCAACCAGAAGACCTATCCCCTCCCCCCCATCTAGGCTTCAACCTCTGTCACTGTGGGCAGAGTTGGCATCTTATCCAGTGTCCAACCACAGTGGGGACATGTTGGACTTTGTAGTTTGATTCCAAGTTTCTTTCCTCTCTGCAACCAGCCACGCCTCCCTCTCCACCTGACCCTGAATGGATCATCAGGCATTATAGCCAAGGACGGCGCCCCGTGCAACATAGCCAGATCCCACCTTGCCCCAGCCATGTGCACATCTGATCTTGGGGGGCCAGGGACATGATCCCCACTTGCAGCCCTTGCACCACACTGGCTCGGTAATGTCTGGCTACATCTCCAGGAAGACTCACTCACAGATCCAGGACAGGAGGGTACCTTCGGGCTCTGTCTCATGCTCCGTCAGCTTGCTCAGTGAGGATCCCTTACTCTTGAGTGCTGTGTTCAGGGGCAGCCAGGCCACACTATCCCTCTCACTACCCTGGCTCAGTTGGGTCCTGCTCGCCTCGGAGGTCCCCCAGCCATGGGGCAGGCATCACCAGGGAGACAAGACTGGATCATCTCCTGCGCTGTCTCCTCATTGCCAGAGGCCTTTCAGCCCCCATGGCTTGCCAAGTTCATCTCTGACAGGAGACGGATCCTGAACTGCAGTGGAGATGAGTTATGATGGGAGGAGGATGGCTGGTGCAGATAAGAGCTGCAGTTCTGCTGCTTAGAGGGAAGGAAAGGCCATCGGGACTCGCCAGGAGGGGCAATAACAGTGCTTTTCAGGAGTGTACTTGGCCCTTCAGGGAAGAATGGTCCCTGGTTTCCCAGAACACAAATGTGCATCTGTTTGCTTAATAATATCAGTCCCCACTGACCCAACTGTCCTTTAAAGGGGGTGGGTGTTGAGCCTCAATGCACTTGAAGGTCCCAAAGCAGGAGATCCATGAAAATGCCCCAGGAGCCCATTACCACGAGACACCTTCCCGAGCACTGTCTTGCTTAGAGGAGCCACAGTATGGGAGTCATAGCTCGGAATCTAGAACATGTGACAAAGGGACCCCACAAGTCCTTGGTGGGAAGAAGCATCTCAGAAATATCCGAGTCCTGGCACTTTTCTGGGCAACTGATTATTCCATTGCACAGAGGCAAAAACTGGCTCAGCTGGCATCTCCCTTGGGTGAGAGAGCTGGGATTCTAACCAGGGCCATCCATCCACACAAGAGGCTACCCAGTTTTGCTTCCAGCAGATGCAGACAAAGGCA